>NW_027210659.1:0-192500 GCF_029030835.1 Brachyistius frenatus
TGGGTGGGACATGTTTGTTGTTTGTTTGTATACGTTAACAAAAAGCTGAAAAACAATGGAAATATTAGTCAAAGTACATGTTTACTGTATTCTGTGTCTGTCAATATTTCAAAATAAAAAAAACACAAAAATATAGTATTTTAACTTTATTCTTGAAATTTTGATCTTAATTCTCAAAATTTCTACGTTCTTCTAGAAATTATGACTTTTTTTCTCGTAAGCTAAATAAAAAAAATTATCTTTATCTTTTTTTCCACGTGATGTGGCCCCTAATACTCTGTCGCACATTACATTCATGGCATGAGCACAAGAAAACTAAAATGATTAATTGAATGAATAAAAACTCACTCCCATGCATCTTTGGCTGGATTTCCTCTTTCGTTAATTTTTTTTCCTTTTGCCATTCTTAACCAGATCACCACCCTGCTGCTGCTGTCTAGCCACAATGGAAACAATAACAGCAGTAACTTGCAAAAATCGAATCGCAACCCAAGTATCGCGATAGCACTGAATCAGGGGATTTGTTCAGCGTATCCGCACCCTACAGTTTATGTGTGAGGCTGAATTTTACTGCAGTCAGACTGTCTTTAACGGAGACTCAAAAAGCTCAGTGTTTCCTTCACTATAATATTATTTCTGATATCAGTCAAAATGTGATCAGAAAGGTGTTTATGGTTTATAAACTTAAACATTCACTATTTTAAATGATCTACGGTTACTTGACTCATCACCCTCCTAGCTATTTATTGTTTGTAGTTATTCAGTTCTTATTATTTCTGTTGCTGCTCTTTTCATCTCTGTCTGCTTCTGTTGGAAGTTTATTCCTGTTGAAAGGCAAAGTTTTGAGTCTTTTTTTGGCTGCTGAAAGAGGAATTATTGGGTTTCTCCTTCTAATGTTGACACATCTTTAACTCACTACAACATGACATGTTATGATTTGGTACTATATATTTCAAATTTAATTGAAAAAAACCCTGAACGGCCTTCATGATTATGACCTATCATGTTCTCATAATACATACATTAAAATATGATCAAAGCAGCTCTGCTGTTATGTCAGAAGTCATGTACTTTTTTCTCTACATTAATTAGGTAACACATCACCGTGCATTGCGTTGCATCAACCAGAATCATTCTCAACCTATGAATTATGTTCATATGTGACTGCAGATTATTTGTCCTTGATGTCTCTCAATGTTCTCATGAAGTCAAATATTTAAAGTGTTGTAAAACAGCGTTGGATACATAATTAAAGACGACCGTCATTTCAGCTGTTTCTCCGCAGACACCGTGACCTCCACATCGTCTCTATGCTCTGTAAGCAGACTCTGCATCACACCCTCTCTTTTCCAAACACTCAGTCACAAGGTGGTTCTCCCCGTTGGCCCGTCTGCTGTTTACTCGGTGTGTTGACATGGCAACAAGGCGGAGGTGCTGATAGCTGCGCTAACGTTTAAACCTCACAACGTATCAGACAACCGACTGCTTGTTCAGCCGCCTGGAGGTTCCGCCTCATTTAGCCGTGCAGATGTGGCACCTTTGATCCTTGGCCTGGAAAATGAACAGAAGAAACAGAAGCATTAACATGGTGGCTAACGGCCTTCCTTCCGACCTCAACGCTCACCATATGGTAACAGACAACAGAGTCAGAATGGCATCTCTGTTCCCCACGAACAGCCTGGAAGGGAGAGTTGTACTCGCTGTGGGACCAGATATCACAGCAGTGGCTTTGGTTTGATGTGGTGAATCAGCAGACAACACAGTTCGCTAATGACGCATACTGCTACTGTTTTTTGTATGGCATCATGAACACAATAGATTAAGTGTTGCAATTCCCTGATGATAAAAGTCAAATGTGACTCAAATATAGTTATTTTAAACAAAAATATCACCTAATCATCATGAAAAATCACCTAATCAAACCATAGCAATGAAATTGTATTTATAAAACACAAGCTATACATTAAATTCAACTCCAGGTGCTGAACATAAAGAATGGAAATACTGTACATGTAAAATGAGTGTATAAATAAAATATGAGTTAAAGGCTCTGATCCTTTCAGGTCCTTCGGCAGGTCGTTCCACAGGCTCGTTAAATGTGGCTGAAACGGCCTCAACACGGGTCTTGACCTTCCATAAAGATAAACATTACAAAATGCTGTCTAATCATATAATTATGCTCAAAGTAACTACAACTGTACCTGTTTTGGTGATTTGTAACTAGTAAACGTCCTAGTTTAGGGCTGTGTTTCACTTTTGTCCTTCTCTACTTCGTTAGCCACTACACACTGTAACTACTTCAACTTAAACGAGCAGGTCACCTACATGAGAGAAGGGCAGTCACCTTTCCCTCATTTCATGTTAGCTCTCCACCCCTGAATGATGTCCACTTGTGTGCAGGAAGAGTGTAACTGTTATGTATTGTATTTATATTTTCATGTGTCATACAACTGTACTATGTCTATTGAGATTATGGTGGAAGTCTGAATTTTAGTCCCTGAACTGAAATCCTCCTGTAAACTTCCGGTGGGATGCTTATTTTTCATATAAATGTGACTTGTGGTTTTTATAAGCTTCTAGCAAGCCTTTGGATAAGTGTGGTGAAAAGAGAGAGAGAGTGTGTGTGTGTGTGTGTGTGTGTGTGTGTGTGTGTGTGTGTGTGTGTGTGTGTGGGTGGTTAATTTTGGATCCATTTCCAAGTTGGTAAAATTTGTTGAACACCTCTTATGCTCATTTCATTTGTTGCTTTGCATCATTCAGTTCCTTAATTATGTTGTTCTTGGCCTTCATGCAGCCTTTCAGTTCATTCTCTGTCTGAAACGAGCCGTTTAAGATCCTATCTCTTCAACATCCTCCTTCCTACAAGCCGTCTTTCTTCTGATTGGACTATATCCAGAAGCATACCAAGGCCCAGTGCTTGTGATTGGAAAAATCAACTTCCTAAATGCATTCATATGTAGACCGTATATAAAAGTGTTCGTAGCTTCTGGCTCTGAAAATTGAGGCCAATGCAGAAGTGTCTTAAACTGCAATACCAGCGAGTGCCACTAGAGGTCGGCTCCAAAAAGCCTCCGGCTCCATAGACTCCCATTCAACTTCTCTCATCAAATCCAAAGTGAATAAAATGTGTCCATCAGTTATCTCGGTGTTGTTAGCTAAAGTCACTCCTTCTTCTTAGTTTTCTGGAGGTCCATCTGAAAATAATCCCTCATTCATTGGAAAAGAAGATTCAAGAAGACCTGTTTTTGGGGGCGTGTCTGTTTGATTGACAGGCCTGCGGTGCAGTCAGGTTACAGCTATCGGTGGGCGGGACGTAGTATCGTCAGGTTTCCGATCAGATCGGTCAGATCCACCTCTGGCTCCTCCCCCAGCTCGTCCAAATATGGTCACTTCCTGCTCCAAACTGCTCCGAACTAGCAAGATGGTGACAGACAGAATCTGAACTGGAGGATTCATAACGTTCACAAACCGACGGGCGACGTCACTGCCGGTTGCCGCTGGATTGGAACCATGTTTCATGGTGATTCTACAATATAAACCAAATTGGAGGCTTCATAATGTTCACAGACCAACATGTAACCTCAGTGATGGATGATGATTGAGTGAGAGTGGACAGTTCAAACATCCACTACAACAAAGATAACACCAGGTTTATGATAGATATAATGCACATTACTTACTGTGTAACATAATGGTGGATTTAGTCTTTGAGTCACCAGCTGTGGGTTTGACGGCACTTGGCTTGGAATATCTTCATTTGATCGTAGGTGCTTTTGGTATTAAAGGCAGACTGAGCGGGTGGATGGGCTGTCCTTGGAACTTGTGATGTGCTGAAGCCTGGAGCAGATGTTGATATGAAGAAATGTGCAACGAGCTGACATCAGCAAGTTGTGAACAAACATCACGGTCCGTCTTTGCAACATGCAATACACTCATGAGAAGAGAGAACAGACGAGTCTCTTTGTTTAAACATCTACTGTCCAACATGTTGAGGGAAGAAACTGCAGTTCTACAGAAGGACAAGTGGCTAACCGGCTTTGCCTGGTTACATAACACCAACAGTGCAGCCAGTTTGTGCAAAGCACATGCAGAACATGCACAATGTATTTAATTGATGTTCACTGAATGATTCTGTGTTTTTACATGTCTGCAGCTGCAGCACCGTCCCCCCAGTGATTAGCACAGAGCAGTGATGAAATATGTATGTATGTAGTTTGATTTGACCTTAAATCACAACACTACTTGTTGTTATTAACATTAGAAGATACTGGATTATTAAATAGAAAGGAATATTCTTTTGTTGAAAAAAACCAAACCATACCACATCAGGTTTTTCTGCTTCCATTCGCTCCTTTGTTCCCATGTCTTGCATCCTATATCTTCCTTTTCATATCTTCATCCATCTCTCCTCTCATTAGCTGCTGGTAGATGCAGGAATCCCCACCCCCCACCAAACGAATAGAATCACTCTATTGTCATCTGATGTGCGTTCATGTGTGTGTGTACATGTCTGTGATCATTCCTGGCTGTGTCTTTTGAACACGTGTGTGTGTTGCCATGTCTTTGCATTAACATGAGGACAGTTCATATGTGAGGGAACACTGCTGTGTGTGTGTGTGTGTGTGTGTGTGTGTGTGTGTGTGTGTGTGTGTGTGTGTGTGTGTGTGTGTGTGTGTGTGTGTGTGTGTGTGTGTGTGTGTGTGTGTGTGAGCGAGTGGGTGGGCGGGAACGGTCTCTGTGGAGATGGAAACCTCCTGGCTGTTTATTGGCTGACAGATGTGTGTGGCGGGGCTTCCAGTGTGGAGTGAAGGGGTGAGGGTGTGTCCATGGAGACAAAGGATGGAGGGATGCAGGGACCTATGGGGGTACAGTTACAGTTACAGTGGAGAGGAATCAGAAGGTGAAAGAGGGAAGAAAAGGAAATAAAAGAAAATAATAAATAAATTAAATAATAAAGGAAATAATAGGCAAATGAGATGGAATGATAACCAAAAGTTCACAGTCTGACATTTACCTCAATTTTAGAATCAAGGTACTATTTATGGACAGCAGAGGAAACAAATTAAAATAAATTAACTTAAATTATCATGAATTCCCCCCCCAAAAAAATAAAAAATAAAATATATAACATAAAAGCGTCTCATTGGCCATAATTCTGTAACTGTTAACTCAGTAAAAGTACTCTGTCAGTAAGAAAAGACTTTCAGCTGTTTACTCTAATGTATAACACAAATCAAATTAAAAAAAAATCCATTAAGACAAGTGCATCATCTTCCGAATTAACTTCCTGTAAATGAACCATTAAAACCAGCAGTGCAACTTCAGCTGTAGAACTGCACCAAGTAACACCACCTCCCACTCTTGTTTTCATCAGAGGACACAGATATATTAAATAAACTTAGTGGAAATGTCACTGCACAAAGTGAAAGGCAAATTGATCTGTGCACCGTGAACAGACAAGTTGGAGGCTTCTGGCTGCAGGACGACCCGTTACAACACGTAGTGTAAGTCAACATATAGTATATGATTCATAAAAATCACAATGTCTGCAGCTTTAAAGGCTTTCTTTGCAAGCGTTGGTGGGAACCATGTGAGGGATTTCATTGGTAGGTCAGGGTGACTGCAGAGATGGGTGAACATCCTGATGGAGAACATCCTGTATTCTCAAACTGGGAGAAAGGGCAGTCAAAATTCCAATATCAATGGAAAGAAAAAATGCCGGTACTCCCTATTTACACATGTAATAACACACGCACATCAGCAAATCATGAAGTATTAAATTCTGAATTCAACAGTAAATAAGCGATGCAGAGAGGCATTGCTGATGTTCACAACTTAAATTAATTTAATCAAGGATATATCTGTGTCCATTATTTGATTGACAAGTCTAGGTCAACCCAGTGTATGGCTGGTCCATGTCTGTAACAGATACAGTTCATTTGGCTGACTTCAGCAGTTTTCTCACGTGAACTTTGGAGGTCATAAAGCAGTCAGTTAGGTTGAATTTGAACGGTGGCATAAATTTAACAAGCATTAGATGAATACGATGTTCACATATGTACAGAAAAGGCATCAGTTTGTTCTCGTGTTAAACGGGATTGTTGGTGTTTCCAGTGTTTTCTGCTGGGACTGCTGCTCCCAGCCTGCATTTAGTGGAGGTTGGGTAGGATTTAACTTTCTAAGTTCTGACGTGTCATTTCCTGCCTGTGTGTGTCGCTGTGTTTCACGCGGGTCAACAAAAACCACGTGACTGCTCTTTGGTTACAACTTGTCCAACCTCAAAAATCCACTAATGACGGCCATTATAGAAGGGATAACCTTGACAGGCAGCCGGTGTGGACGCACACACGCAACCGAGCGGCAGCTCAGCGCTGCGTGACGGGTAGCGCACACGCCAGGCTGTCTGACGCTCCCGTCAACCACTGAGCTCCTGAAAAACTCCCGAAGGGGAAAGCGTGTTATGTTACTGTAACAATTTGGTCATTTTGATATTGATTTATTATTTATTTTCCTATGATTGAAAACATAAAATGTACGACTTTGCAGAAAGACGTTGATAAAACATCAGAATTTGACAGTCGGAAGATGTGAACGTATTGAAATAACTACAGTTGCGTGGTCAGGAGTTTAATATAAGGTCATTTATCTTTACCATAATATTGAAGGTAAACTGAGGGTTTTATTGTAAAATTAAAAGTCGCAGGGGGCTGGAGCCTATTCCAGCTTACTTTTGGGCGAAGGCAGGGTCCACCCTGGACAGGTCGACAGTCTATCAAAGGGCCACATTTGATTATTTCCATTTGAATTATACAACAGAGAGATTGGAAAAGGTATATTTTGTGTTTAGTGTACTAAAACCAAAATATCCAACCCAGACGAGGCTTCGGTGAAACAAGGGTCAGGTAGATAGCCTGTGTTTTTATTCACCTAACAACTGCCTTATAATCTGCCAGTTCAGTCTGAAGTTAGCAAGTAAATCTCTTCTTTCTTTTCAGCTGCCTTCAGCAGAATATTTTTTACTCTGCTCCACTTCTGAATGTGGTCTGAGCAATCGGATCCCAATGCATGGCTATAGTGTATAGTGTAATCGGATTACCAGAGACTGGTTTTAATGCCAAGTGTGAACAGGGCCACGCTGAGAGTGAGCGGAAGGGAAGGTAGAAAAGAAATAAAAAAATGTAAAAGGGGGACAAAGAGGACGGGAGTGAAAAGGACTGTGTGGGAAAGAGGAGAGGGGGAAAAGGGAAGGGAGAAAAAAATTGTGTGTGTGAAAGAGTGTGTGTGTGTGTGTGTGTGTGTGTGTGTGTGTGTGTGTGTGTGTGTGTGTGTGTGTGTGTGTGTGTGTGTGAGAGAGAGAGAGAGAGAGAGAGAGAGACAGAAGGAGCGAGCGAGCAGGGGGAGGAGAGAAAAGAAGCAGAGGCAGCGCTGCATCATCACTACACTGCTACTACAGCAGAGGAGACACAGCTCAGTGTCTCTCTCTCTGTCTCTCTGTCTTTCACACACTCTCTCACACACACACACACACACACACACACACACACACACACACACACACACACACACACACACACACACACACACACACACACACACACATGCGTGCACACTCTCTCACACTTTAAACACACTTTCATGCACGCACACTGGAAGGCAGTCAGCTGCTTCTCATCACTTCAACTCTTCCTGCACGAGACGCTGCGTCTGAAGACCTGTCTTCTTCTCTGTTGAAGCCCGATGGACGAGGCTGTACTTCCACGTCTGACGTTTGATCGGACTACCTAGACTTTATTTGCTGAAGCAGCCGTTACTGTCAGTGCGCAGAAGTGCTGCAAACCTCTGATGCAAACCAAACAGGAGCTGCCAAGATTCTCAGCATTGTTTTCCCTCTTTTATTCCTTTGCCAGTATTTGAGGAGCGCGAGTGGTTGGTTGTTTTTTTTGTTATTTTTTTGGTGGCTGCATGCTGGAGCAGAGTGCTTACCTCAGGAGTTGTAGTCGGGGGAAGGAGGGGGGGAATGATAAACAGCGGTGAGAGGAGGCGGGTTGCACTGCAGCATCAGACTGGCATCTCTTATTCTGTGTTTCTTTTTGCCTCTTGAGGTTGCACACATGCACAAATTTCAGCAGCAGCAGCAGCAACAGCAGCAGCAGCAGCAGAGGCTGGCTGCATGTTTCATGCACCGATGGATTACTGCTACTTTAAGGACCGGCTCTCTGCTGGCTGAGCAAGAAAAGATGCTGATTTAAGAAGAATAGGAGGCACGCTTTGTTTTTGGAGCAGCAGACGGGACAAGCAACTTCAGGATTTAAAAAAAGAGACTACGATGACGGGATGATGGCTGTGTTGATCTGAAACCGCCCCCCTTCTCCTCCTTCACCTCTCCAGTCCAAACATGAACTCTTCCTCTGATGCAAACCAAAGCAGTTCACCCCCGTTCTGCCTGCTGGGCACCGTGGGTTACTCCCACAGCCTGGATACCTGCGTGCTGGAGGTGGTCATCATCCTCTTCCTCACCGTGCTCATCATAGCTGGCAATCTGGTGGTAATCTTCGTCTTCCACTGCGCCCCGCTGCTGCACCACCACACCACCAGCCACTTCATCCAGACCATGGCCTACGCCGATCTGCTGGTGGGCGTCAGCTGCCTCGTGCCCTCCCTGTCCCTCCTCCGCTACCTCCGAGGCCTGAACGAGGAGCTCACCTGCAAGGTGTTCAGCTACATGGTGTCCGTGCTGAAGAGCGTCTCCATGGCCTCGCTGGCCTGCATCAGCGTGGACCGCTACATCGCCATCACCCGCCCGCTGTCCTACGCCACGCTGGTGACGCCGTGCCGCTTGAGGGTGTGCATCGTCCTCATCTGGTTTTACTCTGCTCTGATTTTCCTGCCGTCCTTTTTTGGCTGGGGGAAGCCGGGCTATCACGGGGACATATTTCAGTGGTGCGCAGACTCCTGGAAGACCAACCCGGGGTTCAGCACCTTCATTGTAGCGCTGCTCTATGCGCCGGCGGCGCTCACCGTCTGCTTCACCTACGGGAGCATATTCAGGATCTGCCGGCAGCACACGAGGGAAATCACGCAGCGCCACGCCCGCTTCAGCTCGCAGGCGGAGGGCGACAAAGGTGAGCGGTGCGAGGGCTGCCCGGACAAACGCTACGCCATGGTGCTGTTCCGCATCACCAGCGTCTTCTATGTGCTGTGGATGCCGTACATCCTCTACTTCCTCCTGGAGAGCGCCGGGCTGTATCACCACAAGGTGGCGTCCTTCCTCACCACGTGGTTGGCGATCAGCAATAGCTTCTGCAACTGTCTCATCTACAGCCTCTCCAACAGCGTCTTCCGGAAAGGTCTCGGCCGCCTCTTCAGCTCGTTGTTTCCTTCCTGGCTCAGCTGCACGGAGGCCAAAAAGGCTCCGGCCCCCGTCAGCCTGCGGCCGGACCCTCAGTGCCAAGTGTGACACCCAACTCGGATGGTTTCGGTTCGGTCACTTTGGAGGCATCGGCCTCAAGTGTGTGCGCTTTGCTCTTCGCTGCGTAGCATGACACAGGTCTTTTTGGTCCGGCGCTGAAACGTGTTGTGGACCCCTTGCATGGAGCACAGAGAGGCGCCCGTGCAGACGCCTGTCGGTCATTTCAAAGGCTCATTTTCTGGAAAAAGGAGGCTGTGAAGTTCCTGCTACGACTTTCTCAGATGCCCTTCGTGTGATGCTGCTCTTTCATGGCTGCAAGCTGACGAAGACAAAGTAAAGAAGCTTAAGATTGATGAGGAAAGTATTCATGTGTGTTCAGAGGATTTAATAAAACACTCCTGCCTGCTCGGATTTAACAACTCTGAGATGCAAAAAAGGAAAGCACAGCGTGACCTGTGCTGTCCAACCCACTGAGATGCAAAAAAATATTTTAAATGTTTTCAAGCCTGACTGATGAATCTGTCTTGGCTCTTTCAGGGTAGAATTAGCTGTTGCAAAAAATGGTAAACACTTGAAACAGTCTACTGATATGTTTCCCTTTCGGGAACTCTATGCTAATGAGCGTATAAAAAATAATTCGCCCACAAATCATCCGCTAATCAGCCTGTGTGTGTTAAAAATGTGTCACAGATGGACTTTAAGCTTAGAAGAGCGAGATTTATTTAGGAGATCATGTGTTGTATCAAAAGGATTCCTCTCTTTTGAAGTTGGTGGGAAGCTCCAAATGTGTTTACACAGCACTGGGTGTCATGAAAATGTTGGTTTTGGAAATTAGCTTTACTTTCTAAGATGGCCGCTGACCAGGTGATTTTTTTTTCCGCCAGCAGACAGCGGCGTAGCCTTGTCTCAGAGACAATACATTTTATTTATTCTTGTTTCATCCTCAGGTTTATCAGCAGTTCTTTGTTAAGCCTCCAGGCTGTTTGCCTTTGATCTCAAGCTGAAGTAGCACATGACTCTTAAATCACAAGCCACGTAGTGTTGTACGATAATCAACTCATGACTTATAGTGCAGTCGGTGTACATGTTGATAATGAATCTGCTGTCTGCCTCAATGCAATGACTAACTTCATTATAATCTCTAACTTTATTGCTCGTATTTCTCTAGCAACTTGATTGCTGCAGAAGAGAAGTGTTTCAGAAGATCTGAGCACTTTTCTGTCTTTTTTGGCATCCTGTAAATTCACTTTAAGTATGAATATTTAAGCGGCGGCTGACTGGGCCCTTTGGAGGACTTCTGGCTGCAGACGTCCAGGATGATAACGATCTTGTGGATCTGTAGAAGTGTTTTTAGGATAATTTATTTGTCCCGGCCAAGATGTCTGGCATGCTGCACTCAAGACTGGACCTGTTTTTTTTTTTTAAATTTACAATCTTGAGTAGGAGGAAAAGTGTTTCTTTATACTGTGTAATTCAGGATCATTTAAAATCCTAAGATTTAAGATGGAGAGTTTGGTTTTAAAGTCACAATGAAATGGTATTTCTGAGAGCGTCTTGCTCCTTTTTAAGGATTATACATAAATATATATATATATATTTATACACGCACGCGCACACACACACACACACACACACACACACACACACACACACACACACACACACACACACACACACACACACAGTGGGTACGGAAAGTATTCAGACCCCTTTAAATTTTTCACTCTTTGTTTCATTGCAGCCATTTGCTAAAATCAAAAAAGTTCATTTTATTTCTCATTAATGTACACTCAGCACCCCATCTTGACAGAAAAAAAAAACAGAAATGTAGAAATTTGTGCAAATTTATTAAAAAAGAAAAACTGAAATATCACATGGTCATAAGTATTCAGACCCTTTGCTGTGACACTCATATTTAACTCACATGCTGTCCATTTCTTCTGATCCTCCTTGAGATGGTTCTACTCCTTCATTGGAGTCCAGCTGTGTTTAATTAAACTGATTGGACTTGATTAGGAAAGGCACACACCTGTCTATATAAGACCTTACAGCTCACAGTGCATGTCAGAGCAAATGAGAATCATGAGGTCGAAGGAACTGTCCAAGGAGCTCAGAGACAGAATTGTGGCAAGGCACAGATCTGGCCAAGGTTACAAAATAAGTTCTGCAGCACTCAAGGTTCCTAAGAGCACAGTGGCCTCCATAATCCTTAAATGGAAGAAGTTTGGGACGACCAGAACTCTTCCTAGACCTGGCCGTCCAGCCAAACTGAGCAATCGTGGGAGAAGAGCCTTGGTGAGAGAGGTAAAGAAGAACCCAAAGATCACTGTGGCTGAGCTCCAGAGATGCAGTAGGGAGATGGGAGAAAGCTCCACAAAGTCAACTATCACTGCAGCCCTCCACCAGTCGGGGCTTTATGGCAGAGTGGCCCGACGGAAGCCTCTCCTCAGTGCAAGACATATGAAAGCCCGCATAGAGTTTGACAAAAAACACATGAAGGACTCCCAGACTATGAGAAATAAGATTCTCTGGTCTGATGAGACCAAGATTGAACTTGTTGGCGTTAATTCTAAGCGGTATGTGTGGAGAAAACCAGGCACTGCTCATCACCTGCCCAATACAATCCCAACAGTGAAACATGGTGGTGGCAGCATCATGCTATGGGGGTGTTTTTCAGCTGCAGGGACAGGACGACTGGTTGCAATTGAAGGAAAGATGAATGCGGCCAAGTACAGAGACATCCTGGAAGAAAACCTCTTCCAGAGTGCTCTGGACCTCAGACTGGGCCGAAGGTTCACCTTCCAACAAGACAACGACCCGAAGCACACAGCTAAAATAACAAAGGAGTGGCTTCGGAACAACTCTGTGACCATTCTTGACTGGCCCAGCCAGAGCCCTGACCTAAACCCAATTGAGCATCTCTGGAGAGACCTGAAAATGGCTGTCCACCAACGTTCACCATCCAACCTGACGGAACTGGAGAGGATCTGCAAGGAAGAATGGCAGAGGATCCCCAAATCCAGGTGTGAAAAGCTTGTTGCATCATTCCCAAGAAGACTCATGGCTGTACTAGCTCAAAAGGGTGCTTCTACTCAATACTGAGCAAAGGGTCTGAATACTTATGACCATGTGATATTTCAGTTTTTCTTTTTTTAATAAATTTGCACAAATTTCTACATTTCTGTTTTTTTTCTGTCAAGATGGGGTGCTGAGTGTACATTAATGAGAAATAAAATGAACTTTTTGATTTTAGCAAATGGCTGCAATGAAACAAAGAGTGAAAAATTTAAAGGGGTCTGAATACTTTCCGTACCCACTGTATATATATATATATATATATATATATACATATAAAACACCACATAGTCAAGTATATAGACAACCATGGTTTGGGTTGGACTTTTTCATCTTCAAAATGTAGAATTTGGTCAAAATCTGAATTTGTATATATATTTGGTGCATTTGTCTTTTTTGTACTAAATACACATTTTTGCAGTGGATCCGAATCACATGGCGGAACCACAATTATTTTCTATATAATGACAAATTATGGGCTTGAAATACGATGACTCCATATCACAATCCACATTTATTTGTATCTTTTATCCTCCTGATATACACATGTACTTGCTCAAACCTGTGAAGCAAGCAGTTGCTATGGAGCCCTCAGGGACACCAAAACCAGTACAACTGTAACATTGCTGCAGATGTTGCATATCCTAGAAGTGCAGACTATTGGCTTTGGCAGAAATCTGCGCTCTCTGAATGCCTCTGTAGTTATCGTGTGTTTTTCTGTCTGACAAAAGAGAATGCCATAGAAATGTTTGTCCTTGAAAACAGCATGCAAAATTTGCAACTACAAAACAAAACTAACAAAATCAGAACCACAGTTGATGCACTTTGCTTTGGCAAAGTTTAGTGTGTCTAATTTATTTATTGGTTCACAGGAAAGTTCACTTTAAAAAACACTTGTAAATGAGGCAGAAAGGCTAAAAGTCCTCCTGCTCTGTGTATTAAACTAACTACACAAAGGAACTCAAACAAGCTTGCTGGAGTTAGCCTTAGAAAATGCAAAAGTTTTTTCCTGCAGTATCATATGGAAATGACAAATGACACTTTTTTATGAAGAGACAGTTTGATAACATCATTGTTATCCCACACAACAGAGGCAGTAGTTAAATTCATCCTTGATAAAGAATAGGTAACATCTGATAAAAACTATTCTGAACTGATTGACTTGCCTACCTTAAGCAAAGTGACAGGAATAAAATCCACATAATTTATTGTGGTTGAGCTACTTTTAAATGTATAAAATTGTATATAAATGACATTTTATTGTTGATCTATAATTAACAACAAGCATATTACAAGCTAAAAGAACCCTGAAGATTGCACAGAGTGCAGATTTTATGCATAATCCCTGTTTGGTCAGTGCCAATTCTTTAGAAGTTAAGAAGCTTCAACTTTTGTGATGAGCGCTCACAAACATTTGGTCATTTTGATATTAAATATGTTCATGTCTGTAGTATATTAAATATATGTTCGATTTAAAAGGGGTATTCGAGACAGGGCTGTGATCATCCTGAAAGTCATGTTTTATTTCATCGTGACTTTAAAGTATGTTGTGATGAACTGCTTTCTTTGCATTTTCTCTGGGGACACAAACTTGCATTTTTACCACAGGGGTTCAGGGGTCAGAGGTCGGGCTAAGGTCAGGGTTCAGGGTTTAGGAGTAAGATATTTCCGAAGACATACCAGCGGCTGTCATGGGGATTGAACCTCCCACTGACCGTGTTCCCCTCAATATGTGCTATTTATATAACATTTTTCTATGTAACGATGTGTATACAGACAAAATGTATTTTCCTGCAAAAAGGTTGACATGTTGAGTCCCTGCTTTATTCATTTGGAAAGATGCTGCACCAACACACTACCTGCATGATTGTGGTTCAGTCTGGATCAACGTTTCTGTCTCATAATACTGAGTGCAATTTACTGACTTTACTCCTTGTGTACTGTTGTGTAACACAGATGGCTTACAATGTTTTTATTATGAGGGCAAAGAGTTCCTGTTTGCTATAATTCATGTCAGGAAGCCTTTTGGCCTGCCTGGGGTCTTGTCCCGTGTGCTGTTGGGACAAAGTCACGCAAATCTGCATAGAGTCAAACTTTATAAAGGAGCTGGAAAATAAGAACAACAACAACAAAAATCATGTAAAGCTATACGATGAATTTGACAAGTTCAGTGTGCTCTAGCTCGACTGCGGGAGACTGTGCAATACAGCTTACAGCTTTCCCTCGAACCACCATCAACAGTAGTGGACGAAATATCTGAATGAAAGGGCTTAAAAATTATTGTGACTACAGTTGAGCTTTTTGCTACTCAGCATGTGATCTGAAGTTTGAAAATGTGTTGTAGGGAGGTGTAACTGTCTGATTAAATTAAAATTAAAATTAAATGTTATGTTTACTGTCTTTTGGATTGATTTGGTCCCCCCCAAAAAAATCCACCATCAAATTGCAAACAACGGTAGAATTGGGAAGTCGTCCACCCAACCATGACCACAACACGGGAGGGGGATTTGTTAACTTATTAGGATGAGAACTGGTTGAATCCTAACTCTTTATGTCCACTGGATCACTGTACTCGGGATGTAGCCATAGACTGTATGTCCTGTAAAAGTGGACGTAGTTTCCTGGTCTAAAAAATGAGGCCAATGCGGACGTGCCATTAAGTACAATACCACCAAGTGCCACTAGAGGTTGACTCCAAAAAGCCTCCATAGACTCCCATTCAACTTGTCTCATGAAATACGAAGTCAATACATTTTTATTTGAGTTATTATGGTGTTGTTAGCTAAAGTCACTCCTTGTTATTGGTTTTCTGGAGGTCCATCTGAAAATAATCCCATAATTAATTAGAAATTAGCCCTCAAAAAGGTGTCTTTTTGGGGGCATGTCTTTTAGATTGACAGGCCTGTGGTGCAGTCAGGTTATGCTATTGGTGGGCGGGGCTCAGTGTCCCCTGGTTTCCAATTAGATTGAGTCAGATCCACCACTCGCTCCGCCCCAGCTCGAAATGTGCAATCAGTTTCTTTGATAATAAGCCTTTAGTTAGATCATTTTAATGCGAAGACCATATTTCCGCAAACTCTGTAACTTCTGGGTTTTCTGCTCGCTCATTTTGGTGTTGAGAGTTGAGGAGGACGATTGTAATTGTTAATAATGAAATAATAATGAAATAGTTTGACAAGTCTATTTTATGCTCTGATACTTTCAGCACAGCTTCTGCTGACAACCTTTTTTGCGTAAAAAATCACAGGAATTTAAAAAATGTCAAAAAAAAAAAAAAAAACACTCCAAACTAGCAAGATGACGATGGCCTAAAAGTCAAACTCGAGGCTTCATAATAGCAGTTTAAAAACCAACAGGTGATGTCACTGCTGGTCGTTCCACTTCTCCATCACATCTCTCCCACAGAACACTGGACTGTTTCTTCAGCAACCACTTTTCCTCATGTTGTTTAAAGCTTTTCTTTATTGACATTTTTTTGTATTTTGCAGCAGACTAAGAACACATGCTGCTCATTTATTTGAGGTCACAGATACTACAAATACAGTACTACACTTCACTGATCTGTCTTTGGCTTTACAGTATATATTAGCATTACCAGCAAACCTGTAGCACTCTTTCTCCAACCTCAGAGCTACAGAGGGAAAGTGTCAAGCTACCAAAAAGGTTGTTTTATGTTATACAAGAGCCAGTGAGCAGCTAATGCAGACATAGTTGATGGACACTTGATAAAAGAAAGTATATTTGAAAGCACGCATATAGTTTAGCTTTTCATGAACAGCTGCTGACCCAAAAATTTTATTAGTCTGGATTAGTTTAAGAGTTTGAGTAGGTCATAATGGTCCAAAGATACTTAAGAATGAAAACTGTATTAATATCAATCCACAGCAAAAAATAAAATAAAAATTAGAGCATTTTTTTTTTGGTGTATATCGACACAAATCAACATTTGTGTTAGATGTTTCAAAAACATGGTGGCGTCATAGACACTCTGGAGTCTGAAGTACACAGTTCAGACCAGAACAAAAACAGCCCTCACCAGAACAATTCCACACTGATGCTCACTGAACTCTCTACCGATCAATAACTTTCATGTGAGCCTCATCAATTGCATCAAACACAGTCCCGTCATGTGAGCGCAGCAGGAATGGCCGTTTGGCACAGAAACAGATCAGTCATGAGAGCCAAATAAACAAGGCTTCTCTGCTAAGAGACACACTGGAGACAGCTGGAGGAACGCATCACATGTGGAAGGATTACAGTCGTCACAGTCCAAAAAAACGTCTGGACCGCTTCTGCAATCAGCTGCAGCAAGAGAAAGTACGATGACACTACGATTCAATTCAATTTGGTTTTTATATTGTCGAATCACCATGAAACATGGTTCCAATCCAGCGGCAACCGGCAGTGATGTCACCCGTTGGTTTGTGAACAGCCGTTAGGAAGCCTCCAGTTCAGAATTTGGCCGCTGCCATTTTGCTAGTTCGGAATGATTTGGAACAGGAAGTGACCATATTTGGACGAGCTGGGGGGGAGGAGCCAGCAGTGGAGCTGACTGATCTCTATTTTATGACATTTTGGACGACATAGTGTTGTATGACAGTTTTTATGACATACTTCTCAGTGACTTTTTAATTACATTTTGGATGACATACTATATTTAAACCTGACGATATTACGTCCCGCCCACCGATAGCCGTAACCTGACTGCACCACAAGCCTGTCAATCAAACAGACACGCCCCCAAAAACAGGTATTTTTTAAGCTTATTTTATAAAAAAAAACGACGGATTATTTTCAGATGGACTGGAAGAGTGACTTTAGTATCAAGACAGACATACAAAAAACTCATGGAAACATTTTATTGACTAAGAATCTTATTAGAGAAGTTGAATGGGAGTCTCTGGAGCCAGAGGCTTTTTGGAGCCCACCTCTAGTGGCACTCGGTGGTATGGCAGCTTTAGGCCCTTCCACCTCAGCCTCATTTTTCAAAGCGGAAAGCTACGTCCACTTTTATATACAGTCTATGGTTGGACCCAAAAGGTGAGTGGTAGCACCACTTGGCACTTCTTAGCATGTTTCATTCATGTTGCACTGTCAGATTTCAACCATAATTGAATAAATGGAAAACAAAATGTTACTATGGGATTGTCTACCCGTTCCAGTAGTGTTCAGAAGCTGCTATCAAACTACTGATCCTCAGGTTGCCAACTAATTATTTTCTTTATCAATTTATGTCAGGTGTTCCTGTCTGTCTCTGTTTTTGTCTGTCATGCGTTCTTGTTTTGGTCTGTGTCTGCAGGGCGTGGACCCGTTCACCGCTCACCTCCAGATGCTTCCCACTCTTCACTCCTGATCAGGTCGGCACAGTTGTTGGCAAGTTGTTTGCATATTTGCAATTCCGGTTCTGACTCTCTGTCTGTTTTCTGCCTGCCACAGTTCCTACCAGCGTCCCTGTTTGTCTGGGATATTGTGATCCTGCCTGTTATCCTGTGCCGGACCTCAGGTACCACCCAGTCCAACCTGCCTGTTATCCTGCGTCGGACATCGGGAACCACCCTGTCAATCCTGCCTGTTATCCTGGTCATCCTGTTAACCCTGATGTGCTGTTCCGGTCTAGAGGGGTCCAGCCTGTCTGATAACCTGTATTTGGGAAATAAATATCCTTACCTGAAGTTCTGCTGTTGGCTGTGCTGCACTTGGGTCCGCTCACACCACGTATTGTGACAATTTAATCTGCAAGTTATATTCTAAATTAACCAAATAATTGTTGGTTAATAACACAACAAAAGCAGTGGAAAATGCAGACATATTTTTTTTTCCAACTAACAGTTTAAAACTTACAGTAGCCTATACTATGATTTAAAAACAGAGGTAGCCAATCCTTTTGAAAAAACGGACTCCACAGAGGTAATTTTTAATTAAAATGTGATGGATTATCAAAATAGTTCCACTAATCATTTAACACACAAATCATTGCAGCTTTATTGATCTGTAAGGCCCATATTAATTGTTATATGTCCACTCAAATGTGTAATTCTGCACATTTCATCACCTTTTTTTTTTTACATCCTAAAAACCGTGATTATAGTGTTAGTTAGTGTTACCGAGATATTTTATTTTTCACCTTCGGTTCTCTTGTTACTTCACTGATCACCTCGTTGACATTTGAAGCATCAATGCTACACTGCACTTGTCTTGTATTTTTCAGATTTTACATCCTGAGTGTGTGATTGTGTTTCTCAAAACTCTCTAAAAACTTCCCCTTTTATATAATTAGTTTCATGGCACAAATGGAAGTAAAACTTTTCAGGAGTTGAACCTTAAACTCTTTAGGAGTTAACTCGACTCCCATGAAGAGTAAATTGTACTTTAACCTTGAGTTGTTTGAGTATGAACTCTTTCACAGTGTTAACAGTCAATATATATAAATGTGTATTGTTTGACATTCATGTTGTTCAAATTTCATCACACTGTAAAGGTTTTAGGTAAGACCTTACTACAAAGTAACATATTCATCTTACGTTCCTACCTTGTACACTGTACACTTTGAATGATAGCCCCGTTTTATTTATCATTATGTCTTCATTGAAATATTAATAAACAGCACGTTTTAACAAAACTAACTTTAATTTCTGCCCATCACTTGGGTTTAATTTGGTTGCTTTATTCTTAAAAGTTATGAAGAAATAACTAAGGAATGTGGGAAATAGTAATACAGCAACAAAGCTGCGCAGTAAACACCGGGAGTCGTGTTGAATGATACTCCTCAACACTCAGCGAATGAACCCCAGGATATTACCCCACCAGAGATTAACACTGAACACAAGCTGGAGTCTAACTTAGAAAATAAACTCCCAAAATCAAACTCTTTGTTTAACTGCAGGATATTTCATTCCAGAAATTTGCTGTGTACGAAGCCTCTCCCCTCACAGCTTTGATCTCCTGATTTCAAAACACATTATGTCGGAATTGATGTTTGTATTTTCCTGTGGGAAAATCATAATGTTGTCAGACTCTGACCTCAGTCAGGAATTACCCAGAGCCTCGATCCTCAGGGGAGAAGGCCTTTTCACAGAGGCCAACGATGCCAAATTTGGACCGGGACCAAGGGGAGATGGAGGGGGAGTGAGCTCAAGGTTAGAAGTCGGTAAGATTCTGTGTATTTAGCTGGGAACAGTTCTGCTTGGTTCTCTTCCACCCACACTGTGATTTCGAACATGATAGCTGACAAATGTGACGTCTGTTTGCATGAAAGCAAAACTCACTGTTGGATATTCTTCCACTTAGTTTGGGAGAGCGAGAGAGAGCCAGCGGCAGCAGAAGCTGTCAAACCGAGCAGCACCCTTGATCACATGTGCCCACATGGGGATACATGTGGGGAAACTCATGTCATTTTTCAGTTAGGAATTGGTTGGCTGACTTCCTGTATCCATTCAAACTAAATGCCCTGGTTTCAAAGGAAAAGCCCTCCACCTTTGTGATACACATTTTAGCCATATAGCAGGCTTGGATTTTGTCTCGCTTACTCGTCAAACGTGCAGTCTTGAACCCATCCTTCACTCACTGAAGTTACACCATGTGAGGCCATTCATCAGACTCCACATGGTTCTCTCTGGAGACACTAAAGGCTTTGTACTAATTTTTCACATGTGCAGGAGTATTCTCCAAGACGTAGACGTTGATGTATAAAATCGGTCACACTGATTTATAGCCAGTATCAAACTACATTGAGGCTTATTCCATGTAAGGCAGCAAGTAAAAATTGTTTTAATCATTAATTAATCTGCACTGATTGGCTAATCATGGCTAAATACGAAATATGATCATTTTTGATTCAAGTTGATCACAGACACTTGAAAAAGCAAATTTTTGCTTAAAAATGACATAAAGGAGATCTATTATGCATATTGCAGTTTTTTTTTTTTAATTATACAAACCAAACGTAACCTTGACGCAGCTCAAGTCAACTCCAGAGGACTCACTTGTGTAAAACAATGCGGCGGGAGACACTGAAGTTGTTTCGTCATCAGGAACTCACTTTCCACGTCTGAAAGGTGACTGAGTTGATTCCCTTTCTGGGAAGGGACTTTCTGAAGGATATTACATTACTGAACAATTTACAGTGAGCAAAAGGAATCCATACACTGACAAAGACCCACAGTACTGAAACCCAGTCTTAAAAGTACAGGGAATTTAAAACTGTTAATTGTGACTAAAGGACATTTATTTGTGTTGGTTGTCTTGCCATAATGTGATGGCAATTACTCTTGTTATATGTTACCATCTTCATGTTCTGGTCCAGACTGGTTCTAGACCCAGATTAAGTATTATGATAAAGATATATTTAAGATCTGTAATAAATACATATTTGGTTCTAACATAACCCTTCATAGCTATTTGGCTTCCATACTTGTTTGTATGTGTCCACTTTTAAAAGAAGGCCAGTTTGATTCCTTGTCCCAGCATGGTATCTAAACCGCAGCTGCTTCCTGGATGCTGTTCACTACACAGATGAAATGCTGAGGTCAAATTACTGTGTATTCCTGTGTATAGAAACATACTGCCTGTAACACACTGGCTAATAAAGAATGATTGTTCTTCAGACTTCTAACATCAATAGAGCTGAACGTTTAGCTTTCATGACCTGATTCCACCCAGAGCTATTTCTAAATGGAGCATTTTAACATATGTAACCCCTGAAACTAATGTCATTAGGTAGTGATGTTCCACATTGATTTAAAAGTAATGCTCAGTTATTGCTGAAGCTAAAATGGGCTGTTTCGTCACAGTGGTGAAAACAGACCTAAATAAGGAATTCAGACAAAGAACAGCTCTCTAAATCACACAAGGAGACAGTCTCTAGTCTATTTAGTGTTGACAGAAGGTGACACGTATTACAGGACAAACATGACCATAGCGCTGACTTTAGTATTCACTGGTGTATTGTTTCTCGAAATTTAGTAAAACTCGGCCACGTGTCACTTTTTACAGATGAATTTAAAATCCTAAAAGTAACAGTGTTTTTTGTCTTCATGCATTTACGGCTGTAATTGAGAGTAGATTTGTCTCTTAAGCAGCATGAAAATTGGGACGGGCATGTTTACCACAGTGCTGCCTCACCTCTCCTTTTAACAACACTATGCAAACGTAGACTGAAACATGTCTGGCAACTGAGGAGACCAGTTGCTGGAGTTTTGAAAGTGAAATGTTGTCCCAATCTTGCCTGATATTGGATTTCAGCTGCTCAACAGTTCAGGGTCTTCTTTGTCTTATTTTTTGTTTCATGATCCACCAAAAATGCTCGATGAGTGACAGGTCTGGACTGCAGGCAGGCCAGTTTAGCACCCACACTCGTCTACTATGGAGCCACACTGTTGTAACACAGAATGCGGTTAAACATGTTTCTTTTGTGAATAAGCAACCTCCTTCCTTGAAAAAGACGAAAAGACGGCCCTATTTACATTCCTGGCAGCGGAGCGAAGATCTAGGGGCAGTGGTATTTTCGTGTTACGCCAAGGCGAACCCAACTGCACTCAGATGGGTGGAACGGCACAGCAGGGGGTCATTGAAGATGCCCCGGTGCTATTTTGTTGTCCATTTTGAGGTGAGTTTGCATCGGTGCCTTCAAAATCTATCTTCAAAGGACCGAAATCCCACAGAGCGGTTTGGTGTGTGTTCTTTGTATTCGATTCAATTTACATGAATAATTAAAACACTTTTTTTTTTTAATGCAACATTCTGATTCAGTTAATTCTATTAAAAGTTGACTTTTGTATATTGAATTGGATGGGAATTGGGCCTTTGGCGCACGTCATTATGCAGCAGCCAATCTCAGCCATAAAATATTAAAAGGCACTCCAGTTAATTACAAATGAATTGCAATTGTAATTGCATGATGGGGTAACAATTTAAAAGCCTTTCCATCTACATGTACTTTTCTCGCCAGCCTGCAAGACCACAGAGTGACACGGCATCGTTTACACAAGTCAGCTCGTAACACACAACCTCAGGTTGGTGTTAAAACGCACGAGTTCATTTGGAACAAGGAAGACAATTATAGAACAACTTACCACTGCCGACAATACTGTGATTCAACAATAGCTGTGTTTAAGAAAACTGTTCGTTGGGTTACATAACACCAAATATTGACATTTTTAACTTCAAACCCTCTTAAAGAAATGTGCACCGTGCACAGCGCTGCACCTTACATTTGAAATAATATTTACATTTAATTAACCATTCCAAAAGTTCTTTTTTATTACCCCCAAAATAAACTATTATTCCATTATAAAATAGATCCATATTTAAATCCACCTTTAATCATCCTGAATAGTCTTTTGCATCCTTTAACCTTTTAAAAACACACCTATTTTTTAGGCCTCTGCTCGAAAATTGCATACCCATAATAAAAAGAGTATATCTCTGCAACCACAATAAAAAATTATAAAAATATATATATATATATTTTTAATAATAAAGAGATGTGTAAATATCAGTATATGTGTCCATATTTGAATAATAGTTTTGCCAAGTCCTGGCCTCCAACTGGGGGCCTCTCGGGCTTAAAGGGTTAAAGTCCAGACAAACGGAAATCTCCAAAGACAGCCGTTGGGAGTTTTAAGTGTGCATAATTGACTTCTGCTGACTCCACAACATGGTCCCAACACCGGATTTAAATATATATTGGATGAGTGTTCTTTGTTCAGTTTGACATGTATTTAATGACAAAATTTGGCGTGTTTAAGATGCATGTTTTTGTCTTAAATTATTGAACCTCTTCCTGCTGCGGTTCTCATAATATCAGGGGAAGAGTTATTTATACGAGGGTGGATCAGTAAGTGAAATAACATTTTTACACTATTTGCCCATGCAGTCGTTTACATAGTGATGAACCCCTCCCCATTTCCTCTGCTGAGAAACTCTGCCTCTCTGGGTGCCCTTTTTTAAACTCAATCATGTTATTGATCTGTTGATAATTAACCTAATTGGTTGTGAATGTGTTTCTTGCAGAGGTTAACCCTCAGAGCCCGATGGAGGAAAATCCACTCCTTGTTCTCGGTTAAATTGCGCAGCAAGTATTTATCACAGAGCGATGCAGCTCATATCCTATAAAAACTGCACGACTCGAGCTTTCCAACATTGCCAGTACCTCATCTGTGTGACAAAGCGTTGCAGAGAAAATCGACTTTGAAGTTCCATCGTCGCTACACTCTACGTGTAGCTCTGTGTCCATCTCCACCAGCTACTCTTGTTAATAATTCTCAAAAGTTTATATATATGTATATTTATAATAAAATAAAATGCTAACAAGCAAACTTATGCCAAGCAGGAATAATATTTACCATAATAACATCGATTCTTGTAGCATACACAATTAGTAGATATGCTAGCAACATTATTCAAATGATCAAGTTGTTCCATATTTTCAGAAGTGGAACTTTCTTAAAATTGAGATTTCTTTGTATATTTGTAGGTTTAGTTTTTCAAATTGATTTCATGTACCAAATGTCTGCTCCTTATGAAGCTGGCACAATGTACTGCACATCAGTACCTCGTGTGTAGACAATAATATACACCTGCTGTTTTAACAACAACAATAGGAAGGACAATAGAAGTGATGGAAGTCGTGATTGTGTCGTCAATACAGTGATTAAACTGAAATGTTTACTTTGAAAATGTCTAAGTGGCATAACTTCCAGGTCACAATCTATGAATATATTATATTTGACAAATGAACAATCTTCAGACCTTACTGATATTACCATGTCAAAAAAAATTGACATTTATTAAACCAGAAATGTTTCCTGATATGTAAATCTCTTTTTTACAACTCAAATTATATCGAAAGTATGTTTCACAAACCCAAGAACGAAAAACGAAAACTGGGCAAATGGAGGAAAATCAAACAATACATAAAAAAGACGGGAAAAACACATTCAGCCAAAAATATTCACGGCTTTAAAAGCAAACAATAATTATTTTTATTCTCATATTCAGTGTATGAAAAGTAAATAAAGAAGGGCAAAGGTCTTTCCCATGACCTTTCCTTCCTCTGTTTCATCTATCCTAAGTTTTGTTCAACCCCCCCCCCCACACACACACACACACAAACACACACACACAAACACACACATACACACACACACACAAACACACATACACACACACACACACACACACACACACACACACACACACACACACACACACACACACACACACACACACACACACACACACACACACACACACACACACACACACACACACACACACACACACACACACACACACACACACACACACACATACACACACACACATACACACACACACACACACACACACACACACACACACACACACACACACACACACACACACACACACACACACACACACACACACACACACACACACACACACACACACACACACACACACACCCTGCTCCCGAAGGGCAGCAGCAGAGTGGAGTTCAATCCATTATTCAGAGAGGTTTCTCTGCTGCACACCAACAGCACATCAACAATCAATCATTAAAAAAACAGCAGGAGCATAATCTATGGACCACCGTGACGAATATGCAGTTGGTGAGTGTGTGTACTTTTATTAACGACGTTGCGGGGACAAATATCAGTTCAGTCACATCGTGGGGACGCCAGGACAAGCTGTGGCCACACAGGGAGTTTTAATCAGGACCCATTTCCAATCCGGCCCGACACACTTCCACTCTGATGAAGTGTTGCGAGGTGTGGGGGTCACACTTGGGCTGTGAAGGGTCTTGGAGGGGGAGGGTATAAATTGACGGGAGTTCTGTGGGACGCCTTTCTCAAACGGAAACAGCAAATTCTGTCACCAAATCTATTTCAGAAAAATACTGTAATTAAACATTTGTAGCAAACTCATTTACATTCATGGCGTGAAGTTGTGTGGAAAAATTAACAACTTGATAAATAAAAATAATTTCATTTTTTGTGGAAAATGTTTATGCCGTTGTTAATCTGTTCAGATCTTTTTTTCCACACGTTCCCAAAATTGTATAACACGTGAGATCAAGTCAAACAATAAACTCTTTCAAAAATTGCTGTGTAATTTGCAGAAATTAGAACAAAATTGCAATTTGAGGAAAACAATTGCGATGTGATAATGATCAATGCTGTAAATCACAGAAATATTTTACTTATAATGTTTTCTAATTTATTATTTTAACTTAGGGATCCATGGGACTCAAAGTTATAAAAATCCTCCTGAAAGTGACGTAGCGTTACAGAACAGACAGTCTGTGACTCTAATTTAGAATACAAAGGCTTCATCTGCTGTCAAAATAAGAGCTTCAAATGCTTTAAAATCATATTAATTCAACACTGACTGTATGCACAAAACCAAAGTGCAGTCTCTTACAGCTGGAAGTGTGTAAATCGAGGCGCTTGGGCTGAGGTCTGTAACCAAGCGCCTCGCTCCTGTCGTGCCGATAATGACGTTAAAGCACATCCTCTCATCTAATATTGCTTAATTGAAATCTACCTGTAAATCTGCCCTCTCCATTGAATACGACGTGGCTAGAATACGTCCCATGTATTATCTCGGCATGCTTTGAAACCATTGCAACAACCCTGAATAAGAGGTCAATGATAAGAGTCTTCTGTTAATGTTGAGTTTTTTTAATGTTGGATATTGGTTCATCCTTTAGAACGACTACGAAAGCAGTAGTTCATTCACTTCAGACGATGTCTGCATGACTGGTATTCAGCCTTCAAATACATTACAAATACAGTACATACAACTCAAGGATGCAGCAGCTGGGTCCTAAATCAGGGGCTGTATCCTCTCACGGATGCAGCACTGGAAGTTGGGTCCGGATCAACGGATCCTGTTTATTCTCCCTAAATGACACCGTCCACGTTTACCGAGTGAGAAACAAATGTTTTTTTGCTTCTTAGTAACTTGCGAAGTTACCTGTTATTTACAGAGAAATTGCCTTGAATCACTCCGGTCCAGTATTTACATTATACTGCAGTTGCAGGTTCATTTTTTTTTTTTTTTACACTGTATCAGTACAGAAATAAAGACTGAATAGTTTCCTTCCGGCTCTGACTTCTTTTTCTTAAATAGTGTGTCTGAAATACAAATGACAAATTTTTCTGTACCAGGAACATGTCTGTTCTCTTTTTGTCTTTTTTGCTATTTACCTTTGAATAATCAGAAGTAAAGTGGAGCAGAAGTCTGCCGTGTATGAGTTCCATCGTGTTTTCCAACTGTACATGGAACCAAACAGCAAAAGCTGCTTATGAAGTTGCATCAATATTTCAGGCTGAAGCTTTCTTGCTGGGGCGGAAACAGGCTTCAGTTCTGGGTCAAATAGTGCAAAAAATATCTTTAATGTGGTGAATATTGTCTCTACACACACTTTACTTCAGCTGTGACACCTTGTGACTGCATTTATGTATTCATTGTGGTATACTGACCCGAGCCTCACCCCAAAAAAACGTGCTTTAAAGGCACACGCTTTTTCTTAGTTTGCATTTCTCCATCACCAAACAAAACCTAATAGTCAGCTGTGCCTCATGTCAACCATTTCAGTCATATTAGCCTGACTCCAGATGCCCACATCTGCTGCTTGGTTTGACCAAAGTGACAATCAGTCTGATCAGCAGGTTGCAAAAGTATGTTCTTATTGGAAAAGCATGCTCCAAAATAAAGAAAGAGTGCCTGTTCCCAGACTAAAACTGTTAAATTAGTTTGTATTAGATTTGATAGATTAGTGTTTAAAGCTATAAAGAAAAGAAAATTAAATCATGAAACCCTTCAAAAGACAGCTCTGAAATGAAGAAATACAGCAACAAATTGCAGGAAAACACAACGTTTTCTACTTGAAGATCTAAAACAACCCTCAAGTGCTGGACAGGAGACTTTAACTCAGTACAGTACAACACCTTCTTTATGAGAAGGATGAATTGTGCTGCAAGTTAAACAAGCTGTGTTAGGGTTTGTTTTTTAAGGTGTAATAATATTTCGTTCATTTCTAACTATCAGTTAGTCCTAAAACGAGCTCTAAAATAGCACACAGACACAAAGTGCACCAGCTGGTTGAACCGATGCAAAGCGTGGCGCACACGCTCAGCTCCGTCTGCGGCGGTGATCAATCTCTGTTCTCAGGGAAGCATTTCCACGACCTCTGCAGCAACCAGTGAGGGTCATCTGTTGAGGAAAGGGTTCCCCTGTGCTCACTGCGCCGAAGACTAAAACAGCCCATGTTTTGTGTGACTTTCGAATCACATGGAAGAAGGATGGAGTCTTCAAGTCTGAATAAAAGAGTCAACAAAGTTCAGCTGGAACTTTAGTGCCGAGAACAAATGAGGGATAGCTTTTCCCTCATTTCATGCTATAGTGCCTCCAGCTGCAATGTATTGCATTTAGGGGAATTTTTTTACACAATAATGCACTCCAGGATGCCACAAAGCATGAAATCAATGTTACGTAACTCAAAGTTCCTGCGTTAGCACACTAGCCGGGGGCCTAAAATAAAACAACTGAAATGATTTGGCTAAAAACGGATCAGGAAAATAAACCTGCAGATGCAGATTGAATCAGAAGCTACAAAAATACCGTTGTGGTACCGGAGGGTGTTTAAAAACAGCGATTCCTTCACAATCATTTGATTCAAAACTGAGTGCCTTAAGTTATGTACATACTATAAGGATATTTTCCTTATACTTTGATATTTTCATTTTTGTTTTTTTTACTGACTTATGACCTTTTTCTAATCTAGTTGATTGATTTTTGATTATTCAGAAGTGAATGGAGAGGATTCTCTGTCGGGTTGATTTTGGGCTCCGGCTTGAATGATGAGCCTCCGGCTGCCTTGGCACAATCCGGCCCAGTGTTGAGGAGAGAGACAGCGGCTCTGTTATCGCTCCGTCTCATGATCTGCAGGTGCAGCAGCGAAAACTAGAATTACTCTGCAGCTCTGATGCTGATCTTTGCCCTCACATGCGTCTTCGATTTGATCGTTCATGTCTCGAGTTTCAGCTGTCAATCCTTATTTATTTTCATAATGATTTATCTGCCCAAACACTTAAAGGATGTGAATGTCTACGTCAGAAAATCATGGAAAATGACCATCACAAGTCCACAGAGCCCAATGTGATGTGTCCACATTAGATGTCTCTCTGAAGAAACACTAAAAACCAAAAGACGTTTTACAGCACAGAGCAGGAGAAGTGGGCCGTTTGCAGACTTTGAACACCAAAAAGTTGCATGAAGTCCCTTTTTTGTCTCTTTCAGTTAAATAATCGTTACAATGTTTGATTGACTTGTGCTTGACACATGAGTCCTCATGTCAGTTTGCTGGTATTGCTTTGACTGAGTCAGTTTGATGTTTTCCATCATCCTCACTCACTCCTTCAAAATGATTATGCAGCAGCATGCGTTCACTAGCCTGATGTAACCCGGCGTGAATATCAATCACGAGTTGAAAAAATAAAGTAATTGTACAACCCACTGAACATCCCACTCGTATACAACTGCACAAGTCTTGAAACCCCCATAACATTTGAAGTGAAAAGAAAAAGGAGGGAGTTTGAAAAGAGTACGCTTTCTTTGAATGCATCTTCTTCTTCCTTTTGTGAGTTGCAACCACCTCTCGGCGGCTCAGCTGATGTGACAAATCCTTCGCTGCAGAGGATTGTGGGTCAGAACAGCCTGCAGACTGCAGAATAAGACTGGATGTAGTAGAACATCCTGGTACTTTTGGTATAGTACATTTAACATACTATGTATTGGGACATACTAAATCTCTTTCTGACATACTAAACAGTGTGGGAGTGTGGATATTTGAAGGATCAGTGAGTAAGCTACAGGGAATCATTTTCAGTCGTTGCATCCTACTGGGTGCAGACCTCGGGTTCATTTTGAAACTATTTCTGCAGCTTTAATCAATAAGTCGAACTGTTAATGCTAACAATATAATCAGAGCAGAAAACTGAAGCTGTGAGTGATAGTTTGTGAGCAGGCTATACATTTACCACTTTCAAAGATTCCCGTGTTTCCCCTCGTGCTGTGAGCAGCATCTGTGATATGTCACATTACATAGACACGCATCAGTGCAAGAAAGTGAGAAGTTAAGCAGCCTGTTCATACAAAATTAGTTTGTCCTTTGGCAGTTTTGGCAAAGAAGGAGAGAAAATATGGAATAAAAGACAATATCTGTGGTTCCTCTTTTATAAATTAAAGAAACAACCTTTATATTATAAATTGGATGATTCATCTGAGACAATCAAGGCCGAGTCATTATCAACATGTGGATCTGTTTAAGGTCACAATTGACATATTTTTACAACCTCATTTCCAAACAGCGATCCAGACCGGAGGATTTTTTTTTTCAGCATTTTGAATAATGATTTTGCTGGTTTCCCTCATTTATCTTCTAAAACACATACAGAACATTTTCATTTTATTAAAACCCAACCATCCATCCAAACGCTGACCTTTCCTCCGAACTGACACATAATATGTTTTAGGCTCTGAGTTCAATTTTTTCTCTGCCACACTTTAATGAATTGTCTACAGCCACTGAGATTACACAAATCTCCTGACGTTTATGTGCCGCCAATTTTGTTAACTGTGTAATTATTGTGGGCAAATAAACCAACAGTGAACAAGGATTAAAGATAAAAAAAATATTTTTTTTTAAAATACCCCAAAAATGATCTTAAATTCTGCTTGTATAGTGTTTTTGTGTTGTTAATTTCTGGTGTTGTTCAGCTGTCTGAGGACGATGATGGCCAATCAGAGGTCGTGGATTCAATAGATTGATGATTCAGTCGTGCTGACACGCCAATGATGTCTTGCACCATATTTAAATTTCCTGTTAAACTCATGATGAAACCTGTTAATCAAGAAACGTCATCAGGAAAACACTGTTCGCTGCTGTTCACCGTCTTTTAATGATTTTGTCTACATTTGATCAAATATCTTCAAGTTCATCGTCACCTGACTTTCTGTAATATAAAGTCGTCTTCTGAAACCATGAGTGCTCTAGCCTTTACCAGGCTGCAGGATTTTAGAGCCTCCCCGTGATGAACATGCTCCCCGTTAAAACACATGGTATTTTTTTTTTTTTAATATTAAATGTGCTGAATTCAGCAGCCTGAAGAGTTCACTGAAAGAAAAACACCGTGTGATAACGGCTGTACAAAGTTTGATATTTGGGAGAGACAATAAGGAGTTCTGTTCACTTTGGAGATAAACGTTGTCAGAGCTGGAGGAGACAAAGCAGCCAGTGTTTCTGCTGCTGCAGCTGATCTCAGATCGGTCAGACTGTCAGGGCTGCGCTGCCATCTGGTGGTTTAAATGAACATCTGCAGAAATGATCAAAAGTTGTTACGTTAACAACATGAAGGTCGATTTTCCTCCGTCTTTTGTTTGTTTTCTGTTTTCTGTTATTTTTCCTTCCCTCTCACCATCTCATGTTTTTCCTTCTTCCTTTCCTACTTTTTTCTTCTGCTTCCTTCCTTTATTTTCTCTTGGTTTCCTTCAAGCCAATCTTTCTGTCTTTTTCTTCCCTTTCTTTCCTACCTCTAGTTTTAACAACCTTCATCTTCCTCAGCTGTTCTCTCTCCATTTTGCAACTCCTTTTGTTCCTTTCTTTCACTCTCACATTTCTTCCTGTTGCTTTATTTGACTTCCTTCTTACTTTCATCATTTCTTCCTTTTTTATTTTGCTTTCTACAATATTCTTCAAATCTTCCATCATTTTCTGTGGAATTGCCTTCCTCCCGTTACTATTTATGCACATGTTTCTTCCCCTTTCTTCATCCTGTCTGTGATCCTTGCTTCCTTTGTATTTTTTCCTGTTTTCCTCTTTCCTTCATCCTCTATGTTACTGTTATTTTTCTTTTCTTTTTTTGCCTTCATTTCTCCCTCAGTCCCTTCCATCCTCTTTGTTTTCTTTCATTTCTTTATGTCCTTGTATTTGTTCATCGCAACTCGTTTTTTTCCATCTCTGCTTTCCTTCATTTTCTTTCATTTCTTCCTTTACTGCCTCGAGTCCTTCATTCACCTCTCTGCTTCTCTTTTCTTTCTACTGCTGTCATTTGCATCCCTTTTTCTGTTTGTTCCTTATTTTAATAAACTCATTTTGTCCTAAATTTATTCAACTCAGCCTTCGACAGTTTGACATTTCTGTTAAATTTTACGAGAGTACAGAGGAAGACGAGAGACGTGGAAAAACAAGTAGACTTTGACACAACTAGAGAAAGTAGAGGGTCAAGTGGTGAAGCAGGACAGGAAATGAAATAGCTCAGTAAACAATACAATGTTCCAGACCTGTAAAATGAAAAAGATCAGTTGATAGCAGAGAGGGGAAAAAAAGCAACGAAAAAAGTAGGGAAGAGCCCTTTACCACCCTGACAGGGAAGTGATAAATCAAGCACACCTGCAAGCAGAAGGAGGGGCAATCAGACACAGGAAGCATGGAGGACAGCTGAGGAGGAGTGAGAGTGACTGAAAGAGGAGCTATTCAAAAGAATGATTCCGTTTCTGGAGTTAGTTGCTCTACAAAAGAACGTTTTAGATATTTTGTTCAAATAAAAGATCACTGGATTATCCCAGAACCGGCTGGACTGCTTTGACCTTTTTGGAGACCAAAGCCTGGTCGAGCAGAGTGGATCCCTGCAGCAGGTGGAGCAGAGTGGATCCCTGGAGCAGGTGGAGCAGAGTGGATCCCTGCAGCGGGTGGAGCAGGTGGATCCCTGCAGCAGGTGGAGCAGAGTGGTTCCCTGGAGCAGGTGGAATAGAGTGGATCCCTGGAGCAGGTGGAGCTGAGTGGATCCCTGCAGCAGGTGGAGCAGAGTGGATCCCTGGAGCAGGTGGAATAGAGTGGATCCCTGGAGCAGGTGGAGCTGAGTGGATCCCTGCAGCGGGTGGAGCAGGTGGATCCCTGGAGCAGATGGAGCAGAGTGGATCCCTGGAGCAGGTGGAATAGAGTGGATCCCTGGAGCGGGTGGAGCAGAGTGGATCCCTGCAGCAGATGGAGCAGAGTGGATCCCTGCAGCAGGTGGAATAGAGTGGATCCCTGCAGCAGGTGGAGCAGGTGGATCCCTGCAGCAGGTGGAGCAAGTGAAAATTGTTCAACTCCCTCTTGGACCTGTCAAATCTCCTTTAAAGAAACTCTCCAGGCTTCTCCCTGTCCTTCCTCACCTTACCTCTTCGTCTTTAACCCTCATCTTCCTGCACATTAGAACCTTGGGTTTGTTATTTATTTAGGAATCATGAACTCTTAATTTGATGACTGTTTTGCTTAAATTTAACAAATCTGTAATGATGAAAATGAAAATGATGGTTTGTGTTATGTTTACTTTCAGCCTTTTGTAGTGAGGTTATAAAGCTATCTCCCCAACGGATTTATTCACTACTATAACATCATGACCTATATAGTTGAGATATTCATAAGCCTTGCAGAAAAACGTTCAGGAATCATCCTCGCCTCAGAATAAAGTCAACCAGCAGAGGAGGCTGCGGTCACATTCAAACTTCTCTGAGTACAACACACAAACATTTACATTTTGAAATCTTTGTGTGTGATGATTTTTTAAAAGCTCAGATTTTGTTTTAACTCTGATCAACTATTGTAAAAAAATAATAGTTTACACGTATTGCACAGAATTGGGCTTTTTGATGTTCACCACATTGAAAGAATATCAATATCTGTTGTATTGCACTTTAACCCCGGTGTTGTCCTCGGGTCAAAATGACCCGCATCTGTGTTCAACCAAGTTCTATTTTATTTCTATATTTTCATATTTTTTTTGGGATCATTGGTGACAAGGATGCTTTGAGAGTTTCTTTAAACCAAAAAAATCCCCAAAAATATAAAAATATAGAAATAAAATAGAACTTGGTTGAACACAGCTGCGGGTCATTTTGACCCGAGGACAACACCAGGGTTAAGGTTCTTCCACGTTGGTTTCAATTTCCAGCTGTGACTTGGTTGGTGTTGTGATTATGAATATGTTGATGTCAGCACAGCTCTGGACTGTTGGTCACTTCAGTCACATCACACATAACTGCAGTGTTATTCAAATACAACAACAATGGAAAGAGATGAACGCGTGCACACTTACTCCAAAGCCACAATTCAACCTTTTAAAACAAAGATACAGGTTTTCGATCCAACTTAAATCTTTGTAAGGTTTTTTTTTTTCTTTTTTTCAACAAAGATCCATATTGTGCTTTTGGAGGAAGTATCATGACATTACTCTCTTTACCTGATTTGTTTTTCTAGTTTGTTCAGAGCCTTTTTTGTTTGGTCGATGTCACTTTTTGAAGGTTTCCAGTAACTTCACACTTAAAAATAACCAGCAGATCCTCTAATAAAACATTATTTTCCTGATAATTATCAATGTTTTTATCAAGCGGTGGTGATATGAGTAACGTGAGAAAACCAAAAAAAGGTGACATTTAAGCTAAACAAACTGCCTGCTAGGAGAAATTAAAGTATATTTAGACCCAAATTAACACTTAAGTCAAAAACCAACAAGTGAAAACATAAATACAGTTTTACGTTAAATCTCTGCTGGCAATAAAAACAAAAACTGGATGATAAGTGGTTTTGATTCAGTAGAAAATGTAAATGTGTTAAGTCTGTTTTGAGTCTTCTCCATATGTCGCGTAGCACTGAGGTGGTATGCTGGAGACCAAACAAGCTTCCTGCAGTTACAGGCAGCCTTCCTCCACATTTTCTTCTCCCTGAGTGCCAGAGCATCTCAAATAAACAGCTAGTTTAAATGTCTTGTTCTGTGCTTGTGTTTGATTCTCGCAGTGTGTAATCGCACATTTCTGTCACTGTGTTTATTTGCTCAGATGTAATAAGCTCTGCAGCGGCGGAGCGTGACTGGAGGAACACTCGCCCCGATGAAGAGGTTAGGAACAACACACATTTCTAACACTTCTTTTATGCCTCCTCGTTTCACATTACACTTTTTTTAATTTTTTTTTATTTCCGTATGTTGCATGACTGACAAAGGGAAAAAAAAAAGCAGTTTGATTTCACACAGTAAAGACAATAAAAACAGCATAATCATTGATTAAAACAAATTTCAGTGACATCAAGTCAAAATTCATGAGCATGCAAAAGCAAGCTTTGAAAAAGAATGAAGAATGAAACTACCAGAGGAGTTTTGTCTTTAGATTTGAGGACGTAGTGGAGCTTCTTCTGCTCAAAGTCTTCACACTCACTTTCTCTCAGTAACTTTAGAGATTTTAACCTGCAGTCAACAAGGAGAGTTAATGATTCAACGTATTGTCCATAAACTTCAGGATTACTTAGTCATTAAAAAGAAGATTTTGGAGAGGTGTGTCCCTGTCTGTATTTGATTGACAGCAGCAGATATGTAAATACTATTTAAGATGGATTTTAGTCAAATATGTCGGAGCTTTCAGATACATAATGGTAATTGAAATTTGGGTGTGGACTTTAAAACTGTATGTTGGAAACATGACATGAGACAATGACATGGTCTTTTTTTACTGGTTATATTAGGATCAAAGGACAGTGCTGCTTCATCATGGAATTCATTCCCATTTGGTTATTTTTATGTAGACACAATTTCTCCATCAAATTACAAAGACATTTCTCATCATGAAATAAAATAACATTGACAGTGGTGGAGCGACACTGTATAATGAATGCCTCTAATCTATTTAGGCTAATTTTATTTTGTTTTGCACTGTTGAACTTCCATACCATCAGAGGCCATGACTGTATTTATAATTTAAGACTCCAGGGAGGTCATCCTTAATATTATTCTCATGTCCAAAAGACAAATCTAGAAACGGAAATTAAAACACAAAAAGCTCACTGCGCCTTGGTCTAAACCAACATTATTATCATTTTTCACCATTATAATTTGTGTTCCTGGCTAATCCTCTGCACAAGTGACATTTACTTTTTGTCTTCTGAGACATTCATTAACACTTAGACAGTCAGGATATTAAGGATTAAAACATCCACAGCGGCATTCACAATGTCAAAGCTAAGGGTCATCTACAGTGCAGCTGCAGTGTCGACGGCTTTTATGTCCCTTAATCAGATTAAGTTTTCATTCCTGCCGTTTATTTCTGGTTTGAAGTTTCCTGAGTTAAATATTGCTTTCGACACTTGTGCTTTCCAGTGACCAAAAACATCTTAACAGCTCAGTTATTAATCTATTGTCACTTCATAAAAATCATCATAGCTTTAAATCCAATGGTACAAAAAAAATGTTGTTTTAAGTACGAGTAAATTACATTTCTATTGTTTTTCTTTAGCAATTTAGAATAATTTTCAAAATTTTTCTTGGAGTTCTTGTTTCCAAACAAGTTAATTTTGAGTAAATCTTCTTTCAGATGTCTTTTAACATTCAGCTCGTCTGCATGAGCATCCGTTGGCTCCCGTGTTTCCATGTGGAGGGTTTTCTTTCTCCAGTCGTGTTGAAACAGGTTACTGAGGTTTTAAAATGAATAAAATAAACAACTGGAGCAGTTTGCCATTATAACCAAGTTAAAATTACTACGAAACTAGCATTTAGCTCACATTAGTAGTACCCGTACTTTAAGTGCAAAGTACCATGGGAGCTGTAGTTCTTCAGGGTTAACAAAATAATGTGAAAGCGAACGACCAACAGTTAATCTTTGACATCAGATTGAAGTTGTTCCTCTTTTTTTGTTGTCTAACATGTAAAAAAAAAAAAAAGTATTTAATGTTCACATCAGCAATGCAGCAAATGTCTGGGCTCAGTTTTATGGATTCAAACACCAAAGGCTGGATGTAAATGTAAATAATAAGTCAAATTGGCCAACGGAGATTTTTTTTCTTTAAAGTGATTAAATATATTTACCGAATTACCCCAAAAGACATTCCTTGTAACCTTTGGCCAGTTTCTTAACTGACTTTCTACAGTATTTACGATGTCGCACTGTTTACATAAACACAGATATATATAACATTATTACAATATAGAGTCACATATATCATGATAAAAGCTTTTCCCCCAATATACTCGTGAACTGTATCTTCCAGGAACATCTACAGCCATCGATACACTGCAGGCTGCTGCAACTTGATTTATTTGAATAACTTTAGAGGGAAATGAAAACGTTTGGAGGAAAATGGATAATGTGTAGTTAAAACATTCTTCTGTGTACATCTTGCTTCTCCAGATCGGGAACCACTGAGTTCAAATAAAACAGCAGAGATTAGAAACATGAAGTCAATTTTCCCCTTTTAAAATGCTTTTTTGTAAAATTCTGGTATTTATCTTTAGGTTGTAAAATGACTACTTAATATACTAAATGCAGTCAGGTAATGTTTAATTTGGGATTATATACCATCAACATACCAATACAGTGTTATAGACAATCTGTAAAATGCAATAATAACTCTTAATATTTATAGATCTCATATTTGAGAGTGCTTTAAATACAAACTTACTTCAGTCAATACTGTATTTACATTCAAAGATGTATTATAAATATGTTTCTTTACTTGTTGCTGGGTTTTACATATTCAAATCTATTAACATGTTTATATATATTCAAAACACACACATTCATATATATATATACAGATAGTAAATGTTATATTTACAAACAGTATGTCACATTGTTGTGGATGTGAATTCGGAGCGCGGCGGCGTCCCCGAAGGCAGGAGGAGTATTGCTTTGTGTTCTCGATGTTTTCTGAGCGAGCTCGGTGAAACAGAGTCTCGCCCGCTGGCTCTCCGTCACTAAAACCACACCTGGACTTGGCAGAGTGTTGCCTGAGGTGTGGTCTTCTTCCATATTGCTTTCGATATTGCTGCTGTGTCCGGCGTAGAAGGAGAACCCCACGGAGAGCCGGGCCGCGGTAATTGAGCGGCACTGACAGTTTAATATGGGCGGGGGATTAAATGAGGCGTCAGGTCCTTTTGATGAGTCGGCTCTCGGTACATCGGCGGGGTCAGAAAAGATCCTGAGGGCCCAGGTGGATGATTATAGGAGTGGCGAGGGTCTGCGGCTGGTAATAGGCACTGTCGATGTACAGGCTGCCTGCAGACAGAAGACATGAGCAACCGGCGTTAACGGGAGCAGAAATAATCATTACAGAGCTAATAGAGGGCCTCCATTCTCTTCACCTTGATGACTATAACATGAATGTGTGCGGGAAGTGTTTCACATCCTTCTTCCATGTGACCACTGAGAATCAGTCCGAACCAAAAGCTGCCATTTTGAAGTCAATGATTATTAATTTCTATATTGAAATTGTGATTTTAACCTAAAAATGAGCTGCATGAGGTTTTGAACTGTCAGTCGCTGATATAGTGTGAACTGTACTGTAGAAAAAAGTGAATTCACATCTTGGTAGTTGATGAGTTGACAGGTGGAGGACACTGTTGTCAAAGTCTCCTGTTGAACACCCACATTTGATCATTTACCCCGTTACTTGTTTTGTCTCTGAACTTCCTGTTGCCATTATACCGCCTCTAGTTATTATACATATAGTCCTGATTGTGATGGGATCAAACGGCCTGATATATTTTGTCAAAGCGGGGAACACATGCAGCCCACACACTACATGACCTAACACACCTACATGCACCACAGATGAAAAATAAACTTCCAGCTGAGGCTAAATTTGGCATTAATTAGCTTAAAGTACAATGTTTCTGTGATAAGAAGTAAGTTTGGCACAAAAAAATTAACAATTTTTTGTTCTGACATATCTTGAAACTAACAAAATAATCTGTGATTGTTCATTCCATATTTGACACAAATCAGACCTTGATTTGTATTTTTTTATTCAAAAGAATATTTTTAATTATGAAACAGTGCAAACAAATAACTTCTGTAGTTCTCACTGAGACTTCTGTAGTTCTGTGTGACTTCTGTAGTTCTCAGTGTGACTTCTGTAGTTCTCAGAGAGACTTCTGTAGTTCTCAGTGAGACTTCTGTAGTTCTCAGTGAGACTTCTGTAGTTCTCAGAGAGACTTCTGTAGTTCTCAGTGTGACTTCTGTAGTTCTCACTGAGACTTCTGTAGTTCTCACTGAGACTTCTGTAGTTCTCAGAGAGACTTCTGTAGTTCTCACTGAGACTTCTGTAGTTCTCAGTGTGACTTCTGTAGTTCTCAGAGAGACTTCTGTAGTTCTCAGTGTGACTTCTGTAGTTCTCACTGAGACTTCTGTAGTTCTCACTGAGACTTCTGTAGTTCTCAGTGTGACTTCTGTAGTTCTCACTGAGACTTCTGTAGTTCTCACTGAGACTTCTGTAGTTCTCACTGAGACTTCTGTAGTTCTCAGTGTGACTTCTGTAGTTCTCAGAGAGACTTCTGTAGTTCTCAGTGTGACTTCTGTAGTTCTCAGTGTGACTTCTGTAGTTCTCAGTGTGACTTCTGTAGTTCTCAGTGAGACTTCTGTAGTTCTCAGTGTGACTTCTGTAGTTCTCAGTGTGACTTCTGTAGTTCTCAGTGAGACTTCTGTAGTTCTCAGTGTGACTTCTGTAGTTCTCAGTGAGACTTATGTAGTTCTCAGTGAGACTTCTGTAGTTCTCAGTGAGACTTCTGTAGTTCTCAGAGAGACTTCTGTAGTTCTCAGAGACTTCTGTAGTTCTCAGTGAGACTTCTGTAGTTCTCAGTGTGACTTCTGTAGTTCTCAGAGAGACTTCTGTAGTTCTCAGAGACTTCTGTAGTTCTCAGTGAGACTTCTGTAGTTCTCAGAGACTTCTGTAGTTCTCAGTGAGACTTCTGTAGTTCTCAGTGAGACTTCTGTAGTTCTCAGACTTCTGTAGTTCTCACTGAGACTTCCTGTCAGCAGGTAGTTTGGTTCACTCTTTCAAATCAAACTGCTGCAGCTGTCTAATGTTTGAAGGCTGCCTTCTCCAGACTTTCAGCTCTTTCCACAGATGTTGGATAGGTTTCAGACCAGGACTCATAAAAAGCCACTTAAAATAATTCAATATTTAGTTCTGTAACATTCTTGCTGATTTGATCTGTTTTGGCTCATTATCCTGTTTGTGAACATGAACTGCGATAGTCTGAACTTTCTGACTACACGTTTTAAATATTGCAGTAAAGCTATTCCTTTAAACATGACATTACAGTCTATGCACATTGCAACCACCGATCTTAAAGAATCCTTTTTCCAATCCGAGTTTTCATGAAGGCAGGTTTGCTGAAGGGTCAGTGATACTGGTTGAGAACGGGTCTGTTCACGTTGCACTCAAAGAAGAAGAACACGGGGAAACGTTTTGCTCCAAAATTCAGTGATATTCTTGAGATTTCATTGAAACCTGCAGATTTAAGGAACTCTGTCAGATGAAGCAAAGCAGCTCTAAAACAGATCCGACCTTCAGCATGTTTCACAGCAGTTGTGCTGTTCTTTCCTTGAAAACCTTTTTGTCTGTGAACAAAGAGATACTCCATCCAAAGGAATTTCTCTGTAAAGCATCGGGGAATGTCTTATGCATTTAAGAAAATTCAGGTCTGTCTTTTAAAGGTTTTCTTCTAACGGTGGAGTCCTTCCCGGTCTTCTTCCACTGTTGTTCAAACGGTGACGTGTGTGCGATCAGACACTGATGTACTTTGAACCGAGGGATGGAGGTTTCCGTTGACTCTCTCTCGAAGCGATACGAGCTGGACTCTAAAGTCGACCAGAGGTCGGATGTCCTCTTGTGGCTGCGTGCACTCAGTTTGACTGAAGTTCCACGGACCTTAAACTTCTGTATATGCAACTCTTGTCACAGGAACATGAAACTGCTTGGAGACGGACTTATAGCCTTAATCTTTAACACGGCTGTCTATATTCTCTCTGATCTCTATGCTGTCTCCGGTCGTTGGTCGGCATGGTGCACATGATGATAGCAAACAGCAGAATGACCACTCTTCTCCATTTTGATTGATTAAATAATTGATCACAAGATTAAAGACACACGTGATACTTATTAAAGAAAACAGTTAGTTTGAAATAAAACTATAATCCATTTATCTATAATCTTTTCTAGGGGTGAATAACATGCAGGTGCACATGCGACCATTACATTTTTTTAATGAGCTGTTAAGGATTCCAACAAATTTTTACATCCGGTCAATTTTCAAAACGCTTCCCTTCTGAAACGTGTTGGAGAGGACGGGATAACCAATGCACAAACACGACGTTATAACCTGTGCCACGCAGCGGTAATAGTCCACGAGGTCACGTGGGAACCCAGGCTGAACAACTCAAGGCCTCTCTCACATCGGCTTATGTTAATGCTGATCAGTCCCCATCAGGAGAACACTGTACAACGATGCTGTGCGTGGCAGGGTTACAAGCTGAAAAACACCGCTCTCCAAAAAAATAAATCATTGTAGCTCGTCTGCAGTTACGTCTACGTACTAAAAGCAAAGATTGACACACTACTGGTAATGGAGCATTTTCTTCAATAAATATATGACCAAGTATAATTATTTGTTGTATTTCATTTGCTTAATTGGGTTCACTTTATCTACTTTTAACTTGTGTCAAATTCTGATGATGTTTTATTTCATATTAAAGCGTAAATATAGAAAATTCCAAAATACTCAACATGTGGAGGAATCCAAAGGTGGACAGATGCACAAACCAAGCCTTTTATTTTGAGTTTGAAATACCTTATAGTCCCTCATTGTGAAGGAGAGTTGTGTTGTGAAGAACCTTATATAATTAATTTTGGTCCCTTTAAATAAATAATTTGCTTGAAATCCTTAAAATGGACAACAGACATTTGAAAAATATCAAACAAAGATAATAAGTCCTCATCCTTGAAGACACCACTGGGTCATTAGCTTGGTTAAAGAGCCCAAGGAAGACATCACTACCTTGAGAAAAGAAACAACAGATTTTTTTAGACCTACAAATATAAAGCTATTTTGTGCCAACAATGCATTGGGCTAACATGTTTATTCAGACCTGTCTAAATATAAGTGCTCAGATAAAACGTGTAATGCAGCAGTTCTTCCTTTGAAAGGTTCTCAGTGGACACGAGGTGGAAAAAGGGAGTTTTTCTTTTTTGCATTTCTGACACCCAAAAAAATTTAAATACGTGAAAGTGGGTAAAATCTGAAGTGTACATCAATGCACACGGTGAAGACAGTTCATTTAAGTTGTCCTGCAAACAACATTTTTAGAACAGCATACCAGCCAGGGAGAGTAATCAGGGTGAGTAAAGGCATTGTTTTGATCGAGACTTTTAGCATGCAACAAAAAAATCAGGATCGCTTGCACTAAAATCATTACGAACCACAAGTTACTCAACTGTTGACAAAAAATATTTATTTATTTAAAAAGAATATTAACTTCAAACAGGTCAAAATAAAAAGTCTCTCTGAAATGAAAGGATTTGAACTCAAAATGGCTCATTTACTCCACAAAAGCTGTAAACTCGGACATTCAGTGTCCAAACAAAAGGAAAAGGTTTCTCAGTGCAACCGATTAATGTAAACCTGTTTTTGTTCTCTCAACAGAAACCTAAAACATTAGAAAACAGACACAAATCAAAATACCAAACAAAGTTCACATCCATGAGTGACTGTTAAAGGAATAATCGACCCTTTTAACAAAGAAGCTCTGAGCAGTTACAGATTTCATATTCGGTTTCTTTAGTTCCTTACAGTTGATCTCTATTAATAGAGTGCAGTGGAGATTTGTAGACAGGACATGTGTTTTAGTAAACTGTATTTTTGTATTTACCTTTGATTGGTATTGGTTGTATATGTTGGATATTGAGGTAGTCCCCATACAGAGGATATTTAGTTCCCGACAGAAGATTGTATATTTAGCTGGTGGTCTATGGTTTGGGGTGTTCTTTGGTTCCTTGCGGTGATTTTTCAGTTTGCTACTATTTCATATATTCAGTAGCTTTGTGTATGGTTTGGAAGTTATTTAGTCCCTCAAAGTTTTTAATGGTTTATATATTGTAGTTCCCTATTTTCCTCCATTGTATATGGAGTTGTTGGTTTATAGTAGGTGTTTTCTGTTTGGTTCAAAACTGTAGATGTTTAGAAGTTATTGGTGGATAGTATGTTCTTACGTTCCCTTCAAAGGATGTGTATATTTTATTTAGTTCCCTAGTTTCTGCATTGTATATTTATTAGTCTGTTTCCTAACTCATTATGGTGTACATCAATAAAGATCAAAAACATGGTTGGGGTTAGGAAAAAAAAACTCAACAAAAACACGATCACCTCCTGGATTCAAGCATCATTCAAAATTCAAAATTGTCCTTTGTCGCCTCTGCTGTGGGACCTCGGTCACATGATCCGCACCACATTACATTTACGTGCGTGCAAGTTTCACATTTTCAAAACGTGTAACTGTCACGCCAGGTCAAGTGTGGCTATTTCACATTTTGTTGTCGTGAATCGGCATGTCGATTTCACGCTTTTCCGTGATACTGCGTTGTGTCTATATAAGAGATGTTTTTTGTGTTATTCTCAACTGTGGCTTCATCTACGCTGAATATTTAGTTGATGACTATCGGGGATCAAAAACACACGAGGAAAATAAATAAAAACCCTGTGTAGGGACACAACAGGGAGTGTTTCTTTCATACTTAGGATGAGGATGGTTCTTTAGTCTGCCTTATTGGCTTCCTTTTCCTTCAGTGTTGGTTTTTCATGGTGGACATTTAGTTCAGGGAACCTAACATGTTGGCAACTAAAAAAACCCGCCACAATTAGAGAACTGTTACTTCATTTCTTAACTATAGTTATTTTTTTAGTTGTATTACCGAGGACATTTAGTGGTTGGTGTACTTTAGTGGCTGTTTTTTGCTCCTTAGGGTGACTGTATTTCTACTCTATTTTTGGGTCCATTCAATGACTGTATAGCGCTCTGCTTACTAATATTTACCAGATACATTTTTCACACACTGCAGCTCACTACATGCTGAATTCAGTTCTTTACAGCGTAATGCTCTGATAATCAAAAAGCCTCTTTGTCAACTCAAACTGTGCTCACACAGATAATAACAACATGGCTGCAGAGCTGTCTCACGGCCAAATGAGTCTAACAGATGGAAACATGCTGTGGAACAACAGTACTGCCTGATTTGATGCTTAAAAGTAACTGGACTGCAGTGTTCTGTTGTGAATACACAGCCAAAGTATGGATATTCCTTTAACAGGTGGTTTCCTGTGAGGTGGGTGGGGGAGAGTCCTAATAGGGGTAGAGGTGGGTGATGGGGTATGCTGTGGGGACTCTGATGACTGGGACAACTACTGAGGGCATTCTGGAGGGAAAACCTGAAGAAGAGCGAAGAAAAAGAAACTCAAATGTTGAGACGTGGTGATGGACTAATTTAAATGACTGGATTATGGATCAGTTAGAGAAACTTACTGTAAGCAGGAAGGGCACCTGCAGGGCTGTAACCATAAGGAGCACCAAAACCTGTGAAGGAAAACAAAGTGGAATTACTGTATTACACATATCTGCATCATCCACAGCCTAATTGCCCTCAGCGGAGAAAAGGCTCCCGTTTACAGCTGTAATTATTAATCAATGGAGAAAACTATTGATAGTTGATTAATCATTAGTGTAATAATTAATCATCTAAAGATTTTCTGCCTCTAGCTTCTCAATGCAAGTTTTTCTTTGTTTTCTACTCAGCTGCCATTTCATTATGTAAACCGAGGTACAACTAGTGAAATGTAGTCCAACGGTCCTGTGAGTTTTTTTCCAACTGTATTTTGTCCACTAATTCAGCTAAAGCACCTCACAGTGGTATTGTTAAAAAAACAAAAACAAAACTAGAATTACCAACTTCTATGCCTAATCACTAACCACTCACATCGCAGTGTACGTGCATGTTGGTGCCAAATTTGTAGAGCTTTCCTCACGACATTCCTGAGATATTGCGTTCATAGTGGGAAGTACACGTGAACTCATAGTGACCTTGACCTTTGACCACCAAAATCGTATCAGTTTATCGTTGATACCAAGCGAATGTTTTTGCCAAGTTTAAAGAAATTCCCTCAAAGCGTTCTTGATATATATTGTGTTCACGTGACAGATGGAAAAAAGGGGACATAAGGTCACGGTGACCTTGAACTTTGACCTTTGACCACCAAACTCGAATCAGTTCATCCTTGGGGCCGAGTGAACTATTGTGACACATTTGAGGAAATTCCATCCTGGCGTTCCTGAGATATCACGCGCACGTGACTGTGTAGAATTGAGGCCACACTGACCTCGACCTTTGACCTTTGCCCCCCAAAATGTAATCGGTTCATCCTTGGTATCTGGTGAATGTTTTAGCCAAGCTTGAAGTAATTCCCTCGAGGCATTCTTGAGATATCGCGTTCATAAGAACAACCGAGAAACAGAAATCCTCCAATTCAAACAAAACTAGTCAATATCCCAAAATGTGCTAATTTTCAATTCCAACCTGATGCACTTTCCTGGAGCCCTTTTGATTATTTGTCATTATTATTTGCTTATGAATCACATAAAAGTCCGACCATCCGTATCAAAGTCGTACCTTCCTGTTGTGAGACTGCCGCCGCTGTGTCAGAAGCGTTGATGGGATCTGTCATGTGACTCACCTGGCGGGATGTATCCGTGTGTGGGAGGGGTGCTGATGTAGGGAGCTCTGGGAATTATGGGGAGCCGTGGAGGTCTGGCAGCGAGAGCCGGGAGGGTCAACATGGAGGTCACAGGTCGCTTCGGCTGCACACACACACACACACACACACACACACACACACACACACACACACACACACACACACACACACACACACACACACACACACACACACACACACACACACACACACACACACACACACACACACACACACACACACACACACACACACACACACACACACACACACACACACACACACACACACACACACACACACACACACACACACACACACACACACACACACACACACACACACACACACACACACACACACACAGACCACATCAGCGCTGGACATGATGTTTCATTTAAGGTGACAACAGGAGCACTTTCGTCAGGTTTGTCTCGTATTTATGAAACTGCTAAAAGAGAAATGATGGATTTAAGATTTAAGTGTTAAACTCCCTTTCAGGTGCAGATGTCTCTATGTTGGTTAAAAATAGATCCTACATGTTTAATTTCTCAACAAAAAAATGCATTTTGTCTGTGTTGCAGCCAATTTCCTGTTATTTCCTTCATATATATGTTTTTCATTTCCTGTTAATTATTCTCGGTTATTCACACAAATTAAATGTTTAAAAAAAAAAAAAAAAAAAGATAACCAGATTGGAGATGTTCTTACAGAATAACAGCACTGAATAAACATTTGGCCGTGAATAGGAGGACGACTCTGAGAGAAGACAGCCGTTGACTCACCGGCGGGTTGGGACGCTTCTTCTTGATGTTGGTGGACTTGCAGCCGGAGAACAGGCTGTTCAGGGCGGCGAGCGCGGCGCTGGCTTTGGCTACTTTCTTATTGGGACCTGTTCCCCGAAACACCTGCTTGTCCACCTCCACCTGTCCCAGCACACAGAGATAAGACAGGATAGGACAGATAGTACCCTTGTTAGGTACTAAAGGGGATGTAGATTACATTTCTCATTTCATAGTCATAAATTCTTATAGTGACTACACATTGGAGGGCGCTAGAGGCTTCTGGGACGTCCAGAGGGGATCTGACTTAAGAAAAAAAGGGCAAAAAATTCAGACATATTTTCTTTTTGTGGGACGTTGTGCAGATGGACACAAAGTCTTGGTCCATATGATGATCGATTACTTGAGTAAATCCTGTATTAGATAAGAAATACTCAACTTGTTACGCCAACAGTTTTTCTTGTTTTTTTGATTTTTCAGAGTTTTCCCAGAGACAGAAACATTCTGCGTTCGTCTCATGTGAAGGTGGAAGAGCTGTTAATGACTCGAGGTCGTATGATTGTAGTTAACTGGTGACTGACAACCGACACCACGTCCATTCAGTTTGGCCTTTCTCATGATGTGACAACGTTCACGTTGGTTTGATTTCCAGACTTGTCTTTAAGCTCCATGTTGGAGATGTTTGAGCTTTCAGGAAAGCTGTTTCTCAGTTGTCGTGAAGTCGATACGAACAGAAATGACAAGTCAGAAACTGCCGATTAAAGCAACGACGTGCACATGACATGAGACATTTTAAATATGCTCCATGTGCACTTGTAGAAGCAGCCAATCAAAACTTTATTTACATCTGTAGCTCTAGTTTTTTTAATATTTTTTTATTTATTCTAACCCAGGGGTGTCAAACTCATTTTAGTTAAGGGGCCACATACTGCCCACTTTGATCTCAAGTGGGCCAGACCAGTAAAATCACAGCATAATAACGCATACATAACGACAATATTTCTCTCTGTTTAAATCATTGGTGAAGGTTTTTGGATGATAAACCCTATTTTAAGGTCTTTCTACAATAAACTAGAAACATAAAGACCAAAACCTCAGACATCAGCCCACTGTTTATCTGCCTGGGCTCTCCTCTGCAGATTCCCTCGCTTTGTGACGCGTTTGACGTCAAACGCGTCACAAAGCGAGCAGCGAGCGCTTCTTCCTCCGGAGCAGACGTCGCATTTACGCTGTTTTTGAAGCAATTACTGGATCGATTAAAAAAAAAAAATAACAAAACGTTTGTACTCACAAACCTCCATATTCTCATAGAAATGCAATTTATGTCTTTCTGTAATTTTCACACTTCGCAAAGTCATCCGGCGGGCCGAGCTGGACCCCCTGGCGGGCCGGATCCGGCCTGCGGGCCGTATGTTTGACACCCCTGTTCTAACACATAAACAGCTCTTCTGTTTGGTTTAAACAGACCTTTGTGTGCCGACTAATTTCTTTTCTGGGGAACGTGTTGCCACATGTTTAACATTAAGATTATTCAGAGAAGTAAACCTTCATGTGACCTTCGTTTTATGCAAAAATTACTTGAAAGCACGAACAAGCACGTCAACGGTTGGCAATTCAGTCTGCATCGGCCAACACCAGAGAAACACACTCTGCAGGGCACTGATCTTAATTTATTTTGGCAGTTGTGATTTAAAAACAAAAACAGTAGATTATTTATTTAATAGTTGAAGTTCCAATCTTGCCGATCTGGCAGCACCTGTGATCAGGACGCACAAACTGCTGCTGTGTTTTGGGACTTCACTTCCCAGAGACGCCAGCTCATTACAAATCTGACCACTGAGTGACGGACAAAAACAACAACAAAAAACTGCTAAATCAGCACCGAGTGAACTCGTTTAGTGATATCGATCTGACAGACATTCAGTTAAATACAAATCTTTAACATTATTGTTTTAAGCTGTAAACCTGTAATTAAAGTGTTAACCACGTGTAAAGAAAGCAAAATGAATATCCATCCATGTTGTTGTTCCTGCTCATTACACAAAGCAACAACGGCCGTGCACCAGTTGAGGTGTGATGTCATCGTTTTCCCAACGAGTTTGTACGGAGAGGACAATGTTTGTTTTACAAATTATTTGTATTACGTGGCCAGAATCTCTTTAAACAGAGCAGAAAATGATTTACTGCAGTGATTCGCACGGATTTCACAAAGTGAAATTGGTTTCATTTTTGGCTCTTTGCTGGCATTTGAAGATGTTTTGATATGCAGGAAGCACCGAGTTGCTGAACATCAAACACATCCCCCCCACCCCCCTCATCAATTGCTAATAAGACCCTCTGAAAGGAAGACAGGAAATCTATGCTACAGAGGAGTGTGTGTGTGTGTGTGTGTGTGTGTGTGTGTGTGTGTGTGTGTGTGTGTGTGTGTGTGTGTGTGTGTGTGTGTGTGTGTGTTCGTACCTCTATGATAAAGCGTTTGTCGTAGCTGCTGCCGCTCTCTGATATCAGCTCGTATTTGAGGCCGCGGCGTTTCTCGTTCAGCTCCATCACCGGGTTTTTACCCCCCGCTGTCAGGATCGGACCTGGAGCTCTGGACTGTAGACGGGCAGAGAGAGCGGAGATACATTCACTTTATTCTACAACCCCGTTTTCACAAGTTGGGACGCTGTGGAACATGTAAATATAAACAGAATGCAATGATTTACAATGGTTTGCTTTGCATGGCAGAGTTTTAACATCATTTGTGGACGCAGCGATGAACTGTGTTCACAGACGATGGTTTTCACAAGTGTTCCTGAGCCCATGCAGTGATTTCCACTCCAGAATAGTGTGTTTTTAATGCAGTGCTGCCTGAGGGCCCGAAGATCACCACCATCCAATATTGGTTTCCAGCCTTGTCCCTTGTGTTCAGAGATTTCTCCAGATTCTCTGAATCTTTTCATGATATTATGAACCGTAGACGATGAAATCTACTAATTCTTTGTAGTTTTACGTTGAGGAACATTATTCTTAGATTGTTGAACTATTTTCTCACACAGTCTTTCACAGAGTGGTGAACCTCTCCCCATCTTCACTGCCGAGAGACTCTGCTTCTCTGAAATAATCTTTTTATACCCAATCATGTTACTGACCTGTTGCCATGGTAACCTAATTAGTTGTGAGATTTGTATCTTCACACAATTTTTCCAGTCTTTTGTTGCAACTTTTTTGAGACGTTTTGCTGCCACCAAATTCAAAATAAGCATATATTTTTCATAAAACAATAGAATTTCTCCATTTTAACATCTGATATGTTCTCTTTGTTCTATTTTTAATTAAATATAGTTTTATGTGATTTACAAATCATCACATTCTGTTGTTATTTACATTTTACACAGTGTCCCAGAGTGCTCGCTTTTCCTAAAAGTAAAACAAGATTTCCTAAATCTAGATGTATCAGCTTATGAATTATATTATATTACAGCCGAATATCATAAATAAAATTACTAATTAAAAGGGAAAGAAATGGAAGGGAAAGCGACAGACGATGGATTTCTCAGACAAGTCTGACAAACAACACAAACTGTTTTGAATTATTTGTTTTTTTGAATTAATATCATAGATGTGTAAAGTCGTATTGTGATCCGTCTCAGGTTAGTGACACTGATATTTCACAAAAAGCCACTGTCTGTCTGTGCATTAGTTTTGTGTGTGTGTGTGTGTGTGTGTGTGTGTGTGTGTGTGTGTGTGTGTGTGTGTGTGTGTGTGTGTGTGTGTGTGTGTGTGTGTGTGTGTGTGTGTGTGTGTGTTCCCACCTCCTGCGTGTCTGTGGAGGAGGTGATGGAGGCGGAGCTGGAGCTGGTGGACATTCTGTCGTTTTTGCCTTCGCCATCTGACCTCTCGTCGGCGCTCAGGGAGTCCACGTCTCCGTCGCCGCCGAGCACGTAACCCAGAGCCTGCAGCGCCTGAGGACGGGAAAAACAAAACACAAGATTTCAGCACCTTTCAATGATCTTTGAGACAGAACAGCTTCTTCTGCATTCTGTCGAACAATCATCTAATTGTAAAAGTAAGAAGTAAAACTCTCTCTAACGTGCTAACGGTCCCTGAATGCACCGACACAGAAATGAATCACGCTTTCAAATCCATCATCTCTGACTGAGCTGTCCTTGAGGTGCTGCTGCAGTGAACAACAACAACAACAACAACAACAGCATGAAAACTGGCTGTACTGGAAGTGTGAACGTGTAACTGAATGAATAAATGTGCGTGAAAAAGAAAAAGTGTGAGCAGTTGAAATGAGCAAGTTCAGTAAAAGCTTGGAAACAAAAAGAGCATCCTGTATTCACTCATCCGGTGAAACAAGTTCAGTTGTTTCTTTGTTGGAGTTAAAGTACACGATCACTGACAAACTACAAAGTTTCACAAAGATGAACAGTTTGGAGTCATGCCAGCAGCCACGAGGCTAACTGCCTTAATAAGCTCCTAATAAGCTCTTTACCATGTTGACCATGAGTGTTTCTCACAGGTTTTCCACAAAATACATGAGGACGATGACATCGGCATGTTTTTTTTTTTTAATGTACTGAACAAATACAATATTTGACCTGAATGATAATGCTGGATGAAAAGTTAAAGAATAATTCTGTTTATTTTGTATTTAATTTATTTATAAAATACATGTTACTACATGTCAAGTACCATATTTATTTATGTGTCTGTGTACGCCTGCGTGGGTGAGTGGCTGTTAATCAATTTGTACTAAAACGTTTCCTCTCACTGAAGATGGAAAATAACAAGTATCTAACTCTGGTACAAAGCCTGTCTTTTCTTTGTGAGATGAATGTATTTTCTTAGATTGGTCTTCATTACAAATAAACCCAATAAACAAAACATTAAACTCTGTCAGCACCTTCAGGGCTACTTGAAGCTTGGCGGTCCTCTTGGAGTTTCCGGTGGCCTGGTAGGTCGTTCCCTGGATCTCCACGGACATGGTGAAGACTGGAGCGTGCACCGGTCCGGACTGGGACAGGAGGCGGTACTGAAGGCCCGGGTGAATCTGGTTCAGACGCATCAGAGCGTTCATGGGGTGGTTTGGATCCGTCATCCTCCAGTCCAGAACTGCAGGAGTGGAGATGCACATGTTAGACGGAGTGTACATCCCCGTGATTGGAAAAACCGTCCGGGCCCGTTCAAGCCTGTGGCGGCCAATCAGAGTCTGCTATATGAAGTGTTTTTCAAATGATATCATAATTTTCAAGATCATGACCAAATAAATGCATCATGATTCACTGAAGTACACATGGGGAAGATGGATGCACTGTATCAAAATGAATGTCCGGTAAAGAAACATGTGAGGCTGCGGACGTTTTGTACTTTTGTAGAAGCCGCAATACTCTTGGATTAAAACCGCAACTGGGATATGTTTTTATAGTTTGCTAGTGATTTAAGATTTAGTGCCATGAAAAGTATCAAGACAGACGAATGGAGCAACTTCGATGTAGATATACTGACGAGGCTGCTCTTCAGTGGACCGCCCATTAAAACCACTCAGTCTCACTTTTTTCTTCCTTTTTAAACAAACTAATCCTTGGCCACACACCCGTCTGAGTGACGCATGAGACCCCCATACTCATTAACATCTTATCATACATTTAAAAAGTGTAGTTTTCAGTTTTTGGCTGCTGGACCAGTGAAAATATACAAGCAGCCAGAAAAACTGAAACCATTGTTGCAACATCAATCAAACTTTTAGATGTACTTTGCATTACAGATGTGTATACATCCCAATAAACACAACCATGAGTTGATTTATATCATATACACAAACAGGTCAATAGAAAATGCTGATTAATTAAACGTTAAGTCACAAATTACACAGTTTTGCATTTGAATCACTTGTTACAGTTACTGAAGCTACAGTAACTCTGGTAAGGCTCAATAGCTGCTGTGAAAATGATGTCTTCCTTGAAATACAACCCTTAAACAAGTGTGTTTCTTCTTAAGAGACACAAGAAAAAAAAACACTATGAAGACAAATATCTTCCACAGCGACTATAAAACTGACTGAACAATGACACTAGTGACGACTGGTATGTTGTATTTGTAGTTACGGGCTACAACATGTGAGACCTCTGGTTTGGTCCTTTAAATGATGCTATTTGATGCAGAACACAGCTCCCTGCTGAACTCTTGTACACAGTCCAGGTTGATATAAGAGTAATGAGTACGATGGAGAGCTCACATCTCTCACCATGCCAGGAGCAGGAAGTGTCACCAGCAGTGGCTGAGCTGGCTGCTTGTTAACAGCCCATTGATGGGATTGCGGTGACACTGGCCGCGGTGTTACACCGATGACACTTCACACCTACATACTGACGAGAGATGAAGAGCGCTCTCTCTTCCTCCCCAGAGTCCCCAGCAGTAATATCTCACAGATGAATGGGAAATGAAACCTGACACCTGGTCACATCTATTCTAAAAGTCAATTATTTTACTTTCTTCAACCTGTAAATAAACAAGATATAAAAACTGGGGAACTGAATTTGAATGAAATCTGAGAATCATGAAAAGAATTAACCTTTAATATTACCGTCCAGTACGGAGAAACATGACTTCATAAGCCTGACAGAGTGCATTTTAGCTCTCAGACATGCTTTTGCTGAGCGGAGTTTCAGCAATGCTTATTGATAGGCCAGTGTTTCTTTGGGTACTTTTCCAACAAGGGACGTGTGACGCACTCATCTGAGGCCATTTTGGTATCATTTTGAGGTGAAATTGCACTTGCAGGTCTGAGTACAGCTCAGCCGGTGGAGGGCTAATTTTGTCACGTCAGGGGACGAAGCGCTCATGAACAGACGGATCCAAAATCCCACAGGCGGGTCTGGCGGATGTTCAACATCTTTTATCCCACTTACATAAATAATTATAGCAAAATGTTTGGAATGCAACTTTCTGATTCAGTTAATCATATAAAAATGAAGATGACTCTTGTCTGTTGAATTGTTGAATCAGGCAGTTGGCGCCAAGCATCAACCAGCAGTGATGTCATCAACCAGCAGTGATGTCATCAACCAGCAGTGATGTCATCGTTGGTTTGTGAACGTTATGAATCCTCCAGTTCAGATTCTGTCCGTCACCATTTTTGTTAGTTCGGAGCGGTTTGGAGCAGGAAGTGACCATATTTGGACGAGCTGGGGGAGGAGCCAGCTGACTGATCTGATTGGAAACCTGACAATACTACATCCCGCCCACCGATAGCTGTAACCTGACTGCACCACAGGCCTGTCAATCAAACAGACACGCCCCCAAAAACAGGTCTTCTTGAATCTTCTTTTCTAATGAATGAGGGATTATTTTCAGATGGACCTCCAGAAAACTAAGAAGAAGGAGTGACTTTAGCTAACAACACCGAGATAACTGATGGACACATTTTATTCACTTTGGATTTGATGAGAGAAGTTGAATGGGAGTCTATGGAGCCGGAGGCTTTTTGGAGCCGACCTCTAGTGGCACTCGCTGGTATTGCAGCTGAAGACACTCGGAACCATGATGCAGCTACGAACACTTTTACTTACACTCGGCGGTTGGCACGCTTCATGAAGCAACAGCCAATCTCTGCCATAAAATATAAAAGGAATTCAGGTGAACTACAAATGAATTGCAAGGAAATTACACATAAAGGGGTAAAATGGTAAATGGTCTGTACTTGTATAGTTTTATCACCTTTCGGTCTCAAAGTGCTTTAACATGGTTTTCCCATTCACACACTAATGAGACAGATCACCATGCAGGGTGCTGTCATCAGGAGAACATTCACACAGCGATGGTACACCATCGAGAGCAACTCAGGGTTCAGTGTCTTGCTCAAGGACACTCAGGCATGTGGACAGGAGGAGCTGGGGATCGAACCACCAACCTTCTGATTAGTGTTCAACCCTCTCTACCGTCTGAGCTACAGCCTCCCTAAGAAAACATGGTGCCATTTACACACAAAAGAAAGTAAAAGTCAAATACGCACAGCCACAGTCTCATTCCTCAACATCGTTCCAGCACCTGATTTCACTGTATTAGATGAAAAAATAAATAAAGCTATGAGTTCAATGAAGCACATTTCCAATGCATAACGTTCAATACTAGTGGGAAGAGCTACTCTGTTACAGACAGAAAAGCATGGGGTGATTTTGAGAAGGGTCTGCGCCCTCTGGCTCTAAACTGGATTCAGGTTCTGGTGGCTCGAACGTGTACGGCAACACTAAATCCAACAAACATGCTCGATGGAGCAGCCATGCTTCAGGTCATGGCGTTTGAGCCGAGAGGATGCACTTGATCTTTTTAATACTTTACAAGCACTTTAAGAGTTATATCTCCGTTACACCTTTGAGCCTGAAGAGGGAACTTCATTATTCCATCAGATTCTGCAGTCAGACACAAGGAAATGGATGTAAGCCGAACTACTGTCCAGCATGAGGATGCCATCCCTGCATCAATTGAGTGCATTAATCCACTAATAACAACAGGTGGAAGGGTTGGTGGATCAGGTGAGGATCTGTAGAAGAAGTGAAATTCAGGGGCAAAGCGAATAAAAACTAAAAATTTTATTTTTCCAATCCAAACTAGGAAGCAAAGCCAAGGTGTGTTAAATACAGAGAAAAACCTGCAAATAAAACTTGGAAGCCAACCAGACATTTGGAAACACTTCCCTGTGAGTTGGCAATAACTGATTGGATCTCTTTCAAAGGAAGGAGCAGGAGATTAAGTCATTGTTTGAGGTTCTTTGTGGAAATCTGACATCAGATGACAAAGCTCGGCTGCAATACGGGTTCTTGCTGTGCGGCCACGGAAAAACACCTCAGAGCAAAGTCATCGACAAGAAATAAGTGGAGAAATGAAAATCCATCCTCCTGAGTAACAATAGTGTTTCTTGAAGAATTAACGATATCTTTGTTGGAAACATAATTTTAGGAGGATTTATCAGGAGGTTTGACAATTCCAATTAGAACAGCAGGTGCACATTGTTTTTGTCTATGGAACGAGTGCGTGGTTACAAAGTGGACCGGGGAGATTGAAAAGACATAATGACAGAAACAGCAGAGATGTGAAAAGAGTGAAGGAGGCAGCTGGCAAGGACATTGTAAAAAAAAAAACAACTCCCAATCTTGACTATCTCTGAAAGAAGTAATCTGTGTCCTCAAGTGTTCTGAACTTTATCAAAGGCAGCTCTCTCAACAATACGCTTTTCTGATAAGCTGTGTGAGTTCCTCCCAGTGTTTGTGATTTGAGAAATTAAATTCCTGCTTTCCTCCTCAGGAAAGAAGTCCCCCTTAGTTGATTTGTTGACAGGCGACTGGCTTCCCGCATTGTTGTGTTGTGCACATGTTTTTTCATCTTTCAACCAGCTGAGTTTAAACTTCCAACGACAGCACTACAATGTTTTGTGAAATTGGGAGCACAATTCTCGCTTTCCAAAAGTCCCTGAAACTTTCACCTTGCAGGACTCAGACATCCAAACACAACTCACTGCATGTTTCCTACTGATGACACAAAACACCTGACTGGACTCATTCAGACAGACCGCATTGCACTCATTAATAACTTTGATTCCTATTTTCCTATATGACATTTTGAGAAATTTGAACTCCCAGAGTCGCTGCTGGCGGAAGGACTAATTCCTGCTGAAGAAGCAGAGCAGCGATCACACGAATGCACGACATTATCTTCATTCTGAAGGATCGTCTCGTCTACATATCCTGTCCTAATTTAGGCAAACATGTTGCTTTCATAACCACATATAACTGTGGAGTGGAATATTCTGTTCTCACAGAAATGAGGACATAAACACACAGAAATAGTCTGAAGTGGACCCAATCTGCACATTGCGCTGGAATACGATGTTAAAAAGCAAGAAGGCCCATCGATCATTCACAACATATGTGAACCATTCTGCATTTAAATTAAATGAAGGGTTTCTTTCTAATTTTACAAAAAGATAATGATACTTTTTTTTTTTTTTTTTTTTTACAAAACCGGAAGAAGAGTAATTTATATCATGTCATTTTAAATGCAGAAATTATAAAACCTTAATGAGCTATTGATCATGCTGAGGTACAGTAATGATTACAATAATTTTTGCATATGGCCGCCGACAGATTTGAGCTTTTGTGAAAAAGGTGTCACCGGGAGAATACTTGATGCCTGTAAAGTGTGGAGCAGCTCGGCCCCTGTGTGCGAAGACTGAAGACTGTAGGTTCACTATGAATATGGATGCAGACGCTGTGAAAGATGAATGTGAAGGGGATGATGGACAGGTGCTGGGAGGAGGAGAGGGGGAGGGGGAGGGTGTTTTAATCTGTGTGTGTCTGTGTGCACACAACTCAACATTTCTGTGCGCACGCTCGTACGCTAACACACGTGTGTGTGGTGGGAGGCGATGAGATAATTGCATGGCAGCAGTCTGCAGGTTTAATCCCTCTCTATGGTATCTCTGCCCCCCGTCACCCCCTTTGAACTGGAAGCAGAGGAGAGTTGCCGGGGAGGATTGTCCCAGTGAGGGCTGATTTAATTACTGTGACACCGACGGGCAAGACCAAGGAAAGGAAGTGGGGGAGGAGGTCAGGGGGGAGTTAAGAGGTCGAAGGCCGCAGACATCCTTAGGAGGACGGTTTGGTTCAGGGCTGCAGCTCATGATTATTTTCACTGTCAATTAATCTGCGAATTATTTTCTCAATTCATTTATATGTATATATATATATATATATATAGAATGCAGTTATATATCACTGATAACAAGCTGGATGGTCCCTCTCTTCTTCAGCCTGGAGAACGCAGCGTCCATTATTTTCCAAAAATAATTTAATATTTGGCTTTATCAGACCTCAGGACAGTTTTCCACTTCGCCTCAGTCCATCTTCAATGATCTCGGGTCCAGAGATCATTGAAGTGTTTCTGGATCATGTTTCTATCTGGTTTCTTCTTTGGAGAGTTTTAACCTGCATTTGTGGACACAGCTATGAACTGTGTTCACAGACGATGGTTTTCACAAGTGTTCCTGAGCCCATGCAGTGATTTCCACAACAGAATTGTGGCTGTTTTATTTGCGGTGCCTCCAAAAGGCCCAAAGATCACAGTCATCCAATATTGGTTTCAGTCTTTCCCCAGTCTTTCCCCAAATTCTCTGTAATTTAACATTGAGGGACACGATGACATTAAGAACATATAAGACTCTGGATTTATATCTCACTGACATTAACACACAGGCCTTGTCTAACCTGAACACAGGGCTGACTGATTGTTGATAAACTCGGTGTCTTTCAGCTCTTACCAGCTTCCTTTTCCCACATTTGCTTGCAGCTCTGTGAAGATCTGATAATTTCACACAATTTTCTGCTTCAGGGATACATCTCACCTAAAAGTCACTAGCATAACAATTTCAACTCTTTATTTGATCTCTTTCATGAAACTGGGTGATGTGACTGATGCCTCTCAGAGAGACGGTGATGGGTTGATTCAGTGCACTGAACTGGATTCCTAATCTGATCCTGTGAAGATATCAGCCGTGACTGCTGAATTTCACACATTGGCCTGCGATGACTCGCACTCAGGCGGGGTCAGGTTATTTTCCCTCGTTTGATACAGACATTCAAGTGAAAACAGTCATCTTTTTAACGTGACAGGCACTTATGATCCCTTCAGACCTGATCTCTAAGGAAAGATCAGCCTCACTGCTCACTTCTTCTTTCAGCTCCACTGACTTACTTTTCCACCTTTTAGACAAAACCTGTCAGGAAGCACTTTGTTCCCAGTCACCTGAAGTTAACACGCGTCCTGCACGCACACACAGCGGACAACAGTCTTTTGTCTCGACGATATCCACTCATGGGCGTTAAGTAACTGAGGATTCTCATGGGAAGGCCGCCTCCACGTCATGTGGTGGGTTTGAACAATACAGGTTTCTGAGGGCTGAAATAAATAAATAGATAAATAAATATATTTTGCTTAAATTGACCATTTTCCATTATAGTAAATTCAGCTTTAACATTATAATCTTAAAGGGACACGAGCAGGACCCACAGACATCGTTCACACTGACATAAACACTGCATATAAACTCCACTTCTTATTTGTTGAGTTGCTACAACAAAACATCATTCAGCAACACGGTGATCGGCATTCAAATACGTACAAGTGTACCTTTGTGGAAGCTTATTTTTTTAGTGTCAATGCAGTAATTCTACTATTAATCTAGAACAGGTGAAAAATATTTGCCGCCTGAATAACTTTGCTGTAAACTCCTGTAAACTACCAGAGCATCATACGCTTTTATTATGTAGATACATAAAAGCTCTGTTTGTATGCAGGAAATTAGTAAGTTAACTGTACAGAGAAATTTCAATCCATAAACATAATTTTGAACATGTATTGAATTTTGGGACAGAAATATACAAATAAATAGTGTAAAATAAAGGTGTAACAATGAATTTGATGTTTTGAAATTGTATATGCTGTTCTCTACTTCTGAAGGACACTGTGTATAGTATCTATCTTTTATAAATCCTTCATCTGTTCAGCCCTCCATCAGAAGGTAGAAAGTTGCTCCTCTGACCCAAATCAGCTGTTTCTAAAAGGGATCGGACCTGGCAGAAAGCTCCTGTGGTTCTGGGGACGGTTTAATACACCAAAAAGACAAAGCAGAGACTAAACTCAACCAAAAAAGCCGTAGTGGTCATAAATAAATCTGAACCAGTTGTCCTGCACCACTTCACTTCTACTGTAACGCTTCCCGTGTTTCAGAGGGGGGAGGAGGAGGAGGAAGCAAGAGAATCGATGTTCAAAGTCACCTTTCATCCTTTTGATGAAGTCTCTGTCATCTGACCCGACGTCCTCCCGAAGCCTCTTGCTGCCTGCGGAGCGGAAACAAAGCAGATCATCACTTAACCCGACACACATCCAACGCAGACACAACTTATCCAAAGTTATTATTAATACAGCCAGTAGGGCATCACCTTCAGGAGATTTTAATTAACAATTTATTGTCATAAAAAAAATACTGATTAACAATTTAATCTGTTCATGTTATACCACATTTATGTTGGTGTTTGCAGCTCAATCCATGATATTAATGTCAATAGATACTATTGCTTGAGCATTGGAAGTTCTGCATCTCGAGATAAACAGTTGGTGGCGCTAATAGATCAGACCGGCATGTCGTCATCCAGGGCAGGCTCTCGTGACCACGCCCCTTTCTGGGGGAAAACAGACCCGTGCTGACAGCAGCGGAGGATCGCAGGAAGTTGAGACTTTTCTCCAAACTTGTGCTTTAAACTAAATACTTTTTGCTTTGCTGAAGAGTTGCACCAACAATGATGAACTCTTAGCTTTGATTTTTTTTCCCCCCCGTCGAGTCCTAAAAAAGATCCTGATAGAAGGACTTTATGGCACCACTCTACACAAGGGAATCCATCGTGTGCTGCTGTGGGTTTTAATGGAGCTCAGCCAGTTGTCGGAGCACGTTTGCTCACCTGGAGAAGGTGAAGTCGATGTCCGCGTTGGACACCTCTGGACACTGAGTGGGGTTAAACATTAGCCTGATGCTAGCCAGGAGACTGAAAGGACGTAACTAAGGAGGGATCAAATTTAACTTGTTTATCTATCCAGCTGGCAGAGTGGACATATATTTACTTGACATGGTGTTTTGGGGTCATTTAAAAAGTGATTTAACTCTGGTGGTTTTCTAATAATTTGGTTTTGTTCTGCTCTTTTACATTAAACTCTACGGAGGGTCACTTGTTTTCCCCCAAAAGGGGGCGGGGACGTGCTGGAAGACAAAGTTCCTGGATGTCTGATCTATTGTGCATTTTTGTAACATTAAACCGTAGCAGAAGAAGAAAGTTTGAACAACGAGATGATGTCATTAAAAGAGCGCCAGTCTAACCTGAAGATACGGAAAACCATGTGGAAATGATGGAAATATCTGTTAGTTTCATCCAGCTGCTTTTATACAGATGTATTTAACCCTCCTGTTGTCCTCGGGTCAAAATGACCCGCAGCTGTGTTCAACCAAGTTCTATTTTATTTCTATATTTTTTTTTTTTTTTTGGGATCATTGGTGATCATTCTTTAAAGAAACCCTCACAGCCTCCTTGTCACCAATGATCCCAAAAAATATGAAAATAATATAGGGTCATTTTGACCCGAGGACAACGGGAGAGTTAAATGATTCTAACAATTATGCAAAATGATTATCGTTAGCTCACATAATCACGATCAGGCAATTATGTATTTGTGACACGCCTAATATTCTAGATTGTATCTAAACAGAGGAGTTTACAAAGGACTCTGCAGGGAGGCATAAAGCAGAATGTAGTGGGGAAGATAAAAATAGTGAATAAAATAAAGATGCACATGGATGCAGACAAATGAAAACAGAAATGATTCACACACCCGGAGAAACCCAGAACACTAACACACCTTCTAGCAGCCGTGGTGAGGGCTTGCTGGCGGGCAGAGGATCCATATTCAACACCTTGTAAAGCTGTCCAAAGGCTAGGAGGCGTAACGCATGCTGAAACACACACACATACACACACAGCAGACAGAATAAGGGCACATCACTGTAGTGGTAAAGCAACAGACCCCCCCTCAGCCCCTCCCACACACACACAAACAAACCTGCCCTCACAGGAGAGCAGAGAAACAGGCAGCAACGCTACCATCGATCAATAGCCTTTAATTATCGAGGAAACTCGAAGCATTTGTGTAGACCAACTGAGGAACTTCATGCAGGCGGAGCCATAAACACTCTGGGGGCTTGACGGAGGAGGTGGAAAAGAAAGAAATATATTCCCAGACTTTCAGTTCAGTCCAGAGAGAAAAACGAGGACAGACAGAGAGAGAGAGAGAGAGAGAGAGAGAGAGAGAGAGAGAGAGAGAGAGAGAGAGAGAGAGAGAGAGAGAGTCGCAGGAAAAAGATGAATCTGAAGTTGTCTTCATATTTCTCAGTGCTGAGCCCACATTTCTGGCCCGGGGGGCAGACTTTGTTGTTTTTTATGTGCTGCGCGGTGGCAGTGTCAACACGAGCAGCAGCCGTGGTAGTAATAGTAGCAGTGCTGGTGTGGGTGGAAACGGGGAGGAGTGTTCCCACGCTTATTAGATGGCTAATTAGGCTCGTCAGGCCTCCAACGCACTGAGGGGCTGCTTATCCGAGGTCAGAGTCCGGCCTTTTTGCGGACACTCAGCTATTTATAGTGCTGACGTGAGCTCGGGGGCTTCGCCGGGACGGCCGAGGACTCGCTCCAAATAGCCCTCCTTCAATCAGCGTAGTAGGAGGAAGAGCGCTACCAGTCCGGTTGACTGGAAGAAATGCTGACTTTGGAAATACACCCCAGCGGGATGTTTCAAGGTCTTTGGAGATGCACGGCTGAGGCTCAGTTTCTGTTTCTCAGCCTGGCTAATGATTACGCTCAGTTAGGTAGAGGAGACAGGAAGCAGGAAGGGAAGTTTTATGATGCTCTGAGGAGTTACTGAAAAGATAATGTTCATAATGAAGCAGGTTTTAGATGTAAGAAGTCTGAAATCAGAGCATGTCTGTGCTTTTGCAGCATTATTCACCATCGGGGAGGAAGGAGCTTCTATTTGAGTTTGGACTGTAATGATATATGAAAATACTCCAAACAATCCAGACTTAACTTTAAATTTCAAACAACAATTCTATTAATGATTTTGTACACAAAATATTTCTGTTTTTGATGATATTTAAGGTGAGCATTCATTTTAACTTCAGCACCTTTGGGAGCAGTTAAAAGCAGAGCAGCTGCTCAGCGGCGAGACATGGACTGTTTCTGGAAGCTTTTGATGGAGCCAACGGGATAATGTGGATGGGAAATGCTTCTGTCTTCCTTAACAACTTCCATAAAAGTGCCTTTGAGCTCGACAGTAATGTGATTTTTATCATTATATGATTAGGACACTCACTAACACGCCTCTGATTAAATGATTTTTTTTTTGTTTAGGTTGTGTCTGGAGTTCAACTGACAGCATTCACACCAGAAGAAATGAACCAAACTAATCAGGCAAATAAAAAAACGTTAATTCCTTCAGTTTGCTGTTTACTGAGACTTCTGAGGTTTTTCTTGCTGAAGAGATAATTAGATTTAACTGAGGGATATTTTACACTCGACTTTAAAGCGGACCAACCACACAAAAACTCTCCAGTGCTTTAGTATTCTTTGATCAAATAGTTGTTGATTGAAATCAAAGTTCTGCTACTTTTCCTATTTTATTCATGTATAAATGTTCATCTTTAGTTCACATTTTAGAAGTTTGGGTTGTTTGAACGAAAAAAAGAAATGAGTGAATTTTAGTTGCAGGTTGCAGAACAGCTGCAAATCGTACTATTAGATAGTATGTAATGTATAGATGGATATATATGCATGTATAGAAAAACAAGTATACACATCAGCAGTCCAAGCAGGAGCTCGTCTGATTTATTTGTATTTGTGGCCTCAGAGTTTGCCGTTTTCTTAATGCAAAGGTTTCCAACCCCAAATTCACAGTTTGAGTTTTTAGAGCTTTCTGTCTTCCTCTCTTCTGACATCTTTGTTGCCACAACTGATTTTTCAATTTGTTTATTTTTAATCAGCCTTTTAAATTTGAATTATGCATCAGTTACTAAAGTGTTTTACCCATGAGAGTTTCCGTCGACCTTTTTTTTTTTTTGCATTTAAATACACAAATTGTCGAAACTTCCTTCGTTACAGCGACAGCACAGTTTGAACAGACTGATTCCGGGTTCAGAAAAGACATAATGACATGATCAATGTGTCAGATTAGTCAACTAATTATAACTTGCTATCTTTCACATCCTGCGTGACGCCATCGGGAGGGAGGTGCTGGCGATGTCAGTCCGATAACCTGTGAATCACTTTATTTATGTGTGCAGAAGTTTCCCGATCTGATCTGACCACATGACACGTATGATTGCGCATATGTGAAACATGTACGTTGCTCACGGGAACGTGTGGTTTTAGAACATTTTCATGGTGTAAAGTTTTCACATGGGCTCGAGCGATGTGAAAACCTTTTCACATATTTTCCCCATGTTACCATACGTTATAAAACATGCGATAAACACGTGTAATGCATGTGATCTTGTGTCAAAAACATGGTAAACTCGTGTTTTTTTTCTGCGAGGGGCTTTGGCTCTGTGGTGGATGTTGTCACACGGTGAGACGGACAGTCAAACTAATTTTAGGTGCTATTCTTCTGCAGCATCGGGCTCCTGGTGGCTGAACTCCGGCCTTAAGACGCATCGTCGGTCTGTCGGGCAGCAGGTCACTACTCTGACAGTCAGTCAATACTGTACAATGTACAGCTGAGATGAGTAGCTGATAAACTACAATTTGAGCACTTATTAATCTATTTTAATTGAAAATGCCAAAACAAATCTGATTCCAGCTTCCTAAACAGCTTCGTGAAAGCATTAAAGTAAAATGAACCTTTTTAGGTTGTGGAGTGACGGTCAAACAACATGAGACATCCAAAGACACCTCATTGGGCTCCTGGACATTGTGATGGGACTTTTTCACAATTTTAAAGCCCAAAGGATTTAATACAAATTTAAATAACACTGCGGGTGTAAATGGCCGAATGATTCAGACTTAACATTTTAGTTTAAAAACCTCATTACTGAGTGGAATCAAACTGTGCCGGCGGCAGAGAGGGCTGATGGGTAAAAGGAGCTGCAGTGTGGCGTGGACAGACCTGCGCGCTGTGTGTGATGGCGTCGGCCTGCTGGGCGCTGAGCTCGGACAGCACGTCCGTGGGTTCCCTCTCGCAGGGGTCGTGAACTCCTGGACCTCCTGAAAATAAAAACCAGGACGGGGTTTCCACGCCGGGGTCAGATTCACACAGAAAACAGAATCAAACACTCTGAACACGTTTTTTATTTCACCTGACAGGAAAACACGCACAAAAATGATTCACTGCCTGCAGAAAGGTGCTTTACTCGTACAACCAAACCTCCCTTTCCTTATTCTGATTGCAGCATTAACTCATCAATGATTCAGGGGATTCAGGGAGCTGAAGGAAATCCTGATCCAAATTTTAAACATCCAATCACATCATCACCGGGACCAACTCGCTGCTCTGTGCTATCAAACAAGGAGCTGGAGGTTTCCCAGATCAGGGATTAGTGCAGAGAGAGAGAGCAGTGGGGAGAAAATAAATCTGAATCTCATTGGATCTGTGTGTTTACTTTTCATAAGGACAAATAAAATCTCTGAGGAGGAATTTTTACGTGATGAAAAATTATTTGAATTGAATGAAAGACGGTTGAATTAAAGCAACATTAATGATGCTGTGAACTGACTGGGACTCTCTGAAGGGAGGATTAAAGAACACCAGTTTGTGTTTAGAGGTTACAGCCGAACACAACTGTTATCCAAAAAGAAGTGCATTAAAGATTTTTCTAAATGCTTCTCCTGAGAATAAAAAGCTGTTTCGGTTTATTTCTGTGAGACTTACTGTCCTTGTTTTATAACCCTCGGCTGATTTCTTTCTTTTTTTTTAACATTACAGAATGCTTTTTGTTTGTTATCAGAGTACATAAGAGTGAAAGTGCAACAGGGAGCAGATTTTACCCTCCAGTGACAGACATATTTTTCTAAACAGTTAGAGCTTCGGTATTGCTCGACTCAAAGATTGCTGTGATGAGGAAGTTAAGAGCATTTCCTGCAGTTCTAATCTGTGTACTTTGAATAAAATGTTCAAACACTGCTCCGTCTTTTGATCTGTCCAACTCAATGTTCGGCAAAAGGTTTGTAGTCACTGTAATCGGTGTCTGGGAGTAACTAGTTACATGTGAAATTACCAAATAAAGCTAAATTGCAATCACTTAAAGAGAAAAAAACCAACAGCTTTTAAAATGTATTTCAAAATTTAGTGGTAGAAAGCTCATTTGTAAAACAGAATATTAATTCTGTTGCTTTGCATCTCTTTGCTGTGCAGGAATTCCTTCTGTGTACGTCTAGACAGGCTTAATTTATTTGGCAGTATGCACTCAAGTATTGAACCCTGTTTCTGATTGGTTCTCCTCCTTGAATTTACACCTCTTCTCGTCTGCCAATCATATCAGTGTGGATTGCTTGCTACACCAAGGTTATTGGTCATGTCGTTGAATAAGACCAAGATGTATTTAAAGAGAGTCATTAAGGAACCAGTGGCAAAAGACAAAAAACCCAGACTTCTATCATCACTCAGGATGGAGGCTGACCTGAATGTAGACTTGGTTTGAGTTTATTGGAACATTTCAGTTGTGATTTAAAACCCTGTTTCCAAAAAAGTTGGGACGCTCGGTAAAATGTGCAAAAAAACCTTGCAAAGAATAAACCAGATCTAAACATGATCCAGAGATGATGACGCCTTTTTCTGGGCCTGGAAAACTGTCCTGTGGTCCGACACATCAAAATGTGAGATTATTTTCGGAAATCATGGACGCCGTGTTCTCCAGGCTGAAGAGGAGAGGGACCATGCAGCTTGTTATCAGTGCACATTTTAAAATCTGTGATGGTAAAAGGGTGCATTAATGAACACGACATGAGTGGCTTGTACATCTGGGAAGGAAACATTAATGCTGAACGATATATTCAGGTTTTGGAGCAACATATGCTGCCGTCCAGACAACGTCTTATTCAGGGAAGGCCTTGTTTATTTCAGCAAAATGATGCCAAACCACATTCTGCACGTATTCCAACAGCACATCTCTCTAGTAGAAGAGTCTAAAGAGTGCTAAACTGGCTTCCTGCAGTCCAGACCTGCCTCCAAATGAAAACATTTGGAGCATCATGAAATAAATACGACAAAAGAAACTCCAAACTTTTAAGCAGCTGAAATCCGATATCAGGCAAGACAACATTTCACTTTCAAAACTCCAGCAACTGGTCTCCTCAGTTCCCAAACATTTACAGAGTGTTGTTAAAAGAAGAAGTGATGTAAACACAGTGGTAAACATGCCCCCATCACAACCTTTTGGAAATGTGTTGCTACCAACAAACTACTGCAACTCATCCGGCGGACCATTCAGGTGCCATTTTAAGAATGATGCACTGGTCAATCAGTCACTTAATCCCAAACACTGAGTAATCATTCTAACTACAATGGTCAAATTACGAGCCTACATTCCCACTCATTCTGACTTCAGTAATACATTTCCTCTCTTTTTAAACAGAACATTCTTCTTCAAGTGTCCTTCCTGTTTTTAATTTCAGTGCCAAACGGTGTAATTTCATTTTGCTGCTCTCTCAGCACAGTCCGATTACTGGAATCATTCACTTTGATCAAACCACTGACGGCTCACATATTAATTTCTGGAAATATAAATTTCATCATAAACAGGATTAAAACTGTTTAAGGTATCAAACGGAGGGCAGACCGTATGCTGCATACATGAGAACTTTGCTCTTGTGCTGCTATAACAGGAACTAAAACTGGGAGTAGAAACTGCCTTATTTCCAGATGACTCAATGTCCTGCTGCCATAACAACATTATTTTATTTTACCTGAAATCCTCACGAACCCTTTTTGCAGAGAATATTGTACAATAGATCACTTCCACTAGCAGTTAAATGCACCAATATAAGCATTTGTGAGTCAAAATGAAAACCAAACTCGACTGGATTCAGATTCTATCCATGAAAATCGAAGACAAAGAGTCGGTCTGGTTTTAAAAGGTCTGGATGGCTTGGAGCAGAAACCACTGATAAAAAAAAAAAAAGAGATGCCAGTCATCATTAATCTCTCCAATACATTGTTTTTTGACGATGCTGAGTGATTTCCAACAGAGAGCTCGGCTCTTCTGCTGTCCTCAGTTTAGAGTTTATCTTCCCTGCAAACAATGACCTGAGCCCATGATTGGGGGATTACCTCTTCATCTGAAAGATTCTGATTGTTGGATTGGTTTTTTTCCAGCCTTCATCCTTCATCCCACAGCTGGTAAACATGCAGCAGTTCACCTCTGTTCACATCTCTCTATAAATTCTGTATTTTGGCACTCATCAGATGTTATATGTGCAGCAGAGAGCAAGAAATGCAAAGGCGAAATCAAACAACAAATGGAGCTTGGAGGACTAATCCCTGACCTGGCAGGAGGATCCCTGAGGCGATGCACTCCATGACGCGGCGCAGCGCCTCGCCCGGTCCCAGCGGCCGGTTACAGGTGGCGATGGCCTTTTCACAGATCAGCTCCAGAGGCTGCACAGAGCGGACGGAGAGAGGACGCTCAGCAGAAACTCAATCCATTACGGTCACAGTTCTGTTCCTGGGTCACAGTTCACCACACATCCAACACGGAAACCCTTTGTAAAGCTTCAAGTTTCCCAATTCCATCTTATGATTGTGAGGCCGTCACCTACCCATCCTTTGAGCGGCTGCCACACAGCCAGTCGGTTGCAAACGTCTCTGAGGATCCTCAGAACGAAGACGCAGGCCTTGAGGTCTGTCACTCGAGCCTGAGGGGACAAACGCACAAAACTCACCGACAGCAGGAGGAGAATCTCAAGCAGACAGAAGTCTGGAAAAGTGTCTGTGACATGTCCTGACCTCAAAGACGTGAAACCAGCAGCACTACAAGAGGAGTTTTCAGGACCCCTGATTATACTGCCGATACAATTGTTAGAGAATGAACTTGAGATTTATCTTAATGATGTTCATATCGAAGATCTATATTCTATTCAGGGCAGTACAGCTGTGGTAGAAAATACCATCCTATTCCATTTGTGTCGCGCCCCATTATAACTGTTCTCAGTTTGTCTTATTGCATGAGGCTTTTTTGGTTTACTTTTGTTTGTGCTTTATCTTAATCAATTAATAAACTTCAGTCTAAGATATTATTGACTTAATTTTATTATGAGCCCTTTTAGGTACTCTGATTTCAGCATCACACTCACATCCCTCTTTTGTATGTTTTTTTCTATATTCTGTTTGCCTCTTTGTTATTACTTGCAAATCAAAATAAAGTTCAATTCTGTGACAAAAAACGTATCTCTTGGCTTAAATTCTTCTACTGAGGCCCATAAATATTAGCCTGGTGTCATCAGAACCAGTTCCACTGTGTGAATATGAGTCTGTTCATCCTCCATAGAGAATCGTTTGCAGTCGTTCCATCCTACTTGTCGTAGACCTCAGGTTCATTTTAACCAACCAGCAAGCACCGAAACCGGCCGACACTCTGCCACCGCTGCTACCCCCTACCGTGTCCACCAAAGTGTTTTTTTCCCCGAGAACAGCAGATTTTGAAAATTGTTTCAATGAACAGCAGCAGCTTGATGAGGTGCTGCGTGTTTATTCTGCGCTGAACGCTTAACGTGCTGCAATTCTTTTTCCTGGTCAATGAGAGTTGAAAAATATTAGCACTGCGCTCGTCATTGTCACCAGCAGTCCAATCACAGTGAAGGAGGGGCGGGACAAACGCAGCTCCCTGAATGGTCCGGCCTTCAGCAGGCTGTGCAAATGCTAATATGAGCCGAGTTACTCAGAGAAGAAAACTGAAGCTGCGACAGCCAGACCACATAAATATCCCATCTCTCAACTTTATTTACTCTTCACACACAACAGACGAGCGCACGGCTTCACAGAACACACAGAGGAGAGCAGAACAAAAGAAAAGAGAAAACAACAACTGAAGAAAAAGAAGCTAAAGAACTTCATCTAAAATGTATCTTTTGAGAATAAAATTCTGACCAGAATATGAAATATTTCAGCAAAAACAGATGAACAGCCAAGATTCAAAGTCCTGTTTAAAATCAGTTTTCAGATGGTTTCATTTTAACATCAGTTACATTTTTTCATTTCTTTGCTGTTTGGATTTTGAGGAGTTAAATACAGCAGATAATTGCAGACAATGCTGGTGCAAGTTGATGTGCTTGGCATATCTACTGGCAGATAACCACAGTTATTATTATTTTATGTACAACACTGGCTATAGATTTGGGAAGATTTTTTATTTTTAAAATCTCTCACTTCAGTAGGAAATGATGTTTTCTGTCTTTCTTGCTTTTTATCTCTTTGTTGTCTTCTTTTAGGAAAAAGGGAGGCCGTCATGGCCTGATATAAAATGACTCTTCTTTCACTACAGTATCTTATTAAGTTTATTTTTCTCCTCCTGCTCATTCTTACATTTGGTAACAGATTGAAAACCACTTTGACAAATTGCGATCCAGATGAAAGAATAAAACGTGGCGCACTGACTTTGATTTTAGGCTTATTGTGTTTTTATCTTTGCTGTGAAGAGTTTTACAGATTTTTCAAGAAACTTTATTTTATCGTTTTTTTCCAGTCAGTCTCAGTAAATGAAGAGAGAAGGTACGAGAGGTCCTCTAAAGTCTCTTTCATCAGGCTCATACAGTCCATTCTGTGTTTGAACAAGGACTCCGGTGTTATTCGCAGGCTTGTGTATCGAGAAAAATGACATTCGCGATGTACACAGTGTGATGCATATATAAATGTGGCTCTTCATTCCGTTCTCTTCTTGCACTCTTACTGTGAAACTCTGAGTAGATTTCTGTGTTTATGCCTGACTAAACATGTATTGTACTTTTATTATTTCTTCATGTATCGCTTCCAAAGGCAGAAAATAGTCCTTTCTAGATCCAGGACATTCGCATTTTATAGTTGATGACAGATGATTCACTGCAAAACTCTGCATGAAATAATAAAACCTGTTTAAATCTCTGGTAATCAAGAAGCAATTACCTTAAAAATACATACAATTTAAAAAAAACAACCTTTCTGAAGGTTCTGCCAAACTTGAAAGACACTGCTTCAGAAAATAGGAAAAATAATGACTGCACAACCCAAAGAAGGTGGTGCATGAGGTTATAAATACAAAACAAATTATGCTAGAGATTACACACATCGTAGTTTGCAGGGGGTGCCTGTTCCTACAAATTAAAGTTTGTTATTTTATTCACGTGTTTTAACTGAAACTGTACAGATGTGGTACATAAGGTCTCTAATTGTATTTTATCACAAATCAGTGCAGGTCTTCAGGTCATATTAGTCCAGTCTGAATATGAAGAAACAGAATCCTGCTTTCCCTCCAGGCCACAGCGCAGCCACTTGGCATTTAGCTCTCCTTCCCTGAGGGAAGCTGCTCGCTGCTTCAGCTGACCTTGACTCTCATCTGCCTCCTGCCTGTTGAGCAGTAGATTAAGTCTCGGCAAAGTCAGGACCAAGTTGTAGCTCATCTGAGACCTGATGTGATGAAGAATCTCATCCCACTGTCACGCTCCTCCTCTACTTGCACTGAAAAATACCTCTTTTACTATTCACATGACGTTTCCTTAATACTTTGATAGTTCTCTACAATTCAAGGTCATTCTGGAAACCTTCACTTTCCACTTTTAGTTGACAGTCATTTTGCTCCATTGTCAGACTTATTAGTCAAGTTTCCATTCAATTGCAGAGCAAATTATTATCAAATTTCCAGAAAATCTGCAAAAGACAATGCAAACGAACGTGCACCTCCATGTACGTGATATCAGGCTTTAACCCGCAACTCCTGGAGATCTCTTGCACTTGAACAAGCGCACCTTTAAAATACATGTTAATTTATTTTATATTTGAACTGTATTTGTATTTCATTTTATCTGGTCGTATGCATTTCATTTTTATTCTATATTTTTAAATGTTTCTTTATATGGGAAGAACTGAATGTAATTTGTTTTGCTGTAAAGCACTATGAGCTGCATTTCTCATCTAAAAGGTGAAACACAAATCAAGTTAATTGTAATTATTATTATTATATGTTTGCTTAATGTATTAATTTGGAGGAAGTTCTAATCTCATTTTTGATTTTCTTTCTGATCAGTGGAGGCTTCTGTTGAAGAGATTCAGGAAAACTTGCACAAAACAGCATATATTGGAGCAAACAGTGAAAACTCCCTGCAGCTCTCCAAAAAAATTGGATTTTTACATCAATGTCTAAAACTTTGACGAAGTGAACACAGAAACGAGCCGCCTCCAACAGCCTTTGTGTGAACTGCATTAAAGATCTGCTATCGAGGATTCATCCACGCAGGCCGGTCACATGCTTCAGTTTACATTCGACTTTTCCATTTACTTCTATTGATACACCAACTTCTGCACCTTCGCCAAATGTAAACACTTTTTTTAGCGCCATTTTTCGTATTGCAGATTACAATCTGAACACAGGCGTATGGAAACACACTTAATGTATTTTTAGAATTATTCAAAAATAAACTACTGTAATGTGTCCTGCTTCATACCAGGGTGGAGCTGCAGCAGTGTTGGTGAGATGCTGTGAACTCAGCGTATGCTTCATTAAAATCTTCATTGTGCCGATCAGAACCGAACCGAAGGCCCATCGCGTCTCCTTTAAAACCTGCGTTTGTTGTTTCTTATTATATCGTACAAATACCTGGTTTAAATATTCAGGGTATAAAACGGATTCTCACCTGGAACCATTTGGCGCGTCGGAGTGAAGCCAGCGCTGCCTGGCACTTCTGCTTCTCCAGGACATCCTCCTCCTCTTCCTCCTCTTCCTCCTCTTCCTTATCATCCTTCTCCTTCTTCTTCACCTCCTCCTGCTGCTCCTCCTCCTCCTGCTGCGCCTCCTTGTCACCGCCCTGATCGCCCTCCTCTGGAGAGATGGACAGGATGAAGACGGGACAGGCTCATCACGCTGACCTCCCCCCCCCCCCCCCCCCCCCACACACACACACACAGGCAGACAGCTTGACAGCTAGTTATTAGGCAAATCCACTGATCTGACCCAATCAATGAGCTGGGAGGGGGGGGGTTGAGAGATTGTATGATTTTTTTTTTTTTTTCTGGGAGAAGGAGGGATTCTCATGCACAAGGCAGCATCTTTCATCACACTGACAGGAGGAACCGGAGAAGACGTGAGCGCATGCGTCTCGCTGCTCAGCTGGAGTCTCACTCTAGATGCAGATCAGTGGCTGGAGGCGACGGCACACGTTGGATTAGTTTGTTATCAATTACGACGCAGGACGAAAACGAGAGCATGGCGACGACTCAGGACCAGAAGCCAGATTAAAGATGAAAATATCACTTTGAAACAGGGGCGTCTTCTTGGATTGAGAAAGAGACGCGTCGGCCAAACTCCTCCTGCTGCAGTTTTCTGAGGCGCCATGCTCGTATTTTCAGTCTTGCGTTTGGGAGGTTGGGGGGGGTCAGATGTTTATGTTTGACCGAAACGGTCTCTCCACACCGGCTTCCTGTGGGGGAGGGGGGGCACTCCTGCCATGACTGGAGGTCAAGCCATGGGAGAACGACGGCAGAAGAAGAAGAAGAGTGACGGGCAGATGACGAGGACAACATAAACATCTGAGAGCGAGAACGTTCGCCCTGGAAAGAAAGTGAAGGCCGTTTGTTCTCGGGAGCAGCTGAAGGAAGCCCACTGAGGGACGGTCAGGCAGACGGACAGAGGACGGGAACAGACTGCAGAACCACGCGGTGACGGCTCACAGCCGCTCCATGATGTCATCGGGGAAATCGAGGACAGAGAGTTTTAGATCTCGGTGTCCCCTCACACTGGAATCAGTGTCACGAGGGTGCAAACATCTCTTCTCTTTATTTGGGGCCATTTTTCAACGTCACTGACAGTAATGCTGACACAGCATTAAAAAAAAAAAAAAGAACTCCTGCTCATCGGGAGGAGGTACCGGTGTTGTCTCTAATTTCAGATTTTGTCCAGATGACAGCTCAGCAGTAACGTGGTTCCGCGGTCTGTCGCCGTGGAGACTGACGTGAAAGCTGAACAGGATGGAAGAGGTGGAAGACACATGAAGGAGCTGACGAGAGACACAGGTTTTATGTCCCCATGTCACTCCTCCTCCAGGACCAGGGACTGAGGACCTTCATCTTCTGCCCCTGGGACTTCTGGGTAATGCAGTACTCTAAACTACTCTGACAGGACGTCTGTGACTAATACATGATGTGTTTTAAACCTACACTTTAAGGTTTTCCTCTGTAAGAGTTTCCTTGTTTTTTTGCAGCTGAAACAAATGGAAATGTTAACTGAGGTGAAACTTCACAGAAATCCATTAACAGGCAAACTAAACACACGTTAGAAAGTATACAAGAAGTCCTGGAGATCACATGTGGTCCAGTGACACTAGCGCTGCTGTGAGGATGCACTCATGAAGCCAGAGAGCACGACGAACACAAACACCGCCAGTATATCTCAATAAATATGTCACTCGAAGAGGAATACAGTTTATGGTGTGACGAATAAATAACTTATTTTGGTTTTTAATCATAATCATAATAATTTGGACAAAAACACAAAACATTATGAATTTTTCAATTAAAAGCAGCATTCAATTATTTTGACTTTAAATACAAAATTTTATTTTGAAATGTATTTACATTTTAATATTTTATATATGTTTTATAAATATTATTTACATCACATTTACCAAAATCCATTATGGTTTCTTTGCATTTTTTACTCCAACATAGATTTTAAAAATGAGATGGAGTTGGTGGATTTATTTACTATAAAAAATAAAAACAGATTATAAAGCCTATTCAATTTAAAACTGCAATCAGTTAATTGACTCTAATGCAAATTATGATTATATTTTAAAATGAAATTACAAATTTGATGTCAAAACAAATTTCAAATTTTCCTTTTATAATTTGTATTTTATTTTGTAAAATACATTTCTTGCAACAGATTCGTATCAGTCGTTCCTTTCTGCCACTAGTGAGGTGCAGGTTGATGTCATTAACTATTTAACAGTGATATGTCATATTTTAGGGCTGCAGACAATGATTGTTTCCATTATTGATTATTTAGTCTTTCAATATATAAATTAATACGTTTAGACTGTGAATAATCAGAATGTTCAGATTAAAATGATGGTGAAATGATTATTACTGTACAATTAACCTGAAACTTGAGGTAAATTACAGTTTTCAATTAATTAATGAATTAATCAAACCTTGGTTTGACATTTAATTAAAATGAGCGTTCATTCAGAGATGATTCTCTGTCATCTGAACACGTACCCAGAGCCATCAAATGAGATTCGGTCGCGCTGCCAGCAGCAACAGGACGCCGGCTGATCAGCCGCTCAGTCGTTCAACATTCAATTACTGCGGCCGCTGCACTGATTCTCCACAGAGTAACTGTCTGTAACAGATGTTCATGTGGATATTTAACGTATGCATTCCTTCTACAGACTTGGACCCACGCTGATTTTTAATTGTTTCTCCTGGTTTCAGGCGAGTTGTGGATTTCCACAGAGGCAGAGCATGAAGGACGCGTCACTCTCCGGTCAACACCACATACAGACACGGACAACCCCAACGAAACTCTCCTCGACACCGTCAGCTTCGAGGAGTTCGATTAGTAACCGGGACATCAGATGAATTCAATTAACACAGTTTTCTTCCAACATGAAATTATGGGATGTCCGAGCCAATAAACTTGATCGACAGATGTTTTCAGCCCCGGAGATCAGAGCGCAGATGTGGACGCGGGCTGCTGGGTGGTTGTCACGTTGTCCTTTTTAGAAGACATGGACCAGAATTTCATGGTGACCCAGAGAGAGAGGGAGGTGAGGTGGGGTGGGGTGGAGGGGTGGGGTGGGGTGGGGGTGTAGAGGAGCATGTCTGAGGCAGAGAGTGGGTGGGTGGGTTTGATTTGGTTGTCGGGGAAGCCCCTTGTACCCGGGGTCTCCTGCTGCCGGGTGGGGGGGGCAGCTCGTCGGCAGCGGGGCCGCAGAGAAGTTTCAATCCACGCAGCGCGCCGACCTGTGGAGCTACGGCAACAAAACCATACAGTCAGTGAGCAGAGGCCAGCGACAGGAGCTACAGGCTACCACCAGGGGGCAGCGCAGAGGTCAGGGGTCACTGACCAGAACCATACGCCTCAACGGACTCAGTTCAGAGCTTTCAGGAAGGAGCACTGGGTTTTAATAGCATTTTATTAAATGTGGATGCAGCATTGTTATTATTGTTTTATTTACTTTTTGTTTTTAATGTTGTCTTTTGTTTATGTTGGTGTATTGTTGGTAAATTAGTCAATTCACATAGTTATGTAAATTGAAAAGTAATAATAATTTTTTTTTTAAAAAGAAGGTTTAATTGTAAAAACTCTAAATGGGGTGTTTCTTCAAGGAGCTACCCGTGTGGATTATTTTCTTTTCTTAAGTGGATGAAACATCTTGTTGAGTGAGTTTAAAAGAGACAGTCTTGTTCGTGGGATTTCAAACTGTGCAACAAACCCAAATAAGACAAAACAACCAACATCTTCCTTGTTTGTGCTGAAGAGACGTTGAAGCTGAAGGAAAAACGCTTCTCTCCTCGTGACTCTGACCTCAACAGCTGCTCGTGCAGGTGAATCCATTTTTCTACTTTTGTGAGGGCTCGACTCGAGCTGTCCCGCTGGGAATGGGAACGGGAACCACAACGGGACACGACTTCGCCTATCACTCATTTTTGATTTGACTTCCTATATGTGGAAGAAAACACCACAAAAGAAGCACCTGACCATCACTTTCTGGTCACCTCAAGATGGATTACTTCACTCAAACGACCACAAGTCTTTAGAATAAATCTGCCTCTGGCCCAAAATGATGGATTTGTGTTCCTGCTCTGATTCAGGACTGTCGTATCCTTTCGTATCGGAGCTGCAGGACGATACAAGAGGACACCCCAGACAGACGGCTCCTTTTTCGTCCGTCCCGACCCCGTCCCCCTGCGGAAATCATCCGTCCACGGCCATCTGCCGTTTCCACTAACACGCGACCCAGATCCGTATCATCCCTTCTCTCTTCCTCCCCGTTCGCCGCTCGGCTTTCAGCCCTTCTCCGTGTATCATCATCCCCAATCTGACACAGACTGTCTTCCATTGTCGGCTCAGGTTTCACAGAAGTTTTAGACCTTTATATTGCTGTATGCCCCCCCCCTCCCCTAATCCCCCTCCTTCCTCACTGTCAGCCCTCTGTTGTCAAATAAAGGTCAAATAAAGGAGGCAGGAAGCCGGAGGGGTTCTGGGAGTGAGTGGAGGAGGAGTTCATACCTGCTGTGGTGCTGAGCTCCTCCCTCATGGCCAAGGAGGAGAGGGTGATCTTCAGGGTGAGCTGGGGGTCTTTGGTGCTGCAGACCTGGATGGCCGCCTCGGGCACACACGACCGCACCTCGTACACGTCCTCCGTCATCGTCTGCAAGGCATTAATCAAAAATCACGTACGACAGTCGTCCAACAACGAGCCGCTGGTCCACGTCGTTGGAGGACGTGTTTAGCACACGCTAACAGAACACGTCTGTTGTGATGTCTCTGGCCTACTAATCAAATTGTATAATTGCAAGATATGTACATAGAGTATAATTTGAAATATTGCAGTTTCTCAAAAATGTCAATGTAATTTGTGGAGTTTTAAGTGAGTTTTTTTGTGTAAAGTTGCGGGAATTCAAAAAAATTGCAAGTTGAGAAAGAAAAATTCTATATTTTGTTTTAGCACTGCCTGATAAAGGAATAAATATGTATTAATTTCCTCTGATAATAATTATGATGCACATCACAGAAATGTGTTATTTATGACCTTTTTTCAAATGTATTGATTGAACTTAGAGAACCGTGGAGATCAAAGCTCCTAAAAGTTCCTAAAAGGTCCTAAAAGGTCCTAAAAGCTGCGTATGTCTCCAGAACAGAGCGTCTGTGACTGGAATATAGAAACAAGGACTACATCAGCCTTTCAAAATAAGAGCTTTAGATGCTGTTTAATTCATGTTCATTCAACACATAGACCTGCTGGATGAAACCAACAAAGAGACGTCTCTGACAACTGGACGTGTGGACAAAACTCATTTAACATCCAGTAATATGGAATCACTTCCTTTGATCACAAACATTTAATCACATCGTTTTAATGTGAAGAACACATTTCCCACAAACCCCGTCACTTCCTGTTTCTCCTCTTGTTCCTGTTCCTCCGGTGAACAGAGTTTTATTTGGAGATGAAAACAGCAGTAGAGACTTTCTGGTTGGAAAAGAGGATTTATTTTTCTCACTAAAGTTTTTTTGAAAAGATTTACTTTATGCTGTTGATATTTTCAGCACAGATGTGGATGACGAAATTCTTAGCAGAAAAATTGCGTGAATTAAAATGTAAGCTCTCGCGGATATTGCAGTTTGCTTGAATTTGTGTCCCAAGATCAGATTTCCTTGAGGGACTGATTTATGCTGTTTGAGTTTGTCAACATACTCAGACAGACAGACAGACAGACAGACAGACAGATTTGACTTCTTTGACTGCTTCAACAGGAATTATTTTGGCTGCACTATAAACAGATATCATCGGCACGACTTCGTCCTTTGTTGTAATTCTTGACAAATTCAATCACCTGCACTTACCACCAATAATCACCAAATCAACCATTTACATCTGGCTCCACTCAATATTCAGGATATTACAGTACCTGAGCAGTAATTAATAAAAACGATATGAATTAGGAACCGACCGGTGAATGCAAAACTGAATTGGTGTTAAAGAGGAGCAGAGAATGTAGGATTGGTGGTATGACATCGTGCTGTGGACACTGACATGAGTTATTATATTACAGGTAATTAAACCTATCGATCAGGTCTTATTATTGACTGTTTTTTTGTTTTTTTTGGTGCTGCCATTAATAAAACTGTCATTATCTGAACAGTGACTTTATTTTGATAATTTGTGGATATGCATACGAAATAATGACATTTAGGTGCCAAGAGAAATAAAAGCTAATATCCAACATGTTGTTGTTTACATGCACCTTCATCTGGCGTTTACACCTCTGTTGTTGTTGCAAGCAAATTCCCAGCATGCCAAACTCTCCTGTTTTTCTGGGTTCCCGTTACTCTCAGCGCCGTGTTTTCATCCTCTCCAGAGAAGTGACCCCATCCATCAGCCCTCTGCCCGTCAATCTCTCCCAGCTTGGCCCAGGAAATGAGAGCTTCAAATGGTTTTCCTCCTCCGATGATGAAGCACGCGTGGCAGCGATGGCAGGTAATTAACGGAGACGGTGGCAGAAGAAGCACATTCAGGCTCCGTGAGCGGCAGCGCTGCCGTGTTAGCGAGCATCTTCTGGGGGCGGGAGGAGGGAGGAACATCGAGGAGGAGATCTTCTGAGGAAAGTATTTTCGAGTTGGGAATTTCAGAGCTGGGATGTTAAAACTCACCAAACTCAGAGTTGTTGGGTTTGTTCAATAGAAATAAACAAAGAAAGAAGGTGGTCAGAAATGTAAATGTTCGATTATTCTGCAGTTTGGGCTTCATACATCTCAAAGAAACAGGCTGGTGGAGATATATGGGGGAAGGACTGAGCAGCAGCAGCAGACACTTCCTGTTCATATCAGACCTACTTCAATCATCTTCTCCTGACTACAGATATTCCTTTCATCTGGTTTAAGAATTAAAATAAAAAATGTCTGCAATATTCTGGGGACAGAATAATGGTTTTCTGTATTCAGACTTCAAGCTCTTCTCTCCTGGTTTTCGCTGTTAATGATTTTGAAATGTTCTGCAGGAATAATTAGGATGTTAGAAATATCAATCAGTAACTCCAGGAAATCACAATGTTCCATCGCAATAATTAACGCAATTTCAAGCTTAACATTCTTTCAATTCCTACAATTTTTCCTGTAAAAAATGTCATCATCAGAATCTGTGCTGAAGATATTAACGACATAAAGTAAGTCTGAACAAACATAACTCACTTTACTAAGAAAAATTAATTTCCAACCAGAAAGTCTCTGCTGCTGTTTTCATCTCCAAATAAAACTCTGTTCACCGGAGGAACAGGAACAAGAGGAGAAACAGGAAGTGACGGGGTTTGTGGGAAATGTGTTCTTCACATTAAAATGATGTGATTAAATGTTTGTGATCAAAGGAAGTGATTCCATATTACTGGATGTTAAATGAGTTTTCTCCACACGTCCAGTTGTCAGAGACGTCTCTTTGTTGGTTTCATCCAGCAGGTCTATGTGTTGAATGAACATGAATTAAACAGCATCTAAAGCTCTTATTTTGAAAGGCTGATGTCGTCCTTGTTTCTATATTCCAGTCACAGACGCTCTGTTCTGGAAACATACGCAGCTGTTAGGACCTTTTAGGACCTTTTTGGAGCTTTTATCTCCATGGTTCTCTAAGAATAAAAAATATTAGAACTAAAATATTTCTATAATGTGCAGCTTGATTATTATCAAAGGAAGTGATTTATATATTATTGTTTATCAGGTAGTGATTAAAAAAAAACATCTTTCTCCATTTGCAATTTTTTCCAATTCCCGCAATTTTACTGCAAAAAATGATAATACTAATGTTGAGTGTCATTCAGTGTTTATCTGCCAGCGCTTGTATTCAGGAGGAACGGCAGCGGCTCAATATTTCAAATCAACCTGGTTGAGGGAATAATTCTGGGACTGTTTTCCACGTCGTTCTGTTTCACTCGTATTCAGCTGATTTGTTTTAGTCCAGAAATGATTTCTGTGGCCGTATCTTTTCATGTCCTTCTGCCTCCTGCAAACAGAGAAATATTCTAAAAATATTCTGAGTGTTGAGTTTGTTTAACTGCAGTCAATGTATTTTTAAATGTTTTTGCCGAGCCTTCAACGCAACATCCCTGCTGTCCGTGTGATATTAACTTGGCAGTTTACCATCCAGTTTTAAACAGAACTGTTTCATCATCAAGTTTTCAATGTGTCTAATCTTCGCATGTTAAGACATTTTTTGTTTATCCTTTTTGGTGGGAGATTATAATAATTAAAATAATTATTGTCTTGTATATATTTGTTCAAATTTACTGAAGGCTGTTGTTACGTTGTTTGTTTCAAAATATGTAAATCTGATTCCACCGAGAATGAAAAAGTGTAGCGACACATCATAAATCACTAACTGTGTAAAAAAAATGGATTTAAGTAACGAAATCCTTTTTCTTTTCTTTTTTTTTTTTTTTTATCTCACAACCACGTCTCAAGATCAGTTCCTACTGTGAAAATGAAAATAAACATTGTGTGTGAATACTTGACACCGTACACTGAGCAGCACAAGACAAAGTGCATTTTTGCATTTTAAAAGCTGTTAAAACTTTGATGTATTTTACAAACTATACACTGTTTGTACGTAAATGAAGTACTGTATTCAATCTACTGTCCTTCACATGTCCTCTTGCACTATACGAGAGCTCCCATACTAGCTATATTATTATTATTATTACTATTATTATGATCTCCTCCAACGTCACCAGAAGAACTCCTGGACTCTGATCACACATGAACAACCTGCGCTTGTTCTCGGTGGACGAGCGTTTTTTCCTCTGAACCTCAGATCATAGAAGTGCCTCTTTCTTATTTTAAAGCCTCCCCAGCCTGCGGTCGGCCCTTCGGCCCTTCGGCTCTGCTTTCGTGGCTCATTTTGGATGCGGAGTGCTGGAGGTGTGGCTGTACCTGGATCTGCTGGGGGAGGTTGGCACTAATGGTGTACAGCAGGAGTTTGGTGGGTTTCTCTTTGCACATCAGCACCAGCTCCAGGTCCATGTCCCCTTTGATCAGCAGGCCTTTGGCGAGCAGGCCGACGCGCGTCACCCCGCACAGCACAGATGTAGCGTCGGGCCTGAGGGCACATGGAGGACGGCCAGTGTCAGATTATCCCACAGCCGAGCGGAGCGGAGCGTTGACAGGTTTACAGGTGACAACACACACGCTGCGGCCAAAGAACAAGTCAGCGAGCGGCTGAATGTATTTCTGAATGTTCAGCTACGGATCATCATCATTTAACACTGTGGAACCTGAATCTGCACATAGATCATGTCTGCTGTCAGCAATGATAACGATCCTGTTGTTTCAAACTCGTCTCAGCTGACTCTGCATGCATTTTTACCCAAATAACAAAACATTTTTTTTTTTTTTTACAGTTCATACTTTCTCATAAATGTTCCTCTCCTACCTGTACTGGTCTTTAGTCAAATTCGACCAGTAATGGATTTTTAAGGGCGAATATTCTTATTAAAATGTTGAAAAAAAAAATGTAACATCGACATTTGACAGCCATCGCATGGTCATGGTGGTGATCCTTTAAATACAAAATTAAGACCAAGGCATGTAGTGAGGGACATTTTGCAGCTCAAAAAATAAACTTGTCTCTGGTGGACAAACTTGTAATGGAGAGACTTTCCGAGTCAAACATTTCTGTCTTTCTATCATTACTTAGTGGAAGAAGAAGAAGATGCTGCAGCATCGAGTCATATAGTTTTGGCTTTGTTTCTCTCGGTCCTGTGCTACAGGATCTCTACATCCGATCTGCATAGCTGCGGAGCAAAAGGCATCAATACACTGTGAGATGAACACATGCAGACTGTGAACACATTATGTTTATAATACATGGTGTGCTGATGTGAGTGTGTTCAGGCTGCACGCCGACGGCCTGCAGCCCCTCCATGAAATGCGGAGGACAAATGACAAAATGTACATCACTGGAGTCCTTTAAGACACGTGAACCTAAAAAAAAAATCAGCGTTTAAACCCGACAAAATAGACTTTTATGTAATCTAAAATGAACAACGTTCAGGATTATGTGATTGGATCAAAGAGCATGCAGACTGGTTTGTTTGTTCAGATTTTTAGCGAAAGATATTTTAAACAAGAAATAATTCCACCAGTGTAATTACATTACTGACTTGACCTCATTCAATACATGTTCTTCTATTGTGCTGTTTGTGTTTTATTTGCACAAAACCAGCTCCATGCGATCATTTCTGAGATGCTCTGCTCATGCAGAACCTCCGCGACGCTGTTCATTCTTTACGAGGTAAATGCTGAGAATGTTCTGACTGACTTCATCTTACAATCATCATGTGTAACAACAGCCTGCTGAGTCATCAGCTGCAGGAACAAAATAAACTGAAACAAACATGAAGTTCATTTCATCTTCCTCTCTGAAAACATGTCCACTAATATTCCACTCTAACAGGGGGACATACTTTGTCTCAGGAGCGTCCTCCTCCACCGTGTTGTCCCCGGCCTCGTTATCGGTGCAGGTCTTCCCTGAGGGTTTGTTGAGGCCATCCATCCAATCAGAGACCTTCTTGAGGGCGCCCTCCACAGTGGACACCAGCGCCTGGACGGCCTCCAGCTCCTCTGAGGCCGGGTAGATGCTGGCGTGCTTGGCCATGACATGGCGGTCGTCGTTCGCAAATGATCGGAACGACCTCTGGAAACGAGGACAAAGAGAAAGGTGTATTTTTCTCTCACTTTTCAATCCAATCCAATAAAGCATGAATCACACAGGAGGAGGGTCAGAGGGAAGCTCAGGGACACGCAGACAGGAAACACGTCTGCTGATGGACCGAAACACACTCAAAGCTGTGACCTTTGAGATTTATCATTAATCAGCATTATGGTCATGTTGTTTTTTTGTTACAGCTGTCCGTGAGCACACGAGCCAAATGGGTTTTTGTATATTAAACTGTCCCTCCAGAGTTTTTCTGGTGATTGTTGCGATCCAAATTGTTTGATTTTGTGGCGGATCTTCTCAAAAATTTGCGAAGTAATTTGTGAGATGCGGGAATTTGAAAAAAATTGCAAGTGGAGAAAAAAAAAAAAAAAAAAAAAAAAAATCCCTGGCCTTTTTTATGCACTAAAACAATGATATGTAATCAGTTCCTGTGATAATAATCCTGCTGCACATCAAAAAAATATTTTAGTTTTAACATTAAATTCCATTTTTGTATTGAACTTTGGGACGAGTGAAACAGAACGACGTGGAAAACAGTCCCAGAATTATTCCCTCAACCAGGTTGATTTGAAATATTGAGCCGCTGCCGTTCCTCCTGAACACAAGCGCTGGCAGATAAACACTGAATGACACTCAACATTATCGCGAGCAGTCGGTCTTCTGTGAGGTCAACATCAAACTAAATATTAGCCCTATTAATTACATTGCAAAAATACAAGTAATGACTGATAGTGTATATCCAACAGAACTATTGCAAATAGATTGTTTTATTGATTATTCCCTCCAGGAGTTTTATTGTGATTGTTAAGATAAAAAATGTTTGATTTTCATCAGATTTTCTCAAAACTTGAAGTAATTTGTGGATTTTTAAGTGAGTTTTTTTGCAGTAAAATTGCGAGAATTTGAAAAAATTGCAGATGGAGAAAAAAAAGTTGTTTTTTTAAGCACTACCTGATAAAACAATATGTAGTCAATTCATGTGAAAATAATCATGCTGCACATTACTGAAATATTTTAGTTTTTGTTATGTATTTATTGAACTTGGAGAACTATGAGGATCAAAGCTCCTAAAAGGTCCTAAAAGTTCCTAAAAGCTTCTAAAAGGTCCTAAAAGCTGCGTATGTCTCCAGAACAGAGCGTCTGTGACTGGAATATAGAAACAAGGACTACATCAGCCTTTCAAAATAAGAGCTTTAGATGCTGTTTAATTCATGTTCATTCAACACATAGACCTGCTGGATGAAACCAACAAAGAGACGTCTCTGACAACTGGACGTGTGGAGAAAACTCATTTAACATCCAGTAATATGGAATCACTTCCTTTGATCACAAACATTTAATCATTTTAATGTGAAGAACACATTTCCCACAAACCCCGTCACTTCCTGTTTCTCCTCTTGTTCCCTCCGGTGAACAGAGTTTTATTTGAGGAAAACAGGAACCGGTTGGAAATGAGGAGTTATTTTTGTCAAGACTTACTTTATGTCATTAATACTTTCAGCACATGTTCAGCTGACAACTTTTTTTGCAGAACAATTGCGGGACTTTAAAAAAAATTGCAAGCGCTCTCGTGGAGCAATTTTCAAGAGGGACTGATTAAAAAAACCTGAAAACATAGTTTCAAATCAGAAATAACTTTACAATATTAAATTTTTTTGGACTAAAACATTCATAGAGTTATAAATTTATAATATAATCCGACAGACTATTGAAAGCTGTGAATAAAACAGACTTCATGAATGTCAACAAATCACCTGATGTGGTTTATACAGTCGGTAAGATGCCTGTCCGTATACTTTAACGTACGCGCCTACAATCCAACATCAACTCATTGCAGGTTGTTCTGGGCGAAATGTGTTAAACGTCATGAAATATGAAATACGTGTTTTTCGTTTGACTGTGACTGACTGAACGACGGCCTCCATTTTACCCCGTTTCGCTTGGCTGATAATTACTGAAAACATGAATCGATCATTTCCTTCATTAAAATCAGCTCCTCAAGCAACTCGTCCAGCAGGAAGTAGTTAGTGGATAATACAGAATTACTGTACGGCCTTTGCTAGGTAATATTTCACCTCTCGTTCTGTAAAAGTTCAAATATGTCAAATATTTAGGTCCCGTCCTGTAACACTACTTTGTACCTTACATGACATCCAGTCGGTCCTCAGCGCCTCACACAGTTTTGGCAATTTGTTTAAATTTTGCGGGTTTTTTGCCCCGATGTTGTGTTTTTTTCAACTGATGATTGTAAAGTTAAAATTGTAAGGACCCAGCAGCAGATCGATTGAAATGAAATGCCAATCGGATAAGCCTTTAGTTTAACTACAACCTTTTTTATGAAGGTATTTCAAGTTCCAAACGTTTCTCGGGGATCCAAATCCGGCAAAGTACGAGTGGCGAGGAGCTCCGATTGTGTTGTTGTGGGCGAGATGCTATAGATGCTGCTGAGTCGTCATGTTGATGAACAAAAGTCCTCAGCAGAACATCACTTCTCTGCTGTTGGACCGCTATTCGCCTCTTCAAATACCAATACCACCAAAAACATCTCGTCCTGCTCGTTGCTTTATTGCCGTGAAGTTTCTGAAGCATTTCAAGGGTTTCTGCTGATGACTTCTCAAGTTTGACGTACCTTCAGTAGTAGTTGCTACGTTGCCAACGTTACCACTAACAGCTGTTTATGCATCAGAAACAATGCAAAGTTACACAACACCGCCTCCTGAGGTGGACACGGGAATTACAAGCTAAGGCTAGCTGGTTAGCAAGCTAACTTTAACAACTGCAACACGCACAATAAATGTCAAAGCTGGTATTTGTTCTCTTCTGTTTTGAAAGCAGCTCCTCCAGGTGAGCCAGCAGCAAGGTTATGTGTGCTGCGCAGTACAGAGCTGAAAATGCAATTATGTTAATGCTGTGATATATTTTTGCATTATACATGAGATTTATGATGGTATTATCTTGAAGGATAAGATGGGTTCACACCCTTCCTAGAAGAAGGCTCCACCGGAGGCTGAAAAAGCAGCAGTTTGAGAAAAAAAGAAGAGACGTTTCATCCACATGCTTTTGGTCATGTAGCAGAAGGGCCCATTTTCTCCACATCCCTCATTTTGAAAAAAAAAAATGTCACATTTATATTCAGCTTCTTTTTATTAACTCGGGTGCCGTGTTTTAAAGGTCACAATGGAAATCTGTTTTTCTGGTTCGAAAAAGGAGCATCATCATCATCATCATCAAACACCACCATCAATCTGTTATTACAGAGAAAACCAGTCTGAAATTGTTGACAGTTAACTAGCTGGAGGAAAATCCAAAGCCGAACAGACACGGTGTTTTGAATCCGCCGGCTGGTGTTGTTTTCCTCGACTTCCCCGTCAGACGAGCTGCTGCGAACGCCAGTTTTCTGGTGTCAGATCCGCTCGTCTCAGCCTGCGCGGTGACAGCAACACCTAAAGCAACCTGTGCACGCTGCCAATCTGCGACTGGCCTACATACCGCCGTCGTTACTTAACATGAACATTTATGACATGTGACTAAGGGGACGGAGCCCGAGTTTCTGATGGGGGAGAGAGAGAGAAAAAAAAATAAAAAAATAAATAAATAAAAGGTGCGATGTGCAACATTAGCTCGGCGCTGGCTTTCGCAGGTCTGAGTGCGTCCGTCCGCCGGCCTGTGATCGCAGCGGGCTGTCAGTCCGAGGTCAAAGTGCTGGACCCTCTCAATCATCCGCTCCTCTTCAACCCCGATCCTCCCCCCACCCCCCCTCCTCCCCGCCTGCAGCGTGTAAGCTCCCCTCATTACGGTGAGTTATTTATGATGGTGCTTAATAATTCATGGCCACGAATCTCGGGGGCTCGTGCCGGAGTTGCGAGGGTCATTCATCAGGACCGGGCTAATCTCTCGCTGAACTGCCGGGGGCGTTCGAGGCCGGTGTAGTGGCAAGCAATCGACAGGCGCGACACGCAAACGCACACGCAAACATTAACGAGGTCTAAATGAAAGATTAAGACCTTCACAGCATCAGCGCTGATTCTGGATCCCAGCCCGGCCGCGGGTCAGACGCGCTTTCTAGTATTCGTTATACCGACAAGACAGTTGGGAGTTCAGCCTCGCTCCGCAATTACAACATATTCACATTCACTGCTTTCATTAGTTGCATCGCAGGGTTTTTGTCAGTGGATGCCATTTGCTTAAAACACATTAGAAATACACGCGTGGACAAAATTGTTGGTGCCCTTCCACTAAAGAAAGAAAAACCCACAATGGTCACTGAAATAACTTAACAAAAGTAATAATAAATACAAATTGACTGAAAATTAACTAATGAAAATCAGACATTGCTTTTGAATTGTTGTTCAACAGAATCATTTTAAAAAACAAACTAATGAAAATGGCCTGGACAAAAATGATGATACCCTTAACTTAATATTTTGTTGCACAACCTTTTGAGGCGATCACTGCAATCAAGCCATTTCTGTAACTCTCAATGAGACTTCCTCACCTGTCAGCAGGTATTTTGGCCCCCTCCTCGGGAGCAAACTGCTCCAGCTGTCTCAGGTTTGAAGGGTGCCTTCTCCAGACTACATGTTTCAGCTCCTTCCACAGATGTTCAATAGGATTTAGATCAGGGCTCATAGAAGGCCACTTCAGAATAGTCCAACGTTTTGCTCTTAGCCATTCTTGGCTGTTTTTAGCTGTGTGTTTTGGGTCATTACCCTGCTGGAGGACCGATGACCTGCGACTGAGACCAAGCTTTCTGACACTGGGCAGCACATTTCGCTCCAGAATGCCTTGATAGTCTTGAGATTTCATTGTACGCTGCACAGATTCAAGACTCCCTGTGCCAGATGCAGCAAAGCAGCCCCAGAACATAACCGAGCCTCCTCCATGTTTCACAGTAGGAACAGTGTTCTTTTCTTTGTATGCTTCATTTTTGCGTCTGTGAACTTAGAGCTGATGTGACTTGCCAAAAAGCTCCAGTTTTGTCTCATCTGTCCAAAAGACATTCTCCCAGAAGCTTTGTGGCTTGTCAATATGCATTTTGGCAAATTCCAGTCTCGCTTTTTTATTAATTTGCTTTCAACAGTGGTGTCCTCCTCGGTCGTCTTCCGTGAAGTCCACTTTGGCTCAAACAGCGACAGATGGTGCGATCTGACACTGACGTACCTTGACCTTGGAGTTCAGCTCTAATCTCTTTGGAAGTTGTTCTGGGCTCTTTGGTTACCATTCGTATTAGCCGTCTCTTCAATTTGTCGTAACTTTTCGTCGTGCGGCCGCGTCCGGGGAGGTTGGCTACAGTCTTGTGGACCTTAAACTTCTGAATAATATGTGCAGCTGTAGTCACAGGAACATCAAGCTGCTTGGAGATGGTCTTATAGCCTTTACCTTTAACATGCTTGTCTATAATTTTCTTTCTAATCTCCTGAGACAACTCTCTCCTTAGCTTTCTGTGGTCCATGTTCAGTGTGCTACCAAACAGCACAGTGACTACTTTTCACCCTTTAAATATACAGACTGACTGATTATAAGTTTGAAGACACCTGTGATACTAATTAGAGGACGCACCTTAGTTTATCATGTTCCTATGGTCAAATTATTTGCAATCTTTTCTAGGGGTATCATCATTTTTGTCTAGGCCATTTTCACTAGTTTGTTTTTTAAAATGATTCTGTTGAACCACAATTCAAAAGCAATGTCTGATTTTCATTCGTTAATTTTCAGTAAATTTGTATTTATTATTATTTTTGTCAGTTTCAAGTTATTTCAGTGACCATTGTGGGTTTTTCTTTCTTTAACAATTTAGTCCACGTGTGTAATTCCTTGAACATTTTGTTTTCTCTGGAGAATCACTCAGAGAAGATGACATCTGATTGAAACCAGCCTGGTTCACCTCTAGATGAAGGCACCAGACCGCGTGCTTAGATCAATCAAAGTTACCCCATTTCTTTACCAGAGCAACGTGGTTCCAGTTTCGGTGTTGACGGAAGAGATGGGCCAATTAGTACTTCTTTGTCAAACACAAGGTTTACAAAAAAAATCTCCCACAGCCTCCATTTTAACACCGACAACATCCAACCGAGCTGACGTACCTTCGTGAAAACTTGTAGGAGAAAGAAGAGCATGACCAGGACACCACTGCGTATCACGACTTCGACGAAGGCCATGAGTGACCTTGACGGGGTGTTTGATTGGATTTTGTCCCACTTCAGAGTTTTCCCGTTCTAATGGTGAAGTTATTTGAAGTATAACTCTCTGCAGTGAGCTGGGGATCTCCGGGCAGCTCCAAATGGATGGAAGCTCTTCCCAGGATGGTCGTTGTGGTTACAGTGAAATGGAGGTTGTGGAAACTTTAGCATCGGTCATGTGACACGTTTTAAACTATGTCAACGTTACTGAGGAAGATTTGTATGAAGGTATTTTTGTGTCTTTATTATCCAAGAAAAAAAACAGTTTTGAAAATGAAATGTTCTCGCACTGCGATGAAGTAAAAATGTATAAACTGAGAATTAAATTATTTGAGTTGCAAACAAATTTGCTGTCAGTTTTGTTAGTTTTGGTCACAGAATTAAGATTTTTGCTTATTAAACTTGATTTTTTTTTTTTTGGGCTGCAAATTGAAAAATTTTGGTCACAACTGCAGCTGTTAGCTCCCACACAGAGGAGGGTTAAAAAGATCAATCAGACTTCAACCACATCAAACACTTAATTCTACGTTTACGAGTTACAAGCACCTCCTACCATGAAACCACTCTGCTTAGCTCTTATTGGCTCGCAGTCAAGTGGTTTCACATGATGGATGTGATGGTCTGAATCCTAGTTGATTAGATGTGTAACTGCTCCTTAGTGCAGGATAAGTATCAACTGTTGCAGGAAGAGAAATGAAAGAGAGATTTTAATGTAGAAATACATTTTGAAACATCCTCATTTAAATGATACACACCCAATCTGCTCGACTCAGTCATTTCTCCATACAAAGCCCGCCCCATTTTGCCCGAGCAGAAGCCCCGCCCACTTGTAGCTGGCTCTGAGAGATACCCCTCTCATTAATAAACCAAATCCTTTCTCAGTTACTGTTTTTGTGTTTGCAATCACCACACCTGAAAATACATGCTAAAAAAAAACGTGTCGAACCAGAAGTTTTTGTGAACCGACTGATGTTAAAGGGGCTTCAACAGAAACTCAGATATTACACCATCTGGGGAAACTTTTCCACAATAACTAAGAAAAAACAACAACAACAAAAATCACATCTTTAGATATTCATGATTCTGATATGACTACAGTGCAGCGGGATTTTATCAAAAAGCATTCATTATTCAAGTTAATTTGTTTTGTTTAGCTTCCTGAGATACGACTTTTTTAAGACTGCGTAGGAAGTCAAGTATTAAAAAAAAAAAAAAATCCCGCTGCCTGAACAGTGCACTTACAATTAATGAACGAACCGTTATCCTGTTATCACAATCCAAACATATTTACATTTAGACGGGTACACAAACAACGATGAAGGTTTTGGGAACCAAAAGACAAACGAATACGACACTTTGTTTAGCCTGATTAGACAAAAATAAAACGTTGTAACTGCCAGAAATACAGAAAATGATCCATTCCAGTATTGGCCAAGTTTTGGTTTAGGAGTCTCCCAGCCCAAAGTCTTCAATAATCAATAATCAGGGCTGTCTGATGTCTGGGATAATAAAGTATTTTATGTCACTCATCTACAAAAAAAGAAATACATTTACTTCCAGATGTATTTCTGCCTCTTCACACTAATGATCCGTGATGCTGTGAACGATCAGGGGATGTTGGTATTAAACCGCTGGATGGGAAGTCACCAAATACCACATGAGTAAACAGTAGACATGCACGGGAGGCTCACCATGTCCAGACAGCAGTGTGATGGTGGTGGGGGGGGGGAGTTCTAGGTGAGGACCAGAGTCCCGTCACTTGGCCTCTTCATGCAGTCAAACGTCTCCCGGCTGTCGTCCTCTCGGTCAGTCTCACCGCAAGAAAAAACAGACAACATTTCAACGTCAAAAACAGGATCTGAACCTGGAAAACCTGATGTTGTGCAGAAACACTGAGAAGACACAAGTTCACGCAAGTACATTTGTTGCCTGCTGATATAGCTTTAATCTTTGTATTTGTACAATTCGTTGCTTATAATGGTGATCCAGGATTTAAGGCTTATTCTAAGCTCTTCTGAATAAACATCAGCTAGACGCTTAAAATGCGGAGCCCTGAATTATCAAGTCTAAAATGATAATCCCAAAGGTCACATTTCCAGCCATTGTGCTTCATATTTCACAATGATTAATCGCAAACGTTTTTAATTTTTCTTCTTACAAATGCAAAAAAAAACTACAGTAGACCAGAAATGAAAAACTGAGAAAGCTCTCGGAAACAGAACATTTTGGGTCAGACAAGCTTCATCAGAGTGAAGCTACCGAAGCATGTAGATGTTCCTTTTTTCATAAAAAGTAGGACCATATGGCCGTATGGAGAAACATATGACGATACGATATGACATGTCAAACAATGACAATCCCATTGGATTTGAAATTTGACCATGAAATTCCAGCATTAACATCTTCTAACCTGCAGTGATTTGCTTTGAACACCAAACAGAGACAACTATCTACAGTATTTATGGAGTTGCTTTGTGCACGAGGTCATATTGAAACAGACAAACCCAAACTGACACAAACACTAAAATATACATTCTTTTTCCTCCAGTATGAAGATTAGTTTGTGCTGAAATTAAGGAGCCTGGAGCTAATGTCAATATTACCTCTGAATATTTGAGCTTCTGACAGAAGGCTGTTTTACAATTTCATCTGCAGAAAGCTTCCCAGAGTTCACCTTGAAATCCGACTTATTTCTAACCAGGAGGTTGAACTGCTTTTAATGGGAAAAATCAGGTCAGACAGAAATCATTGTTCAAAGTAGAGTATTTTTCATTCATCTCTGAACATGCCTGGAGGGGATCTTTTAGTTATTTATTAAGCAGAAAATATAAATAATCCTGGTTTCTCAGATATGAGGATTTGCTGTTTTCAATCTATGTAATTTCAGGATCTTTGGATTCTCCACTGTAATTCTGACGAATCAGTTCTGAAACAAACTTCATCTGTTGGCATTTTTGTTAACTAATTTATTCTTTTTTTTGGACATTTTGTAGGCTAAGTAATCAAATTATAAAAAGGAATCTGAAAATGAATTAAAACGGTGTACTGTTGCAACTCACAATGAACGGTGTAAAAAGGGAACAGAACTGATGCAGCAGAACCTGATATTTCATCCAATACATTATTCTCCCCTTTCTAACTTGGCTCCTGCAGCACCAACAGACCAACGTGACCGCTGACAGCTTGGTCTGGGATCGGGATGTATTATGTTGTAGTCCAAAGCCCTGGCAGAACTGTTGACGGTGGAACCGTTACAGCACACCGGCATCCAGGAATCGCCAGGAGCCCAGATACACACTTCAAGGTGAGCCGTCTCGAGTCCGGACTTTAAAGTAACCAATTAACCACATCTCTCGAATTTTCACCGATTTTTAATTCAATTCAACTTTATTTATATAGCACCAAATAACAACACAGGTTATTTCATGTCACTTAACACATTAACGTCCTCACAGCAGAACTTTACATTATACAGACAAACCCAACAATTCAACAATTCACACATAAGTTAGGAAGGAAAAACTCCCTCTGAACAGGAAGAAGCCTCCGACAGAACCAGGCTCAAGGGTGGGCGGAGCATCTGCCTCGACCAATTGGAGGTGAGGGGAGAGCAGAGAGAGAAAAGGACAGCATAGAGATCCAAAACATGAACTGTTGGTGAGGCCGACAATCACAGAGCAGAGACGTGCAGCTCCATGCATGCAGCTTGTATAGTCTTATATGTCACTTTCCTGCCTCGTGTAGAACTAAATGAGCCATTTTCAACGCACACTTTTATTTATTTTTTACACACCATTGTGATTCTGACGCTGCTAGTTTTAATGTTATTAATTACTCAGAATATACCGTAATCTCAACACGAAATGCATCAGATGAAGCTGCCCACACGGTCAAATGCTAATGAGCTGTGAGCCTGAGCCCGTGATGGAACCATGTGGTGGATGTGGTGGAGGAGGTGCTGCTGTAAAACAGCCGGGCGGTTCGAGCCGAGCATCAATTAGATTCTCCGTCACCTTGACCTCGTTTTTTCAATGACGGAACAGCCGGAAGGCGTTCGCCGCGACAGCTCTGCCTTCACTCCCACTAAAGCCTCGTTGTGGTGGCGACGCGATCGTTTTAACATCCGGTGAAATAAACGCAGTGCAACTGTGTGAAGAGGAATATCAGATAATAGGATGCCGATCAATACAACACAATAACTAGATGAGATCGGTGCCTTTCAGGGCCTCGTGCATCCACTCCTACTCTGTTTTGGAACAAAAACTCCCCAAATGGCGGAACTTCAAAGCATTTACGACTGCTCAATAATGGACGACGTTGCTACGTGTGAGAGACCAGGAACGCAACACATGCATGCTAACAAGCCTTCTTCTCATGCTAAGAGAGAAAAAAACAGAGCCGTGGTTCTGCCAGAGCATTCAGGCTGATGATATATCACCTCTTCACTCCAAATTTGATCTGCTTCTCCGCTCTAATCTGGTTCACATGTCTCTGATAGGAAAATGGGACTTGATTGACCGTCAATGAGCGATTACTGAGGGGGAAGAGGAAGAAGGACAGAGGAAGAGGATGGAAGACAGAGGAAGATGATGGAAGAACAACTACTCCTGGCCGAAAATGGATTACTTCAAACTTATTTCAGTAATAAAATTGAAAACAAATTTGTAAACCTGTGCCATATCACTGCTGTATGAAATGTGTCGCGGACATCCCGATTCACATGTAACAAGTTAAAAATATAGTGAATTTGAAATATAGTGAAAATGAAGGTTAGATTATGAAAAGAAAAACAACAAACTTGGGAGAAAAAGAAACCCACAAGCTTCGGCTCCATAAAATCTTTTTAATCCATTAAGTCTTCCACCAACTGGAGATGGACCGGCCAGTCCTACACATCTCTAAATGCAAGAAACTCTTTCTTGCCAAAATTCTAATCTTATGTCCAATTTGATTTACCTTTGTTTGCCTCCAACGGACAGAACCTCAGCCACAGTCAGCTCATAAAACCGATTATTTTTAAGATTTGTAATGGATTTGAAAGGCACTGACAGATGATCCTGTTCCACTGAAAGGGTCGACCGATCAACAAACTCTTCATTAGTCATTAGAGCACACGGACGAAGGGCTTGTTTTTTTTAACCCGACAAACCCGATAGGCGATTTTCAGGGTGATTTCACTACCTTCACTTTTAAGATCATATCTTGGTCATTATAGAGGCTAACCATTTATGCTATGTATTGTTTTATTCAGGACAGTCTAGGCTATCCAAATCTTTCATCATTTGATTTCATAATAATTTGAGAATTTTTATATTTGCTTTTTTTTTTTAATCGAGGAAAGAAAAAGATTTTGAAATGTTATGATTTTACATGTATCTCACCATAAAATATTGTCAGTAGATACATTTTTCTAATAATTGTGTTGAGGTGGGTTTTTTTTAGAATTTGTCCATATCTGAACCATGTTTGTGGGACATTATATGACTCAGCAATTTCCCCAAAAATATGTGCTTAATGCCTGACAGAAAATAAATGTCATGAATGACTCCGGGTGTCCAGAGGCCCAAACGGGGACTCACACTCAGGACATCAGCTGTAGTGCAGATCCACAAATGATTATGTTTTCATACCAAGTGGGATGTCATGTCAGCCCTATGTTGCAGATAACTCAGAAGTAGGCTGTGATTTCCAAGCTGGACGAGTTAAAAGGCTTTGTGGCAGCAGAGAAACGACGCGCATCATCAGATTCGACAGGCTTGGACGAGCAGGGTGACGTGAGGCGTGTTCAGTTGGTTGCCACCGAATCCTACACACTGCTCCTTTAAAAGGGCTTTTTTTTTTTTTCCTTCCAATAATTGGGTGTTTAAATGTGTTGCACAATAGCGACACACACACTTCAGCTCTCTCTTTCTCTCTCATTGCTTTTGTCTGTCAATTTTTCGTTTTTTAATGAAACATGCAAGTGATCGAACTTTCCCAGGAACACAGTCCAGAAACTCAGCAGCATTTGCAAACAAACAAGATGTGACAGGGGGAGCAGATGCACGTTATACAGACAGGCTGATATAATAACAACCAAAAGAGATGTTCAAATGGAGATTGTCATTTTAGCCAAAATGCTAAAAAAAAAAAAAATTAAAAAGTGAATACAGAGATACATGACACAAGGACACCAGGAGCTCCAGTGTCATCCATGGCTGTACACGGGCATACGGTAGTCTGCTGCAGTTTTAATGAATTCCCCATGCATGTTCATTTTCTAATAACCTTTCATCTCCCTGAAGAGGGGAAGTGATTAAACCAGGATAATTAAGGCTACAGCAATGACTTTATAAGGACGTTGACGGTGCTGCAGTAGTGGCAGATGGTGAGCTCAGCGTGTGACTAAAAAGACAAAGCTGAATTAAAAAAATAAATAAAAACAGGCCTGAGAGTGAGAGAACATAAGCAAAGAATTTATTCTCTCTCTACCTAAAAATAGACTCTCATGGTCGTTCTGACATGCTTTACTCTGATAAAAGTCAACACGATGAAGGATGTATCGCTCGGTGCTTTAAGAGCATGGACTCCCGGTGAGTCGGGTTTATTTGCATAGCCCTTAATCACAGCTACAGTCTCATAGGGCTTCACGACGCCCACGTTATGGGACAATAAATTAAAACCACACTCTTCAAGCTCACATTTGAGAACAAAAACCCTGCGAGAGTTTTTTGTTTCATTTCACCAATTAACATCATTAAACTCCAGTCAACGTTTAATCAATGAAAGGAGATCAGGTTCTCCGCAGCTCTTATAGATGTACGTGCTCGCTGCGCGTGGAGCGCAAATAACCTCGGTTGTTTATGCAGACTGGTTATTTATAACGGAAGAAGGGCCAAGCCGGCCAACAACTCACCACAAATAAAGGTTGGCTTCCCCGTGAGGACACGGATCAGCTCCAGGAAAGGCTCTCAAATGGCCGTAATTAGATAATGAGTACGACAAAGATACAATCCCAACTTGAGTCTTTTAATATTGACTGTCTGCCAACACATGTGACATGACATCATTTACCAGCACCAAGGAGGTGAGATTTATTTGTCAGCAGGACTACTGACCCTTTACATTTTGGGTTGGATCCATAAATTATTTGTTACTTATATTAACGATGTTAGAGAGGACATCTGGCCTTAAAACCCAGTAGATGGAAGTCGTGACAAAACAGGCCAAGAAATACAACGTCTCCATATTACAATCCACATTCAGTTGTATTCTGGGATACAAATGTACTTGCTCAAACTTAATACAGAAAGCAGTCAGTGTGGAGCTGTCAGGACCGGTTTCACAGGGGAGAACCAGTACAACTGTAAATATGTAATATGATCGGGGCCAAGTAAATTGAAAGCAGAGAAGACACATGATGGGAAACCACCTGCACACACCGCAACACTGTTGACCAGTTGTACTTGTCCACCTGTGAATTTGAACCACGGATCTTCAGGTCTCCAGAGAAGGTGACTTCCACACTGAAACATGCAATTCCACAACCATCTAGTAACTTTAGGGGAAATACATTACATGTGCAAAAACAAAAGAATAGTTGTGTCTGTTTACACTTAAAATGCATCAAAATTTCAAAAGTTTTAATGTAGCCCAAGCTGTTTGAGATAATCGCAAAAATGCAAAGTTGATTGTTAAAGCGCCACCTTCAGTTCAATGTGTGTCATTTTTTTGTGCTTGAGCAGTGGTGAGTGTGTGTGTGTAACCTAGCTGGTGATTTTGGTAAAGTTTGGACTTACAGTTTTTGCCACCTGATCACTTTTAGCAGAGAAAATATAATACTATAGAAGAAGGTTCTGTGCAGCGAGGCTGTTTGGACCCCTAAATATGTCCCGACATGTGCTGTAGTCGTTGTGGTTGCATAGACGAGGGGATTGTTGGCCTCGGCAGAAGTCTGGTTTCTCCTGGGTCGAGTTTTTGTTGATTTATCTCAATATAAATGTGGTTAGATTAAGTTACATTGAAAGTAATAAAGCAAATTGTGTTTATTTAGCAAGCTTAACCTGTAATATACTTTTCTACTGACTGCACTTTTGTATCATATCTGAGGAAAAGGAATTCTGTTTTGATTTCTGGAACATCTTAAATCTCCATTTAGACAGTGATAGTGGAGAGAATAGGTGCAATAGAGCAAGGAAAGATGAAGTTCAGTTCAATTACATCTGAATATACAATCAAATTGATAAATAATTAAACTGAACTGAGTAAGTGAGATGATATGCACAGATAAAGCAGGCAGCGTTTTCAATATTGGAGTTCTTAAAATACCTTTGTGAAAGGAACCAAATACCTGCAGGAGAGAGGAGAGGCAGTAAACCTGCTGTCAGTCAGAGGACTAAAGGCTGCGAGCACAACTGGCAGGCGAGAAGATATTGTAAGAGATTGCCGGTATTGCGAGAGCAGCAGAGAGTCGACTAAGAACGACACTCTGAGGCAAACAAACACTTCACAGCTCCAGATATTTTTGGAAATCTGAGTGAAATCCAAACGTAAGCCCTCCCCGGAGCAGCCTTTGTGATGGTGGTGTACAGGAAAGCACCGGTGATATTGGTTCCATTCCCGGTGGGACGGTAACACGACCGCAGTCACAGGTCAGACTGCCGCCCTGCTAAAAATGCAACCACTCAGGCTGCTGTAATGCACTCAGGACAATAACGTCCACCTAATGGCTGAGCTCTGCCACGACGAAAACCATCCATCCTCAGGTATTCTCTCTCCCTAATGCCTCCTCCAGCCTCTCCAGCTCCCCATCCTCCATTTTGAAGAAAGGTTAGATGAACCCGGGGAGGGTATTATTTCAGGGCTGTCTTTATTTAGGTCGTTTTCACTACGGGGAACTTTTATGAGCAGGCTTTTATGTTCACACATGTTTTCATATAATGGCCTGTGCAATCCTGTGAGCCTGAAACCAGGGATGGGAAGCAAAAAAAAAAGCCTTGTTCTCTCATACAAAGCTTTCGTGACTACCTTTTGATCTGACAACAAAAGGCAGCGCAGACGCTCGCATAATAATCCAAGTGCTGCGGATGATACGCTTTCCAAAACTTGGGAGTTTTTGCTCTGAAATGATACGTGGAAACTAAAGTAACAACACAGCTCAAAACTTCTCACTAATAAAAAACAAAATCATAACATCGATTGGATTATATAGAATCTAAACTTGTAACACTGTATTTAAGTGGAGATCCGCTCTGTTGGACAGATAACGCAGAGTGACCTTCAGGTCAGGAGGTCTTTCCCTCAGATGGACGCTGCCTTGCCCGAAGCAATATTCCACCAGAGGGCGATGCTTTAACGTCATTATTGGCACCACGGTGATGCTTACCGACCGCATCGCTGTCTGCCAATTATGACGTTAAAGCATCACCTTCTGGTGGAATATTGTGATTAAACAATAAGTTAACAACTAAATATAATATGTAATTAAAATGTTTTCATATTCTGGAGCAATTCACTCTCAAAATACAAAACTTTTTGTTGGTGTGATCTCTGTTTCCATGGCAACACATGGGGTATGCCTAAGAATTGGAAAACAATCCGTCCCGTCAGTAGACTCTTATGTAATGTATGTAATGTTACTAATCCGGGAAGTAGTCCGACCCTTAGCAACCACCGAGCAACAGAGAGGATTTCTAGTCTCCAACTGAATAAATACAGAAAAATAGAAACACTAAACTGATCAGCTAACTCAGTCTGGTTGGAACAAAGATATCTGATGAACAAAGATATCTGATGAACAAAGATATCTGATGAACAAAGATATCTGATGAACAAAGATATCTGATGAACAAAGATATCTGATGAACAAAGATATCTGATGAACAAAGATATCTGATGAACAAAGATATCTGATGAACAAAGATATCTGATGAACAAAGATATCTGATGAACAAAGATATCTGATGAACAAAGACATCTGATGAACAAAGATATCTGATGAACAAAGATATCTGATGAACAAAGATATCTGATGAACAAAGATATCTGATGAACAAAGATATCCATGTTCTCATGTGTTTTTAACATTTTAGCTCCGTGTCATGTGTTCAAACCAAACCGGTCCAGCTAGCCTCCTCTAGGACTGTAAGTGCGTGACTATCCGTGGTGTTACGGTACGGGTGCTCGGAGCGACCAAAAAGGACCAAAAGAGACCCGACTTCACCAAATGGGTCATTTAATAGAACTAGAACAAGTAGAAACTACATTATATTACATGTTATATAATATTCTATTCTAATTCTATTTTCCCATTGAGGAGGTGGAGGGATATTTCTAGTGATGAGCAGGATGTGATGTCATGAGGATTTGTTTCAAATGTTCAGTTGACCAATCAGATCTCTGGGGCGGAGCTACTTGTTGTATAATATAAACATTACAGCACTACACAATGATGTGAACAATCTATGTGAACAGCAGAGAATATATCTAATTGTGTGTGCTGCACTTCTGCTCTGCATCGAGAGGTGAGAGTGATTTTTGTTCAGTTTGATCAATACATTGAAGGTTTTCTGTGCTATACATCTGCCATCCATTCATTTAGGTTAACACAACCCGAAGACCAGAGTGGTTAAAACAGATTTACTGCTTTTCACCCTGCATATTCTCAGCCCGGTGTGATCCCGGGTTAAGAACAGCCCTGGGCCAACATAACCCGTTCTCACACACGCCATGTTAACCCGGGGTTAACCTAAGATCAGGGCTTTACGATTCACACGCCACCTCTACTCACCTTAGGTTAAATGTCACGCATTCTCGAGGGATGCATCAGGCTGCTCGTTAACAGGAAGCAGCAACGGTGAAATGGCAGATGGGGACGGCAAGTCCAAAAACATACGAAATATTTCTTGTACACTTGATTGTAAGAACATGGGACCTTATTTACCGATAAATTTGTTCTTAAGAAAGGTCCAAAGAAAAGTCTACGTCAGATTCACGATGCGTCCTCAAACCACAGATCTGTTGTCTTCTTATAGTGATTAATCCCATTTAACTCAATCCTAATTAGCATAAGGAAACGCCCCATAAAAGGGCATGAGACTGCAGTTAGTTGTGAAATGGAGGTGGTGCTACAGGAGTGAGCAGAAACAGAGCTGCTTTATTTGGTAACGTAAATCATGGATGTAAAATAAAAAAAGATGCATGGGATGCAATTAGTTGCTCGGTGAACAGTGTATCAGGAGATGTGAACACAACTGATGAAATCTGAGGCCAAAAAAAGCCGCCTGTCCATATACAGAAGACGGATGCAGTAGGCTATAATGGTTTGATTTTCATCATTTAATTAAAGACGGGAGGCAACAGAAGCTGGAGCCCCTCGCAGCCTCCGCCTTCCTGCAGCAGCACCTCCATCCAGGCACCCAGATCACATTCAACTGCCCCGAGTCCCGGACAACCACGAGCCCAAACGCCGACACAGACGACCTCCACACCGGCCACAATCTCACAACCACTAAAGGATATGAATACCAATTTAAAATAAAGAAATAAAATGACACTGAAAGCTGTTTGTATTTTTAGTTACATGTTCCCTTCTTGGGAGTAATCGTAAACCACAAATAATGACACTAAAAGTCTAATTAATTCCAAAGTCTTTTGTTTGAAACAAGCATTAATTTGATGTCAAACTTGGACAGCAATTTTATTGTCCGGTGTGCTTATTTAAAGCCGATTAATAGAAATAAGTATTAAGAGATATTATAATATTATAAATTATAAAAAAAATGTCATAGTAGTTTAACTCCGTAATATTATACAAGTGAAAACATAATAACTATTTGTTTTGCACAAACAAGTCAGCACTCAAATGTGCATAAGTGTGCTATTGAATTCATGTAGATTCTGTTCTTGAACACAGAATTAGTCCCAAATAAGAAAACACAGCTGAATGCCAGAATCTTTGTGTGTAAAAGTGCCAAAGTGAGTTTTTAAGAAGAAGAACGTTTGGTGAATGAATGTCGGTGAGTCTGGACCCGGCAGCCTCACCGACAGGTTCATTCTCTGCAGCTTTCTCCAAACACAGCCAATCTGGGTGGGTGCTTCACACCGTTCACCACAGCGAGCAGCTCGTAATGTCTTTCAGAGCAGGACCTGTAACCCTGGACATCAGGACTCCTCACAACGCGGCGGAGAACGTACTTCAGCGGCTGCACAGAGTCTCTGTGATCTCCTTGCAGAGCCGGAGATGACCGACTCCGCTGCAGCGCCAATAAAACCGACTACAAACGTTATATAAGTGAGTCACAGCTGGCGGGGTGAAACAACACACGGCAACATGAGCACACAGATGTACACACCTCCAGCAGGCGGGCCGGTGCTTATAGAGACCAGGTTGTGTTTACCCTTGAAATACCATAGTAATCTTCCAGCATGCTCTTTTACAGCCCGATGCTAACGGGACTAGAAGAGAGGAGGAGAAATCTGAGCCAGGCGTAAAGTTCCCTCTCCGAGACGACAATGAAAAAAGGGAATTGAATAATGAATAAAATGTGATATATTTAAGTGAACTAACTGAAACTGATGACAAAAGACAAAATCCTTACATCATGAAGACGTGAAGCGGCGTTTGTTGAGTGGTCAACCAAATAACCAAAAGAGAAGAAGTGTGATAGGAAGACATGGTTTAGTCCATGAAGTCCAGGTAAGTGAAAATAATGTGTAAAATATCACCAGCATATACTTGGATGTAGGAGCAGGAGCACTGGGGAGTGACGAGTGTGTTGTTGCAGGCAAGAAATTTGCGGTTTTCGACGCACCGTGACGTGGGGAGGGCGGGGAGGGGGGGGGGGGGGGCAGCGGAACCCCCTTAAATGTCAATGAAATCCCACCTGATCGTACTTTCACCTGTGAACACCTTTCTTGGCCTCGGACAGTGACGTTCCACTCTTTGGAAATGCAAATGTCACTCAAAACGCCTCGCAGGCTCATTGCTTCACTGTGATTTTCTTACGGCCTTTCAAGGGTCTCTGTTGCCGATTTCCCAAGTTTGACACAAAGTTTGACTCTTTGCTCATGTCCACAGAGACACGACTTCTCATCACCACGATCGTTGCTCCCCACCACCGTTACTCCCGTGCAACTTCCAACTCGCCTGCTTGAGTTTTAAGTCCACGGTGAAATTTCAAATACGCACAATCCAGTGCTTACGAAAAGTGAGTGTAGCGTTAGTTCTGTCGGGCCTCGAAGTCGAGCTCGGCTCTCTTGACAGCTCAACAGCTGATCTCCAGGTAATCCCACATCAGCTGGATTCTTAACTCCTCCCTTAAAGCTGTGTTTGATTTAATCAATGTCGTTTCTGCTGTCATTGATGGCTGCTCTGTTCTGCTGGTTCCTGCTGCTGCTCTCCCTCGTCCTTCCGTCCAGGCACATGGGCACTGCAGACTTTCTACACGTGTTTTACAGAGCTGATTGGAGACCGACAGCTACAAACATCAGGTGCTCTCAGGGTTGAAGCAGACAAGCCGTGGCAGCTCGGGTAACAGTCCTAAAACCTGCTTTCCACGTTTAAAACAATGTTTTAACCGTTTACACCAAAGGCACAATTTTCTCCTGTGATTATGCTGAAGATGTCTCTCAAATGTCCTAATTTGTCCTCCACAACAGCAGGTGGCGCTGTAAATAACTTCAAAAACTCTCATATAGCTTCAAAAATCTGCTACTACTTTGATACTGTAAAAATGATAGAACTATAAGGCAATATGCGGATTGATGGACGGTAATGTGGCTCAGTGAAGAGTGAGTCGCCTTATGTGCATAAATGACTAATAATTGGAACCTTTGCAGTGTTAAAGTATAACATCGCTACGTCTCTGGAGGAAGGCGGTGGGGAGGTGAAGTTTATAAAGCCCAGCTGGGTGACACCCACACCGACGGCTCAGGAACACAGCTGCTTTGTTATGAAACAGCAGCTTCAGTTTTAATTTTTTTTGCAGTTGAGGATTAAAGCTTTCATTAATGCATTAATGGATCAGCGCTGCACGGAGGGCCTGAAAACATCCAAGCAAGCACAACACGCATCCCTCTGATACCAAAAGCAGCAGCAGTGTGTGTGTGTGTGTGTGTGTGTGTGTGTGTGTGTGTGTGTGTGTGTGTGTGTGTGTGTGTGTGTGTGTGTGTGTGTGTGTGTGTGTGTGTGTGTGTGTGTGTGTGTGTGTGTGAAGCTGGGCACTGACATTGTGTGTTTTAGTCAGTTCTTATTGTTGTGCATTAAAACATGGGGCTTGGGGGGATGGAGGGGGGGGGAGGGGTTTCTAAAGCCAAACAGTTTCCCTGCGAGGTCCCAAATGAGAGCAGCAATTTGAAAATAAAAAAGCCTCCTGGTGGCCGAGGGCTCAGACGCAGGTCTAAGTTCTGTGTGCTTTGTAGGTGTGGCCAACGTTTCTGGTAATGTGGTGAAGCAGGTGGAATCCATCATTTAGCAGGAACAAACTTTACGCAGGAGAGGTTCAGGCTTCAGCCACCAAATTCATGGCACTACGAGACATCATATCAAATTGGCTTGAGAAAAGCTAACTACTATTATAAATTCTCCTTCCCCTGGTACTGAGAACCAGTGTAGGAAGCGGTTCAACGATACAAGATGAAGGGTCACAACAAAAAAACCTGTGCTGATAAACGTAAAGTAAATTACGCTTAAAGCTCCGGATGCAACTCCTTCATTAACAACAATGATGAAGAGCAATGTGCTAGAAACCAACTGATGTTGGGGGAATGTCAATAGTAGTCAGATAGTCATAGTTTACTTTCCAATTATTAATTAAATGGCTGTCGTGCAGAAATGTTAGTGTCACCCTCTGTGGCCTCATGCTGCTGGCAGGGTTAGGGTTACGGTTACTGAACCAGATCAGTAAATAAAAAGGCTTTTGAATTGTTTCCCCTTTATGTGTAATTCAACTGCAACAATTTCATTTTTAGTTAACCGGAGTTGTCTGCTGTATTATAAGGCTGAGATTGGCTACTGCATCACGCTCCCCAACCGCCTGATTCACATCCAATTCAATAGACAAGAGACATCTTAATATTTGTTATGATAAACTGAATCGGAAGATTGCATTCAAAACATCTTGTTCTAATGGTTTATCTAAGTTGGATGACAGCCAGCCACCAAACCTGTCCTGGGACTTCAGATTGGTCTCTTCATGTGCGCTCTGCCCACTGATGGGGGACAGATTTCAGTGAAACACCGCCTCCGATAGTTTCTGCAGTTTGGTAGAATTCCCACACCCTTGCCCTGCTGTGAGTTTTGTTTTTCTATAAATGAAGATTGTAAAGTTAGATTGTACGGACCCGGTCGAGAACAGACAAAAACCTGATGACGAGTTAAGGCTGTAGTTACGTTACATTGTGCTTAGCTCCCTTTTTAGGAAGACCGGAGTAACAACAAACAGCCAAAGCAAGATTATATTTGGACTATTTTTAGACTGGTTTAGAGTACGACTTTTAGCTGCACTAAAGATATGTTTTGAACTGTCCAAACAAGGTCACCTGGTTTGTTTGCAACAAAATTTGGTAGACAGCTAGATGACGAGCTAACTGAGCAGCGTGGGAGAAACTGTAATGGATCTTTTGGCATCTACCAGCCAATAGATGCGGCAGTAGCCCCGATGTGTTATTCAGGGTGACCCACTTGTTTGTGGCCTTGCTCATGAGATGTAAGCTAGTGGAAACATCTTAAAGGATTGCTTGGTTATGTCATGTTTTCTGGCAGCTGGCGGTTTTGTTCCGTTTGGGTTTTATCTGGTTATCTTTTGGCATGCATTTCAAACATACTGTACATTTCTGAAAAATTCAAAGGAGAAGATATGGATACGTGTTACTTATCAGTTTTGTATTTGGTCCAATTTTAGACCTCAATCAGTCGCTCCCAGAGAATTTCAGAATGGAGTGAATTTCTGCCTCTGTTGTTATTTGATGTGCAGTTTGACGGATCGACCTGGCAGGTCACAAGTTCTGGTTTAATAAGTTGAAGTAGCAGCAGTTCCTTGGCACCATTTCGCCTAATAATGTAGAGTTGTAACCATCGGTCGAGATAAAACCGCCTCGGTATCCACGACGACTCAAAGGAGAGTTTCTGCCTGGAAATGATGAGCGAACAGAAAGCGCAGTGAGCAGCTGCATTCTTCAGACCTGCTTTATTATTCTCGTCCACAGAAGGAGGCTTGCGTTGCATTTTTATTGCTCGCCATACTGTCTTCTTTATTGTTCTAATACGGTTTGAAAAGCACTTCCCCGGGAAGTTTTATATACAGCAGATTAAGTTTACATCTGGTGTGGGACTGTTCCTGTTGGTGTGAGTTGCAGGAAAATGAACAGGTCGGGTAAATTTCCACTGTGGATGTTTGCCGACAACACGACAGCATCTATCCATCAACTGAAACATCTTCCCTGTCGTAAAGGAGCAGTACACTCAACTGCAAATTGAAGCTTTTTTTATTTTATTTTTTTAAACATCTGTAGGTTTTCTCCTCATTTCTGTGTTGTATGACACACAGTTAGTGTTAGACTCTTGAAACTGTATCATAATGATCTTTAAGTCTGCATTCATGTCTTTCATTTTAAGTTTCGAGAGTTTCCTAAAATAATTCTTATTGCATGGAAATGAATGTAAACTAGTAGCTTCCTGGAACAGATTCTAGCAAAATGTTTAGTTTTGATGTGCAGTCTATTCAATCTGTAGAAGAACCACATCTGGTCTGTTTAAGTCCAAGTAAGATGTGCTGAAACAAGAGCTACTGCAACTGCAAAACACCAAGAGAAGAGAACACGGTATGATTTGTGCTTTTGAAAAGGCTGAAGAAAAGACTGCAGGATGCTTTTTTATTTCGATCCAAAAATTTAGTTTGTTGTAGAGCTCAAATAATTAGCTTTTAAATTGGTTATTCAATAGGGGAAAAACTTCACTGGCAACTAGCTCAATAATTCATAATTTTTTATTTTTCTTAAAAAACACCAAATAATCGGAGAATTTGCTACTTCACTATAAAAATAAATTGACAGAAGTCCGATTGATTCCCTTTTCAAATTCTTATTTTTGAAAGCACTACGTGGTCTTGTATATCACACATGCTGACGGAGTGTGAACCAGTACGACCGCTCTTTAGTCGTTCCTCCATGAAGGACTAAAACTTTTGGCGAGTCAGCTTTTAGCTGCTTTGCTGCTGGAACAGACTGTGTTGAACTTTTTAAATGTAAATTGAAAACCCTCCTCTTCAGCCTCGCTTTTGCACGTATCTTAATTTGAATATACTTATCTTTAAACGTTTCGTTTTATCTATTTGCTTCTCTTTATTTATTTCCTCCACACTTTCATACCTGCATGCATCTGTTTACTTTGACATACTTTTAATTCCTCTTACCTGTCCTATCTCATTTTTATCCTACCTTCAGATTAAGTCACTTTTAATCTTTTCGATGCGTTGTGCTCATCTTCTCAATTAAATTTTAGTTTTTAGTTCTTATCTCACTCTATTTTACCACTCTTATTGTCATTTTAGCTTTTAATCTATCTCCTATATTTCTTTTAGCTCTATAATCCTGTGTGCATTTGGTCTCAAAGTGGTTTTTAAATAGTCTTATTTTCCTGTTAATTTGTTTTTAAGTCATGTTTTTAATTCGTACTCAAATTTATTTTACTTTTCTGAGATACAATTGTCTGCCTTATTATATGGATACGTGTTACTTATCAGTTTTGTATTTGGTCCAATTTTAGACCTCAATCAGTCGCCCCCAGAGAATTTCAGAATATAAAGAACTTTGAACTGCACCAAAATGTTTGATTGATGTTAGTTTGATTGATTGATAAACTGAATGTGTTTTTTTTTAACGGTTTGTTTAACGATGCAACATATTTGAAGGCACCACCTTTTATTCTGGGATCTATTTCATATGGGCTAAAAGTTTAAGTGAGAAAATAATCATCAAATGAATCGCAAACAAAATAACGGTGATATGAAGCTCTAGTGAGGTGGTAAAGAAAATGAAGTGATAAGAGAGCAGCTTTGAGCCTTCACAGTGAAAACACCAAAGATTGACATCAACACGTACAAGTTGTTTTCTTCATGAAAGTCCGTATGAATTACCAACATGTCATTAACCGTCAGCTGTTTGCAACAGCAACTGGCAACAATATAAAGATTCAAGCTGATCTGACTGTCAATGTTGGTGTTAAATTCTAATAACAGTCAGGACACCTCGACTGTCGACTCATTTAACAACAACAAATAAGGTGGAAAGTGGAAAATATGTTGAGCTGCACATCTGCTCCTGGATGCAATTTCAACTCCTCGCGCTGCCCACAACCAATCTGAGCAGATACGTGAAGCGAGTCACCTGCGGTGTGCACACGCAGCAGGTGGTACACGTGTGTGTGTGTGTGTGTGTGTGTGTGTGTGTGTGTGTGTGTGTGTGTGTGTGTGTGTGTGTGTGTGTGTGTGTGTGTGTGTGTGTGTGTGTGTGTGTGTGTGTGTGTGTGCAGAGAGGGAGGCGGTGTGTGTACCTCCGAGCCAGGTAATGGAGACATCATGTGGCCGTGCACGGCTGACTGCTCAGCGTTCAGCACTCCGAGCAGAGTAAACCTGTACAGGGATTTACGGCATGTTTCCATTTCAAACCGCACGGCTCCCTCCCAGAACGCCTCGACATCTCTATGTTCCTGGAAAATGTTATATTTGGGAAAAATTGCTGCCTTTATTTCTCACAGAGAAATGCTGAAACGCTCTTGTTCAAGGCTAAATTAGAAATGACAAGAGACCGAAACTGTTTGTTTTTTTAAGTTCAGCGAATCATTAAAACAGAGTTCTCTTCCTGCTGATGTATGAGTATCATGACAGGTATCATACCGGTATCATGACAGGTATCATACCGGTATCATGACAGGTATCATACCGGTATCATGACAGGTATCATACCGGTATCATGACAGGTATCATATAGGTATCATACAGGTATCATACCGGTATCATGAAGGTATCATACCGGTATCATGACAGGTATCATACAGGTATCATGACAGGTATCATACAGGTATCATATAGGTATCATACAGGTATCATGACAGGTATCATACCGGTATCAGTATAAGGAGGCTGCAGCTCAGTTGGTAGAGAGGGTTGAACACTAATCAGAAGGTTGGTGGTTCGCTCCTCCTGTCCACATGCCTAAGTGTCCTTGAGCAAGACACTGAACCCTAAAATTGCTCCCGATGCTGTACCATCGGTGTGTTGTAAGTCGCTTTAGATAAAAGTGTCAGCCAAATGTAAATGTATCATACAGGTATGATGACAAGTATCATACCGGTATCATTACAGTTCTGCCTGCTGATAAATACATTCACCTGCTCATTAAATACGATGTCATCTTCTCTGTTAAAAATCTTCTGAAGTCTGTAGTTTTAAAACATTTAGTAGCATTTCATTGAAACTATTGATTTGAAATTCACAAGGTTTCCTTGATTCATCTCAATATTTATATTACTATTCATATTTTTACAAGAATATCCTTAATCCTATATCAGGCAATCTTAATTCTAAGCAAAAACATCAAGAATCTCATCAGCATTCAGAACCATGCAGTCGTAGTCGCTGTTCGCATCCGACGTGCCAAAAATACAACATTTATCAAAAGTATCGTAATCAATAAAGGCGGCAGAGGAAAAAATAAGAATCTGACAAACTGAGTCGAAAGAGAGAAGGAGAAGCAGAGAGAGAGATGAGAAAGGGCAAGAAATGAGCAAAAAGTTATGCGACTAGTGCGTCAACAAAGTAAGCATGTTTTCAAATTTAAAATTTGTTGCTTTACAGAAAGATTCAGTGTTGGTGAGCAAAGATGTATAACGTTTCTAGCAACATCAGATCAGACGAACAGGTCAATTATTTAATTGCTATTAACTGAAGACTTTTTCTTGGTGTCTTGGACAGATATGATTTTAATGTATTTTTGTTTTAACGTAATATCTGAAGAAGATTTTACAGTTTCTGTTTGTGCGTCGCACTTTGTACTTAACACGATGAAGGAAAGATGAAAACTTAATGCATACTGGAAAATATTTACGAGAGTAAATATAGCTACTGTGCATTGATTCAAAGCAACAGATCCAAACAACAGCTGTCAGAAGCCAGTTTGAGTATGAAGCTCGTCTGTCACATCCATTTCACATAAATACAAGTTTGACAAATAAGACTGATTAACTGAGACACACAATGTCTAAACCAGGACAAACATCATTCATGCCGTTGGCGAAATACTGCTGATGTGTCAGCACAGATAACTTATTAAATAAAGAGAGAAAAAAACATGATATCAAACTACTGTAAATCAAAACTAATAGAAGTTATAAACAAATGAAATGCAAACTCTTGTTTTTCTCTTGCTGAATCTTGTTATTTTTGCCATTACGATCTTTTTCATGAGCTTTTTTTGTATGGATGCGGACAGAATGAAATTCCTTTTCCTGCGAGCCCCGTTTGAACTCTAGAGGCTCATTATGCAGCAGCGTAGTAGTGGGCACCAGTCCAAGGCAGCCTTCACGGACCGAACCCAATTTCACAACATCCTTTCACCTCAACGCCGTCCACATCCTGTCTCCCTGCCAGACGTTTCACCTCGCGGCTCTACAACACCTCAGACATCAAAGCTGTGAACTGCACTTTCAAATCCACTTTTAAAGTTCAGGGAAAGTCAACGTCACACGGGCACGTGGATGAACCGAGAGACAATGCTGTGGTGTTTACTCCCTGCTTCTCCAGTCTTCACTCCATTTCCACCACAGGTAAACATCACATTACAACACCTTGTTTAATTTTATTCAAATAAACTCATTCTTGGCTACACTCCTGTTTCAAGGCGAATCCCCACACCAGGCGTCATCACTGTGGGACTTTAATTAACAGGTAGAAGACTTCTATATCGACCAACGGCTCCGTGACATGTTAAGTGGTCTTCTTAATGACCGATTTCTCGTTAGCATTTAAGACTTTAAGACAGAGCCGAGGGGTTAATAGCACTAATGCAGCTGAAATTATAGTCAGACTGGCCGACGTGATGTACACTTTTTTTCTGGAAATATGACTCATAACATACATGGTCCTTTTTTTCCATGATCTATTGTCAACAAGCTCAACAAAAATCCCAATAAATCATCAAATTGAATCACAATTCTTGCAGAATCGCAAAATTTTTAATTAGCAACACATTGATCTGGTTCTTAAGTACCACGACAGCATCGAATCTCCCAGCGATAATTTTGATGAGGTAACTCAACGAGGCTGAACAACAGAAGGCAGAGACATCTTCTGTGCCGCAGCATGTGATGTGAAACACACCTCGGAGTAACTGAAGACCTGGAATCAGATCCATGAACGTCCGACAGTAGAGGTCGTGAGAGTGAGTAGCGTTGGGGAATGTGACGTATACAGCGCGAGAGGATTCTTCACATCACAGACGTTTCGTACCAACGTATCCATCCCTGTTATATCTCTGGTTTTGTTAGATCATCAGCTTTGTTGTATAATAGGTTTTAAATCACTGGATCCAATTAAAATAGGTATTCCTATATGGTTATTTTATTTAGAACATTTACAGAAATTAATTCCCAAAGAATTTACTACATCTGCAAATCTAATTCTATACCTTTTGATTGTACTCCAACAAACATTCAGATTCAGGGGCCGGTCCTAATGTTAACATTTGAGTCTTGATTGATTACATCAAGACAGCAGTGATTTTTTTTTTTTTTATGTTCCTTTAATTTGGTTATTCAAGACTCTTTTGCATGTGAATGGTGTGCAGCAACGGGACGTTCATAGAGCACAGAGAAGCTACAACCTTCGTGAGTACTCCAAGTTTGGTCGTATTGAATTAGACTCTGTATCCAATATTATCTATTTAATATTAAAGATCTTGGTTCGGAGGGCATTAATTACATCTACTGTTCAGCTACAACATGAGGGCCAACTTCAAGTTTTCCATGTGGCAAAAACACCCACACTTTGATTGTCTCGTGAGAGTGGAAAACCCTCTGAAACATATTTAGACTCTGATGAGAATCTAAAACTCTACTGAAATCACACTCGTGACATTTTCTTTTGGCTTGCAGCTCTTTAAAGGAGTGAAGCTCAACAACATCGTCCACCGTGGTGAAACTACTATCTACCTAAATCAATAGATAATTGACAATGCATACAGATGAGGACTGAAATGTGTATGATCAAATTCATAGCAGGTCTTCACGCTGTGTCCGGGGAGTATCGACAGCAGACGTCATGATACTGAATTAAATGGCAGCTTCAGCTCAATATAGCCGTGTAACGCTGAAATCCGTTCTTTATGCTTCCCCAGTGTACGAGCTCCGTCCTTCATCCTGGGGAGCTGTCTGAATGGGGACGCACAGAAGAGGATGTGAGGACTGTCCTTTCATGCTGCCGGAGCAGAAATGCCTGAGTGAATATTTCAGTCCCAGTGAAACTGCTGGCAAAGCGCTCTTTACTGGGAGCCTCAAACGAGCGGCGCTCGTCCTCCACGAGCCGAGCGGCACTTGAAGATACGCGGAGGAGATGTTACAGGAAAGGATGCCGCCTGGTGTGTGGATTCATTTCTGGGCTGACAACAATCAGGTGGGTCTGCTCGTCCTGCATACCGCGTGGACGACGGAGACGGAGCGAGGACCCGCAGGACAAACGCGTCCGTCTCCGACTGAAGCTCACAGATTCAACGTGAGACTAAAAGTAAAATCTCGAAGTCAAAATCCAAATAAGGTACATTAGTTGAAATATAAACCCATTTCAAGCAAAGTGTAAAATGGAAACAAAACAAAAAAACTGATTGGGATGATTTGCAAATCACGTAAATCGATATGAACTGAAAAACAGACCAAGGTAACATATAAAACCATGAAACTAAGATATATCATTGTTTTTGGATTCAAAATGAGCATATATATGCGTGTATATATATACACATATACACACACACACACACACACACACACACACGATTTCTCAGTTTCAACATGTTATCTTTGGTCTATTTTCAATTAACTATGGGTTTACATGATTTCCAAATCATTGCATTCTGATTTTATTTCCATTTAATCATCTGTGGTTTTAAAAACCTAAAGTATAGACAGGCTCGACTTCTGTGTTATGTTCCAAGTAAAAGGTATAACAAATAGTTGATACACATCTTTAACTGTTATATGTGCTTTTTTTTTGTTTTGTTTTTTGAAGCGTGTATCTAGTCATTTTAATAACCAGGCTCACGTGTACATTTTCCACCAAAACAAGTTTCCCTCCGACACCGTTTTGCTTGAAACAGATGATTGTGACTGGTTGTGTGTCCGGAGTGTGTCCGGATCGTTCTCCAGCGCTGCGAGCAGCGTGAAGAGACGACTGGCTGTGAGACTGGTTTTCCACTCAGGGCTCATGGACGTGCATCCTCTGCATTGAGAATATAAAACAGTCATAACAGTCGCTCGGGCTGGTTTACTTTGCTTCATGCGGCATTCGCTGAACTTCTGACTACATTTTTTGGTGGCATATGTTAATAATGCGAAACGTTAATGCTTCCCGAACTAAAGTATTGGAAATAAATCCTTCAGTGCTTCAAACCAGGTATGTGAGTAATGATATCAAGTTGATTCAGTGCCTGCAGTGACATTATTTTTCTGAAAATTGTATTTGGTTTAAACGCTTTTTATTCTGCAGCCTGTAAACACAAGAACACTGAACTAAATCCTGAATCACTAAACTGATCGGGAAAGTAGCAAAGTCGGCACATCGGGAGTTAAAAGTAAATAACGAGCTCCGAGTTTGTGAACGAACGCATCTTCAGTGCATCAAACTCCTGACTGGTTCAATCTTTTTTTTTTTAATCGATCCACTTTGATATTCTATCAACGTTTTTAGACTAGACATATAAGAATGATGAGTGCACGATGTGAAAGGAAGAAAGTGAATCCATTTCTCAGCATCTTAGCATCTTTCAGGTCATTGTTTTGGTTCCGTTGAATGTACATTTACTGTTTTTACTTCATCATCACAAACCTGGAGCTGTAACAAGCTGCTGTACGCCACAGCGATGTACATTCATCAGACTCAACTCCACGAATGATGATGACCTGCTGGTTGTAACAAAATAAAAAAGTTACTTTTTGTAAACATGTCGACCATATCAACCAAATAAGACTGTCAGCATCATATAGCAACGTGGCTAAAAATAAACTTCAAACCAACATCAGCATGATGGGAATAGACACAGTTTACTCCATTTTTTCCCCAAAGGAAGCCGCTGCAAAGACCTCCGACAACACTTTAACCATCCTCAAACCTTTGTCACATTTCATTACAACATCAGGATAAAATGAGAGTGGATGTGACAACTTTCTGGAATCAAAGACTCCTTCCTAGTTTCATCATCTATATTACTGTGCAGAGGTTTCTTAACGCCATTATTTTTGGTCTAATTGCCTAAAACGTCTAAATGGCACATCTGAAACACTACAGAGCAACAGGGATGCACCGAGTCTCACCCAGTGGATCAGGAATAGACCGTTAAAAATCTATTCATCAGCGTCTGTCGAAAACTCTGTTCATCTCAATAACAGTCCGCTGCTGACGCAGAAACACAGAGTCACATTTCACCCAACATACAAACGCATGGTCCACCAGAACATACATTCAGTGACAAACAGAAAGCACTGGTATCGGGTCAGCATTCACTTGCACATTTGAAACAACCACCGGAAACGCCTAGAATTCTTTCTTTCTCAAATCTTTTTATTGATTTTGCAAATACTTTAGACCGAAAAGGAGAACAGGACTACCTCCAGGAAGTTGGGACACAGAAAACATTACATTCAGCTGTGTGTCACCTGGAGGTAGTGTAACTGACAAACTGCCACTGAATACAGAAATTTGAAATAAAACAAACAAACAAGTCGCTCTGAAGAGATGTGGTGTAAAAGTTGGTTCAAACAAAGACAAAAACCCCCAAAAAACGCCAGGAAACAAAACATGTTTTCTTCTGTTTTTAGTACATTTCAATTGAAAAACACCAAAAGGTCTTGCTTTCATTTCATAGAGCTCATTAAGAAATGAAGTACAAATGTAAGCTGATGGCCCGATGACAGGCGTCTGTGTGCTGGCGAATGAAAGTGATTGGCAGCTGCCTCAGCTCAGACCTCCAGGCTGCTGCAGTGTTTCTAGTAAAGCACTGCGTCCAAGATGATGACATATTTATTTTAGCCAAGCCAAAGTCAGAGAGATGTCCAAGTTGATATCAGATTCCTTCTGTCCTATCATCGTAAGGGCTCTGAAGCGAGGCTACTTCAGGTTTATAGAGCAGGATGAGCTCAGCTCTCAGGGCTCTCTGGGTTAGTGAAATAAGAGGGAAGGAGGAGCTGGAATAAGAGAAGATGCAGCTGACGGCAGCAGGAAACTCTGCTCGGGTTTCAGTTTCACCTCCAGAAGGAAAGCAGCTCCTGCAGCCGGCCGACACGCAACACTGAGCCGGAGTTTAAGGTTTAGTCCTGGCAGCAGGTTGGGTAAACAATATGCTGATGTAGTTATCACTAAATATTAATGTCGATCCATAAATAACGTGGTTACACCGTTATCAGGATTCGATGTCGAGTAGTTAGGAGGTCGTTTTATGATCACAACAGACCCGTAGAAAAATTCTTTGCAAGTGAAAATGTGTGCAGAGTTTTATTTTCTTTGCATGTTTTATTAATTTATTTTGTTTGCTCTTTTTTTTTCTGCCAAAAGACATAAAGATAGTAAAGGCTAGAAGTCAGAATCATGTGGATAGACTGTCGTCTAAATCCTGTTTCAAAAGAATTCATTCATTAAAAGTTTGAGAAAAACCAGAATCTCAATTTCTATTCCAGAAGTTATCGTACACACATACTCAGTTATTCGTCTGAAAAACTGACCCATCACCTCAACTGTGATCTAGTTTGCACACAAACTAAAATCTCCCAAAATACCTTATTTACAATGATATAAATGCAGAAATAAATCTGCAAATAACCACATTTGAGAAGCTGAGCTCACGTATATTTGACATATTAATTGTCACATCCATTCATGTGGTACAGTGACAATAAAATTCCTCCGTGACCACAGACTTCAAAAGTACAGGACTCTAAAACTGATATTGATGATAATTTGTTTTATTTGATTAATTCTTGAGTCACCACAATGAATAATATGTAAAGTATATAGTTACGAAATAAGTGTAGTCGGCCTGTCAGAGCCTCTGATATCAGATTTCCCTCAGTATGGAGTAACATGACCTTCAGAGAAGATAGCTGCCAATGATCTCCGCTCACGCTCACTTCCTGCTATTTTTATTCCATTACTATTCACTTTTGAACATTTTATGCACTTTCTTAATGGCACAAATTACTTTGTTGCACAGGAAATGGCTGATGGTCCAAAAAGACGCCCCAGAATCCTTCTAAAGATGGAAGATCTACGGCACACTTCAACCACAATGTGCTTTTATAGAGGAGCAGTTCTCCCAGTTCAGAAAAACACTTGGACGAGATTCACAACGACAATTTGATTAAACTGCAGCTGAAGCTCAGGAAACAAACCAGGAAAAGGAAAAATTGCAGGTACAGCACATAATTCCATCGATTCCTGTAAATCTGGCATTTACAATGAGGGAAGTTGCCGCACACATCTGCAGCGATGTCACATCAGGTTCAGCTCAGTTCAGCTGATTAAAAGTGCAGAACGAGGCGCGACCACCAGGAGCGCCGTTTCATACGGACCGACCTCTGACCTGAACTTGGCCTATACCCACATACACAAGATTCAGTTATGGAACCTGGAAAACATGCCAACATGGACCGCCAGATAAAACACATGTTACTGATCTGCCTCGCAACAGTAAAAAAACTAAAAATGCTGTCATTGTGCTGGAGTACTTTATATACTCTCATAAAACCTCAGTTATTACGTGTTGATATTAAATGTCGACTTGCCAGGATGCATGTTGCTGTTGAGAACTCATGTTTTGGGAACCAAGAAATACCTGTAGCAGAGGTGCTAATAATGATTTTTTTCATTAAAGATTAATTTGTTGAATCTTTCTTAAAGATCTAGTTGCCTCTCAATAGTGTTTGAAATTAACACTTGAAATGTTTGTTCAAAAATAGTCATGCAATAAAAAGTACAAACAAATGTGTTGATGTAATTTCTGGGAACTATGAATGCACCATAATAGTGTCATTGTCCATGTTATCAGCTGATAAAAGGAAATATTCATTCCAGCTATTGTGTCCAGGTTGAAAGAAGCGCAATAAGGTGTCTGCAGGTTTTCAAGTGTTGCAAACAGATAGCCCAGTTGCTAGTTGCAAAGACAACATTGGTCATACGAGCAGGAGCCCCTTTTTATGCCCAGCTGATGAACCGTCATCCCAGTTATAATGACAAGACCAAAAAGAAGAAAACAACAAAAGATCTTCTCCTGATTTCTGGACTACATTGAACCAAACGACATGATGCCCAGTCAGAGGTTAGACGTGGCCTTCTCCTACCACAGCTTTCATCTCCAGCAAAATCCCAAAGCTCAACACTGATGCCAGTTTGATTAGTTTTACCAAACACATTTGGAGACCAAAGGTCAGCCCATTAAGCATGCCGAGCCTCACGAACAGATAGTCGAAGGCTTTGTAAGGTCGTCCTTCATTCACCAGTCCCGTCGGTCTCATACAGCAGCTGCAATCGCTTCCGCTTCTGATGGCATGTTTGGGAACTGGAAGATCCCGAAGGAGGCGGCACATAGTGGCGGTGAAAGACCAAGCACACAACATGTGGACGGCAGCGACGGAGTTCGGTGTCCCAAGTTTGCCGTTCATGGCTCACAGCTTGAGGTGGACGAAGGTGGTCTGTCTCAGCTGAGTGTCGCAGATGTTCGACCACGGGGGAAGACGCTCGTCCAATATTCTCAGCATACGCAGCTCGATGGAGTCGACTTCAACACGTACAGAAAGAACTGGGGATGGCCATCGAATGGCCACAAACACGCGTCTCAACCAGGTGAAATTCAACCTTTTATATAACGTAGAGCCTGGCGCAGCAGAAGAGGATTTCTATCTGACAGCGACAGCAAGTCAGGAGGGAATTGTTGAAAATATAATCAGTCTGTCGGACATGTCGTCCCGCTGTGGCGGCAGGGACACGGATGATTCCCAGACGGCAGCGTGCAAACTGGCAAAAGTTCCCCATCGGAAGCTGGCGGCGACCTCTAATGGTGCAAACCAAAGACCTCGCTCAGCTGCACGGTTGCAATGGAATTAAATATAACCATTAATATTTCAACCCGAGGTGGAACAGGGCTGCACAGGTGTGAAGAAATGACGGAGGAGAATTTCATCTCTGAAGAAGAATCCACAAGCAAGGCAGTATCAAAGATTAATATTAATAATGAAAATAATAAACTATATTTGTGTCGAACCTTTCATGCAAGATATGTCGACTTTTCAAGACATATAATTTTTTCCCCTCGGAGATATAAAAAGAGACGAATTCTATCAAAATAAACAGGAGGACTCCCTCTTTCTAATGTCTGTTGATCTGAGACAGCAAATGTCTGCATAGTCCTGAGCATAAAACTGACATGACATTCCACCTATCCATAAGAAGTAAACAAGGGAAATAAATATGTTTGTCTGGTGACGTGCTAGTCGAGCAGTTAGCACGTATACCACACGGGAACATGTGACCCGAGCAGAGTCCCCCGGCAGTATTCACCAAATCATCATGGTTTGGATATTTCTTCATTATTAAACAATATATCCTACAAAGCTATGAAAATATAAATCTACCGGCAGCATTTAATGGTGAGATACATGTAAAAATATAACAGACTTGGCATTTTTTCTTTCTTGTATATAAACACTGACATAAAAGAATCTGCAATTATTATCATATCAAATAATGAATGATCTTGTTGAGGCTGAAAAAAACAAGCCAGATACAGAATGTGTGGCTGAGAGCTTCACAGTACCGGAGTGAAACCATGCTGGACCCGGTCCAGGGTTTATGGGGTTGAACGAGGATGAAATGAATCTGGGGACGGTTGCAGCGACGGAGCCTCTCCTGCTCAACTTTTATAGCTGGACGAGCAACAGATGAAGACGATTCTGGAGCTTCTCCTCCGAGCCCGAGGAACGGAAATGGAAACGGTAACCGGAGCCTCGCGTCGGGAGCTCGGTCGCCTCGGGACGGGCGGCGGCTAAAAGTGTTGACGAGGTCGGAGCGCCGCTCTTGTAAACGAGGATTAAACGTGACGTGACATTTTGATTTCAGTTCTAGTTGTCTTGCGCCGCGTGTACACACGAACACGGCTCCGCGGAACGTTTCGTTCCCCGCCGGCCCACTAGGGGGCAGGATTCACTGGCCTGGAAGCTAAACAACGAAAACAACACTTTGGCCATCATTTTGTTGAATTATTATGCACAATGAATACAAAAGTGAAGTTCTTATTGAATTGGATTGTTTAGAAGAACAGAATTTATGATCAAACTCGTGAGCATGAACTCAACAATAAACTTTTTTGTCAAGAACTGAGACGATGCTTTGAGGTCTGGGCTGTCTTGTGGCGGTCGGCGGAGCAGCACATGGCTGGTGTTCACGCAGAGACTCGGGTACTTTAGAGGGGGAGAGGGTAAACCAGGGGATTTTCTGTTGCTACAATTTACAGATGTCCCCTAAACGCCTCCCGTTCAGACAGTCGGTAGACGCGACAGTTTTCCGAAGGATCCTCGGTTCCTCGGTTCCTCGGGAGCTCGACAGCGAAGCATCTCGTCAGCGTGTGCAGCTAAAAACAGCTTTTTAAATGTTGTTGCTCCTTCAGTCAGTCTTGATATGTTTCCAGGAGTTTGTCTTTACGAGCCATTGCCGTCAAATATTTTTTTTAAAAACCAGATTTGAGGTTTTCCACCAAGGAGTGTTGTTGCTTCCACCGAACTAGAAAGACCATCTTTCTTTCTGCAGCTTCTCACTTTTCTTAAGCGGATATGTTTTGCCTCTGAGAGCCTGTCTCATAGAGCACTCATCCTCCCCACATACGTTTCAATGAATGATGTTACACCTTTTATACGCATAAAGCGATTGTCACTGTAAAGTATAAAAACCTCAGGAAGAGTAGCGGCTGCTGAGCAAGCATAAAGAACTTTACCACAGTCACACTTCAGTCATCACCAAACATCTGCTACGACCCCAGTCCATCATTTAATCACTTCAGGGCTTCTATTATCCTCTTTTTCAGTTTTTATATGATGGGACTCCACCAGAGTACTTTTTCAATGATTCACAGTTCAATAAAATCCTAATTGATCTTCTACCGGCCCTTTCTGAGCCCCTCGGTTCACCCTCCGCCTCCCTGAAAACTCACTTTCAACCGACGTGCAACGTCACATAAATGTTACATGATTCTAAATCGTATCACTGCTCAATATTCAAATAGACAAGTCAAGCATTTCCTCCCATGAACCATCAAAAACAAATACTGTAAAAGGACTACGGTGAAAATACAGGCCTCAAAGTAGAGACTCAACAAAGGTGAACACGGCGTTAGCCACCGACACACGAAGTAGAAATGATCCAAAGTGAGTAAACAACGGTTATAAAATGACCTGTGAACAACAGAACTTTCTCAATTTCGGAGATGGGTTTGAATTTTTTCCATCATGGCTGCACATGTGAAGGAAATCCAGAGGAATTGAGAGTCTGATTGGTGAGACTTCACAAAGATGCAGGAAAAATAAGCAACTTACGCCGGATACCAGACTTTATTTTACGGCACAGACCGAGTTGCTTCGTTACAATCAACTATCGGAAAAAGCCTCCGTACCAAATTTCTATTTGCAGGCTACATCCACACAGATACGTTTTCATTTTTAATACCAGTAACTTTTGCTACGTTGCATCATAAACAGAAGTTCTGCTGAAGGTATTACAGGGCAAGGTGAGCCTTTCAAACCACCTTTAGGAGCCAAATATCTCCTCATTTACAGTCAGCGAGGCTCTTCAACCTCTCCTCATCATCAAAACAAACCCAGCTTCTCCAACAGGACCTCCTGCTTCCATCTATCAAACCGGGGCCACTTCACTACAAATTCACAGACTGGTTGTTGTTGCTTGTCCTGATTTAATCTATCTGATGTTTTTTTGTTTTTGTTTATCATCAATTAAAAAAAAAAAAAAAAAAAAAAAAACCTTACAAATGTGTAATGTTAAAAAAAAAAAGACGATCTGTTAAAATCATAATCTGTAGAGTAACTTGTAGCTAAAACTGTTAAATAAATAGTGGAAAAGAAAAAAAGTTGCCCTTGAAAGTGTTAATTAGACTGAAGAATAGCGGACTAAATGTTTGATGGACGGTGTGACTCTACACCTGCGACCCAAACCAGGCGGTGAGAGGGCGATTATGTAGAGATGTAACCTGATAAATCATTCATGCTGCAGGTCCAGAGGTGGCGTGGACCGACCCGTGGACCGGACCGTGGACCGGACCGACCCGTGGACTGACCCGTGGACCGGACCGTGGACCGACCCGTGGACCGGACCGTGGACCGGACCGACCCGTGGACTGACCCGTGGACCGGACCGTGGACCGACCCGTCCTCCTCACTGACTACTGAACATCTGCTGGCTTTTCGGGCAGCAGCAACACGATGGAGGCTTGATTCATACGCAGGTAAACAACAACCCCACCTGGACTACCTGGAACACGGGAAACCATTGGTTGTCATTCTCAGCGGGACAAACATAGTGAAAGCCCCGGTGAGGACGCGGTGCGGCCGGTTACCGGGCGGGAGGAGGAGGTCTGTCAGCCCGCAGACGCACCTCACAGGTTCACCTCAAATTTCACCTCACGCTCAGCTGCAGGGAAGAAGAAGAATTTTTGGAAAAGAATACGCCTCCTGTATCAAAACGATGTAATCTCCTTTGCCGGCTTCATCCGTGATGATTAACGATCTGAAGTCTGTATTTTTTGAACATTTAGACTCACAGCATTTCCATTGATCTGAAAGTTTCCTTGATTATTCTCTACGTATTGACAGGCCAGCCTCATTAACATTCATATTTCACAACAACATCTGACAACGTGTTTTTCAGCATAGATTTCAAGGAGTCACAGGCTACTGAAATAAGCTTTTTAAATGCGGACGAAGGAACGTCAGGATGTCACATTTAAAAGTTGATCAAATAGATAATGTGCTGATGAAACGATCATTAATGACGATTGTTGCTGCAGAGAAATGCGTCCCGTTGGATTTCAGGTTACTCAAAATGTACGAAATTAATCTCCGTGTACGTGTCGATGAAAAAGCATTTGATTCGTGGATGTCCAGAAATAAAGTTGCAGCGTGGATGCATCGTGTCTCTCGCGAGCTGCTCCGATTCTCGGCGGGCAGCAGAAAGCCAAACACCGGCCGGAGGGAAACTTGGTCCGCACCATTCATCTCCTCTGACAAAGCGACGGTTTCAATTGATTCCCACATGAAACACAGGACACACCGCTGAAGCTGAAGCTGAGCTCCACACGGGCTGAAGTTAAACACCGCGGTGCGGGACAGCGGCACCGCGGTGCGGGACAGCGGCACCGCAGCAGCCGCCTGTTCATTCCGAAAACTGTCACAAAAAGCGGACACTTACCTCCACCGGCTGTCCGCTGTCCACCGGGAGGAGAAGAACAAGCTCAGCGCGTCCGAAAGCCTCCGAGGACACTTTGTCGCTGGTGTTTTTTGTTTCCGGTTGTAGAAAATTAAAGTCCCGCTCCGGTGTCAGTTTGTATCCGGACAACCAGCTCACAACGTGGAGTGGAAGCGGCTGAAGCAGCGACGGTCCCCGGCCAGCCTGCTGTCGACGCTCCGCACGGGATGAGCGCTTTGCGGCCGCGCATGCGCACGATGACTGTTGCTGCAAGAAAAAAAAAGATCGTGTAATTTGTAGATGGTTCACTGTACGGCAAAATCGAGTGCAGCTTCACGTCTGGAAAGTTGTGCTTGTCCCCCGTGTTTTTTAAATCAACTCATGAGTTCACCAACTGGACAAACTAAGTTTCCAAAAGTTGCATGTTCACTCACGTTGCATGTCATTTCTGTCCGCCGTGACTGGAGGCATCATGGTTCCAGGATGTTTTAACACCGTGAGGGACTTTTCTTTTGCATTATAATCACTTTGCCCAAAGGATGAACTGATTAGCTTTTGATGGTCAAAGGTCAAGGTTTCTGTGACCTCACTACATTTGCGATCATAACTCAAGAATTACTAATTCTAATAAAATTTCACAAAAATGCCTTACGGGGAAAACAAAACAAAAAAATGAAATGTTGACATTTTATATCCAAAAAGTCAAAAAGTATAAAAGGTCAATTTCACTGTGACTCCATCATGTTCTGTCTGATGTTTGTGAAGCACAAAAAATAGACTTCAAAATTACAACTTTGATGTGACTTTCTCAGGAATGTTATGGAAACTGGGCTCAAGATTAATGGATGATCACCCACAATGTATTCTACTGTGTATACAAGCCATCCCATGCTGCCATTTAAATAGACATGCATGTCTTGATCTGCAGCCTCTAATTTAACTTGACGCTACACTTCATTCCCTTACAACACTGTTTGCTCTTAAACCGTGTCCAGGCTGCTGTAAAGTCACCCTTCAAACCTCTGCTGGCCGCGTGCACCTCGTTCTGGTTGGAACGTGATACTCTGAAGGTTTCAGAGAATCTCACGTCTAATTTAACTGCAGCCCACAACAAAGTCAGTCACTACCCTTGACAATCCTTGAGTTATCCACAGAGAACGTGACGGGAATGGATAATTATCATCTCCTCAAACTGTATAGCAACTTCAAAAGCTACATCGGCTGCATCTGGAAAAAAAAAATTGTCTCAATGCTGGTACGTGACTGACATGGAAATGTTATTTTCTTGTTTTGTGAAGCAATTTTTTAAAATGTCCGACTTTAATTGCCAAAGCTGATTAAAGACTGAGATCTGTCTGTTTTGACATATTTTCAGGATATGATTCGGTTAGATCATGCTTCAGTTGCTACAATTGAATATGCTGTTTGGGAAAAATTCACTCAAAAGTTCAGTATGAAAGTAGGTTTACTCGTTATGTTTGTGATCAAATAATGTGTGCAGCATATTTAAGGTGCAGTGTGGTGTTGCAGATTGCAACCACGAAGACCTCCCTCACCTCATCCTCCGCTTCAAAGTGTGTTAGAAGTGTTGAAGTAATGAAAACACAAACATTCTTAGTTTCAGGAGACTATACATTAATGTAAACATAACTATGAATATTTTGTTCCAACGCTGCCAATAGATCCACTTAAAGCCTTCACGATGAAGTTGTTTTCAAAATGTAGGTGCTGTTGCAAATTAGTAGCATCATTTCCATTTTACCTACATTGGGACAGTCTCACGTTTGTGCCTAAAACTATGTTTATATGAACAATTGCATATATTGTTTATGTTTTATGTCTCTATCCTGTCGCGGATTAACTCTTCTTTTCTCTTGCTGCATTCGATTCTGTGAAGCTCATTTAAATACAAGAACGGGACAGTGGGATTTGCATGAAGATTCACAGCCGAGGTGTGAAGATTGTTAATGTGTCATTTTCACAGCAATGCAAACATGACACCCTGGGAATTAGATACTGCTCAACAAAAAAAACATGTGTTTTGTGTACAAGTTGACATGAAAGCACCTGTTTCAACTGCCATCAGACGATTAAATGTCCGTTATCAGCTGTCATCGGGACCACAGATATGGTTAGTAGGGCCCTCCGCCACCTCCTAGCTGTCATATGGGCTGCTATCAGTGATATACAGTATCATTTACAGTTGTAGTAGAACTTTGTCATCATGGTAACCATGACCCCATGGTTAATGTTGGTAGATGGCCGTAGTGGCTGTGAGATCATGGTTTTGGTTAAAATAAGTACGTTAATTATGTTCAGTAAAAATAAGTAACGTAACCGACTTGTTTTGGAGCAATTATTTACATAGAAGAATCAATTTATTAGTTATTCTGGAGCTTTCAATCATATCACACCATAATCCTCAACATGAGAGGTTGCCCAATTGTTCCTGAGCTCTTTAAGGACCTCCCATCCATGTCAACCAATCAGCAACCAACAATTACGTCACCCGTTGGTTTGTGAACGTTATGAATCCTCCAGTTCAGAGTCTGTCCGTCACCATCTTTGCTAGTTCGGAGCGGTTTGGAGGAGGAAGTGACCATATTTGGACGAGCTGGGGGAGGAGCCAGCGGTGGATCTGACCGATCTGATCGGAAACCTGACGATACTACGCCCCGCCCACCGATAGCTGTAACCTGACTGCACCACAGGCCTGTCAATCAAACAGACACGCCCCCAAAAACAGGTCTTCTTGAATCTTCTTTTCTAATGAATGAGGGATTATTTTCAGATGGACCTCCAGAAAACTAAGAAGAAGGAGTGACTTTAGCTAACAACACCGAGAGAACTGATGGACACATTTTATTCACTTTGGATTTGATGAGAGAAGTTGAATGGGAGTCTATGGAGCCGGAGGCTTTTTGGAGCCGACCTCTAGTGGCACTCGCTGGTATTGCAGCTGAAGACACTTCAGCATTGGCCTCATTTTTCAGGGCCAGAAGCTACGAACACTTTTATATACAGTCTTTGATGTCAACATGATCTCACCACAACATTATTCGTTCTGCGTTTCGCTGTCCATTGCTCTCACTGTAGGCCTCTCGAGAGACGGGGTGTCTTCACCCCCGCCTGCATTCATTAACCTCTGGTGGCTGCAACCAGCAGTTTCCCATGTGAGAGTCGTCTGATACTTGGAACCTTAACATCGGTGTGGTGCAATTACTGATGCTATTAAACAGTAAACAGACAGGATAGTTTTCAAGACACACATGCATTCACACAAAGACAGAGTTGGACGGACAGCACAGGAGAGCGCACCGGAAACACACTGCCCTTCACTGCCATGTTAAATTATTGACATATTTTAATTAGAGCCTATACCGCTATGATTGTATAGTACACGTGATCACAGACCTTTTCACTGCATAATGTGCATCTCTAACTTCTCCAACCTGTTAACATGGGAACTAACATGAAAATCAAGACATTCAGCGAGCGCAACACAGTGCAGGCAGTGTGACCCGGGACCAGTTGTTGGTATTTCTACTTTAAACTATGAAACTGACCTCTTTGGATTTACCTGCTGTCAAATTAAAGTGGTTCCATCAGAGCATGACGTGAGGGAAAAAGTACCCAGATGTGCTGATCTCTTCCATGTGTAGCTGAAAGCATTTTTGGTTCCCAGAATAAGCAGCAAAGTGGCGCCTCGTAGATTTTATTTTCACTCCTGTCAGGTGCAAAAAGCACAAAAGCTTTCCCAAAGCAGAATGCAAGGCAATTCAGGTAACACTAAATAATCCTGCCGGTGAGTCACCACCACGGCGCAGATTAATGCACGAGGAAGTGCACCACATTCAACGTCTCATTAGCCAAATGAGCAGAACGGCACTTTATTCAGATTAGTTCACGCCAAGTCATGTCAACAATTACAGTAATTGCAGCAATCTCCATGCTTAGTTGGCTTTTCTTGTTAATTAAACACCCTGGTGAATAACCACACAGAGTTTTAGCTGGAAGTTGGGCCGGGGGCTGATGAAGATATGACATGTGACAGCTGATCATTAAGGCTCCAGTGGTGTTCGAGCTCGAGTGTGTACACCCCTATTACTGTTTCCTGCTCCTCTTCTCCTTACTGCCTTTCCTTTTCTCCCACATTCTCCCACCCGATCTCACTCTCTCTCTCTCTCACACACACACACACACACACACACACACACACACACACACACACACACACACACACACACACACACACACACACACACACACACACACACTCAAAGCTGCGCCCTCCATCTGGCATGTGCTTAACGCCACAGACGTCAGGTCCCCCACGTCTATCTATAACACCGTGCATCACCAGCCATCTCAGCCCTTCAACTGGAGAGGACGATCTGTCATGTTGCACTACTCTGTAGCTCTGCATGCTCAAGTAACCCTGTTTAGATGGAGAGACACACTGGCTGTTGTACTGCTGCATCAGCAAAGTGCTGGGTTACAGGGGTGAGGCTGTGTACGTGTGTGTGTGTGTGTGTGTGTGTGTGTGTGTGTGTGTGTGTGTGTGTGTGTGTGTGTGTGTGTGTGTGTGTGTGTGTGTGTGTGCGCGTGCGCGCGTCAGAGCTATGTCTGCGTCACTTAGCAGCAGGTGGACTGTGGAGTGAGAAAGCCTCCCTCTCTGCAGAAGCCTTCCAGCCTGTTTTCATACACACACGTTTTGATGGTTTTCACACTTGGTATCTGGTCTGGTTTCATCCTTCTTACAGTCCTGTGGATTTATGGAAGTTTAATAACGAGCAAACTGTTTTGCAGCTAACCTGATATGTACAAACCTGTTTCCACAAAAGTTGATAGGCTGTGTAAAATGTAAATCATGTATTCAATAATTATTGAAAATAGAATAAAGATTTTTGTTTTTTAAATGTTTATCAGAGACATTTTCATAAACATATGCTCATTTTGAATTTGATGACAGGTTTCAAAAAAGTTGGGAGAGGAGCAACAACAGACGGGAAAAGTTGTGTAATGCTAAAAAAAAAACACCTGGTTGAACACTTCAAAACTAATTAGTTTAATAGACAACAGGTCAGTGAGGTACACGGCCGAATACCAGTATAGATCTTCAGGCCTTCAGGCAGCTCTGCACGATAAATAGCCATAAGGAGAAATCACTGCATGGGCTCAGGAACACTTGTGAAAACCATCGTCTGTGAACACAGTTCATCGCTGCGTCCACAAATGATGTTAAAACTCTCCAAAGAAGAAACCAGATAGAAACATGATCCAGAAACACCGCCGCCTTCTCTGGACCGAGATCATTGAAGATGGACTGAGGTGAAGTGGACAACTGTCCTGAGGTCTGATGGATCACAATCTGAGATTCTTTTTGGAAATAGCGGACACCACTTCCAGAGGAGAGGGATCATACAGCTGGTTATAGTGCTAAAGCCAGCATCTGTGATGGTACAGGGATGCATTAGTGCACATGGAATGATTAGCGTGCACATCTGGGAAGGAACCATTAATGCCGAATGATATATTCAGGTTTTGGAGTCCAGACCTGTCACCCATTGAAAACATTTAATGCATCATGAAATGAAAAATACGACAAAAGAGGCCACGCACTGTTGTGCAGATAAAATCCTATATCAGACAAGAATGGGACAAAGTTTCACTTTTAAAACTCCAGCCAATGGCCTCCTCAGTACCCAGATGTTTACAGAGTGTTGTTAAAAGAAGAGGTGATGCAACACGGTGGTAACACGGTGACCCTGTCCCTACTTTTTTGAGATGTGTTGCTGCCATCAAATTCAAAATGAGCATATATTTTTTTATAAAACAATACAAATTTCTAATTTTTAACATTTGACGCTTTGTCTTTGATCTGTTTTCAATTAAAAATGTGTTTACATGATTTGTAAATCAATGCATTTTGTTTTTCTTTACATTTGACACCGTTCCAACTTGTTAGGAAATGGACTTGTAAAAGGATTGTTTTCAACATTTTGCAATGAAATGAATTAAAGTTGTTTGAGAGCAAAAACAGAGTATTAGTCTGGTGTTCCTAATAAAGTGGTTGGTGCGGCTATGCTCACAGCACTAGTAGCTTACCATTAGGAATGATGACAGAAGTTTGTAAAAAAAAAAAAAATCAATTTGATCTTATTATGCAACTTTAGTCAGTAAAGCTCAGCAAAATTTAGATGAAAAGTCAGGTAATTATTAATCACCCTTTTGGAACAATCAGTGTCTCAACAAAATGGTGTGCCAATAAATCCAGTAGATGTTAAGATAGGCTGTGTCAGTATGATGATTCTTGTCACCACAAATAGTTGGATAAGATTTCATGGTAAACTATTCAGCAGATGCTGATACATCGTATTTCAGTGTGGTCCAAAGCAGCGGACCAACAGACTGACATTTCCATCATAAGAGCCAAATAGTAATTTGATGACACAGTATGGCTGGTGCAGCAGGTATAAAGTTGGTAAACCATAGAGACAGTTAGCTCATCATAAAAAGATTAAATTAAGCGTTTTAGTTTGAGGATGAAATTAGGACACCCCCCCCCCCCTAATTCTGTTCTGTGTAATTCTGTGAATGTGACATTTGCATGGAGAAGCTCACTTAGAAAATGAGTGAAATCCCATCATGAAGAACAAAGAAGAGAAAATGTATAAAACATTTATTCAATGTAAATGTGTTACTATTTAATTTTACTGCTTCATTGGAAAAAGTGAGTTTTTGGGTGTAATGACATCAATTAAAACTAACTGGAGGGAGAAGTTAGCAGCCGGAGTCAAATCAATGAAACGGGATTATAAATGTTGGTTCGGGCTCCTGATGTCGTGATTAACTGTTGAGAGTTTATTTATCTTTATATTAACAAACTGTCTATAAATGGAGATGATTTGCTTCTCTCCCTGGTTGAGGACACAAAGCTTTGATGACTTCAAATGTAAAACTGCAGAATTGTGAAAAAGGAATCATCGGAGCTGGTCAGCATTTCTGTCCATTAGTTCACTATAACCAGGTCTGATGTCCAATGGCAGGACGCCATGGTGAACAAGAGACTTCCTGGTGGGAATATGTTTTATACACGTCTGTTCCCCGAAACTTTTAACTGGAGTTTGTTCTGGCCAGTTGTTAAATCCAAGGGGTCAATTTGTTTTTCTTGTTTTGACTGGTATGTTTGTAGATTCTATACATTCATACTATTCGTACTAATTTGCCCATTTTATTGAATTGAACATGACTTGAGACTTCATATTATATGTTGCATTTACCATATATGACTCATCTGAAAACATGTTTCATGCCATAAAACAAATTAATGCAGAATCTAAAGATATTTGTATGAATTATTAGAAATTGTCAGAGATATTCACGACAACTTCTGTTCACATTCTGAATCCATTAAATTCAGGCAATCTGATAAAGATAAAAGAATTCAGTCAGTTTTAGACATTATCTGGTTATTCCACCAGAAAGTTGTCCATCTGTATAATTCATTTAAGTGGATTAGTGGCATGACAACTGATTTTTGAACTCTGCTGTAGCTTTTTCTGCTCACACAAACACACCCACAACACATGATGTTAAACAGCAGCAAGCATCTCATCCACAAATCACCTCCCTCCCCTGCTTTTCTCTTTCACACTTTCACTTCCACTGACGCACAAATGCTTACACTCCCTGAGTTCCATTTTTTTGTGTGCGAGTCACCTTCACCCTCGCTGTTAATCATCTCTTCCTCTGTTTGTCCTCACTGCAGATCTGTCCATCGCCTCCGTCTGCCCTCCAATGGCGAATTACATTCAAAGGAGTAGGACAGAAAAAGAAGAGAAAAAAAAAAGAGCTGAGTACAGCAGTGAAATAAATCAACAAAGTAGTGTTCGCTGTGTGTATTTAACAGCTAAAGGGATGTGGAGCAGTGATACCGCAGGTCTAAGTGCTGCGTGCTGGAAGCACACGTAGGTGTGGCAAACTTTTTAGTTAATGTTGTGAACACAAATGCAGGCGCATGAAGTGGTAAAGTAGGAGGACCAGATAATTAAAAGGTGTGTCACAGCCAAATTCAATCACGGCCAATCAAATCAGCTCTTGTCTGTCCCTTTAAAAACAGCGCGCATTGTCAGAAGTAAATTATTCACATTTAAAGCCCCCGATGCGATTCATTTATCAACCACACTGATAAACAGCAACGTTCTGCTGATGTCGTGTTAATAAATGAATCGCACTGGGAGCTTCAAGTGTGTCATTTACTTTCTCATCATTAATTAAATGGCCTAAAGCTGCCCGGTCTAAATTGTCCGAACCTTTTGTAAGTAAGGGATGCAGCGTCACGCTCCGAGGCCTGCAATGAAACGGTGAAAAGGCTTGCAATGAATTTGTTGTTAAACCAAGTGCTTTTTATCTTTTATGGCAGACTATAAAAATGTCCCATTTTAAGTTGAATTATGGAAATGAACAAAACTTTAATACGTACATCTCTTCCACTCTGTTTCTGGACCAGATCTATTCACTGAAAAGGCTGCCTGACACTAAAATGATTAAAATGAATGCATTATTGTTGTGCTTCATTGTTGTTGTTCAAAATTCTCCAATGTCTATATTATCCTTGGAGCCCAAGGTTGTTCAGTTTGGACGTAAAGTTTTGTAAATGTTACTGACTGGATTTGAGGATTCTTTTTACGTTTACGGGCGGCACGGTGGTGCAGTGGTTAGCACTGTCGCCTCACAGCAAAAAGGTTCCGTGTTCAAATCTGGTCCTGGGCCTTTCTGTGCGGAGTTTGCATGTTCTCCCTGTGCTTGCGTGGGTTCTCTCCGGGTTCTCCGGCTTCCTCCCATCATCCAAAAACACGGTTACCTGGTGCCGCTCTAATGGCAGCCTGTTGCAGCAGCTCCCCCCTGAGAGCCTCCCTGCTGTAGCGAAGACATTTCCCCTCGGGGATTAATAGAGTGAAATAAAAAAAAATTCCTAAATTTGCCTGGGGCTGAAGGGGTTAAACAAACTGCAAACAACGAGATGATTCAGTAAAGTTTTCGTCTCACAGCACACAAACTCCAGTCTTCTGCATTATGACTGGAATGTGCGACATGCCTGTCCACCACCTCAATCACCACACCCTCATTTTTCACCGCGCTACATAAAGGACATTGTACTTCTTAAATCGGCAACTAATGTTGGAGTTGAATAATACAATAAATTATTGTAAATAAATTACTGCAACAGGCTGTTTGATGATCAAGTGTTGATTCAAGAGGTCTTCGTCAAAGGGGTGAAAAGCCACCTTTCACAGAAGGAAACATGGTGACATAACATTTAAATGTTGGGATAATGGCACACACTATCAGAGTCTCTCACTCCTGTACACATTAGGTTAGGTTAGGTTAGGTTAGGTTAGGTTAGGTTAGGTTAGGTTAGGTTAGGTAGTTACTTTATTAATCCCCGAGGGGAAATTTTTTCGCTACAGCAGCATACAGAAGCAATAAGATAATAATAGAATAATAGAAAAGCAATAAAATAGCAGTAAAAAATATAAAATATAAAATGCACAGTATATACAGTACAGTATATATCTATATATATTATACAAACCAAGAAACACAGACAACAGTGTTATTGTTGTGTGATGGATTTTGCCAGAGGTGAGTTATTGTACAGTCTTATTGCAGTGGGCAGGAATGATCTCCTGTATCTGTCCTTGTGACAGCAGAGCTGGATGAGTCTATTGGAGAGCGTGCTCCTCTGTCCCTGCAGCAGGTGGTTGAGAGGGTGGACAGGATTATCCAATATGGATAATAGTTTGTTCAGCGTCCTCCTCTCCACCACCTTTTCCAGGCTGTCCAGTTTGCAGCCAATGATGGAGCCGGCCTTCTTAACCAGTTTGTTAAGTCTGTTGGTGTCACCGGCTCCAATGCTGCTCCCCCAGCAGACCCCAGTGAAGTACAGTTCACTGGCCACAACAGATGGTAGAACATCTCCAACATCTTGCTGCACACATTGAAGGATCGAAGTTTCCTCAAGAAAAAGAGTCGACTCATCCCCTTCTTGTAGACAGCGTTGATGAAACGAACCACAGATGGTTGCTATAATTAAGAAAAAGAGAGCTAAAGAGAGAAATCAAATCTTGGCTCCCTTCTCATGTCTTCACAGCTGACCAATCAGAGTGCAGAGTTACAGACACACAGACGATCTAAAGCTGTGGGTGTCATCAGTTAGGGTTCAGAATAAAGCCAGTCAAGCCTTCTATTGTTAAAATACTCACATACTGTGAATTAGTGTGTTTCGTGAACAAATATTGGACGTTTTAAATGTAAAAAAAAAAAGGCTAGAGACAAATGAAATACGACCTGTTTTGTTATCCAATAAGAGAAATCGAGGCTCACTAGGGATTCGTCATTTCCTCTTTCATCCCCTCTCTTACTTTTGGTATAAAACAGCTCAAACTGATGTCACCTTGCAGTATTTCTGTTAGCAGTTAGAGCTGCCAACCTGTGAAGCGGTTTTCACCTTCATCTCACCGTCGCCCAAACTCAGGATGACGCTGCAACGTACCAAAGCAAGAGCCGATGATCACACCTTTAAATCTGGATGGAAGCACTGTCAGAACCCATTTACAGCCGTGACATGGGGCAGTGTGTGTGCGTGAGATTGTGTGAGTGTGAGAGTTTGAGTGTGCCTGTTGAATTCAGGCTGCTGCATTTTGTTTTTCCACTTTAATGAAACCAAAGAAGCTGGAACACAAACTCACCACGTTAAAGCAGCCTGCTGCTTCCACACACTGTACGCCGTCCGGTGTAACCACAGTCCTCAGTGTTAGTGTAGCAGTGAGACCTTAGCCACTCTTTTTCGAGATTAAAAGGCCAATTCCCTCGCGCTAAAATGTTTTTCCAAAGTATACATCTGAAAATGCCAGCTAGGGAAAAGAGCTTTTTTTTTTTTTTTTTTTTTTTCAATTTGATACGTCAAACCTAAAGATAAATTTGTGACAACAGCAGATCCTTTTTCTTTTGGCAGCATCCACTTCACAAATTGACTAATTCGTTTTATGGTGGTTTTGTGTTAGCAACATGTTGCTAGCAACATTACTGTACTTGTACAAGTTATTTAGCCCTTTTTTCATCCGCAGTGCAACTTGCGGCAAAATTGCAAATTGGTGCAAGCGTGGAAAAAACACCTTGTGCTGCACCAAACCACCAAGGTCCATGTTGTACCAGGAATGAAAGTAGAGCCCAGTGTCTCAGATACGTTTGCCAAGTGCCTGTCACCTATGTTGACAGGTTTTTTTTTTTTGGCTTAATTTAGCTTTTTAATGTGACCAAGTGATAATGCACAGGATCCAGAATGAACTGGAACTTGCATCTTTGGCGATATGACAGTTTTATTACTGTATAAAATATAAAACTCATCCCTCATCCAACTAAATTACAAAAGAGGCCTTAACACAGGAGATGATGACGGGTTGAAATAAACTATGTTTAATACAAAAATCAAATCAACCATAACTTAACAACCAGAGAATGTAACCGTCAGGGAGGCTGGCGGGGAGGAATGTGTACAACAACAACAAAAAGGGAACATTAGACAACTGCAACGTAGGCAAGCAAAAATTAAACACCACTGCAAACAAACTATTTAGAACTAAAACAAACCATTTTACAGCACTACAATATGCTGCAGCTAAAGAAACTCAAACAAAACATGCGTAAAGACTGCCACCATTAGTTCACCCCGGCAGCCCGACTACAGACACACTGGTAGGAAGTGAAACAGAAAAACAGCCCAAACAATTTTGTATTAAGACAAACTAAAACCTAACAAATGGTGGAAAAAGAACAGTGGCAAGCTTCTCTTAGAAGTATCTGGTAAAAGAACTAAAGGAAAGAAAAGACATTAATATACAAAAGAAACTTTACACCAGCATCGTACAAGCTATATGCAGAGTGGAGACAAAAATAAATACCTTCCAGGCCTGAAACAAAGCCTTTCCCCTCAGTTGGAAACATGCAGGTGTCTGGAGACTATTTAAAAAAAAAAAAAAAAAAAAGGCAAAGTAAATATATTAAAATGCATCTTTTATTTTATCTTAAAAGCTAAAAGACACAGTTCATATTTATATTTGTTCACTACGAAAACCATTTTTTTCAGCAAATCTTTTAAAACAAAGGGGAACCTACCAAAATCACCACCAAACGAAGGCGGGCCTCAGCTCCAGCTCAGGTTTACAGAAAAGAGACCAGGTGAGCTTCCTGCCTCCCTTTATAGCCTCTCTCCTCCCTTCCTGCCTGGGTCATAGTGCTAGACATCTACATACCCCTCCACATTAAATAGGAGTGTTATTGCCATTATGTTAAGAATTTTGAAACTAATATTTGACAATAATATTCAATATTGATTGTAAGACTTTTCATCAAAGTAGTATTCCGTGAGATAGATGGTGAAAAACTGTTTCCTCTACATGTGTGCATCTTAAAATGGAAACCACATTAATGGTCCAAGGAGATTCTACCCTCATTCATTCTCTTCAACTCATTTTACTCGCTGCCACTTCGTCAGCCAACACACAACATGCCATCAATACTCAAGTATTGTGAGAGTGAGACGATACTTCACCCTCTCTCCAGAACACGAGGACATCATTGTCTTACAGAGGACAAAAATGTACTGAACAGAAATCCTACTTTTGTTTGGTAAAGCTCTTCCCGGTTGGTGGAAGGAGTGAACATTACAAGTGTGAATACATATTTCCGAGACATATTCCAGTCTGGACTAAAGCGGTGGACTGACCGACATTGTCACCCTTAGAGCCTTGGGGCTAGCGTGGCCAAACGGAAATGGAAAAAGGTTAAATAAATAAAACTACCAAAATAATCTTTGTTATCGTAATAACAATCAGCATTTTCACGTCAAGAACATATCAGTTTTCAGACTTTAGTTCAAGAACACAGACTGAACCACAGTTTAAAGCATTAACCATCAAAAGCTGCTGTAACAGCTCCGAAAGGGATGAAGCGTGAACGCTGCTTTTTATGTGTTCGTAGTGACTCTGGACGTGAGAGCCTTTGTGTTTCCTGTCTTCTTTGGCTGCCTGCGGCCAACAGCCCGAGGCCGGAGGAAGACGGACCACATGAAGCCCTGAATCACATGGAGCCGTAAATATTTGATGAGCTGCTGTATGTTTTCCGCAGTTTCATGGGCATCCAAGGTCAGAAGACTGCAGTCTCTCACACACACACACACACACACACACACACACACACACACACACACACACACACACACACACACACACACACACACACACACACACACACACACACACACGGGGACAAACATGTAGACAAGCAGATAAATATACTTACAGTACAAAGCACACAGAGGAATATGGACTCAAACAAACAAACAGTCACACATGGGCATATGTAAACAGATGTAAACAGATGGGCGGGGCTATTGAGGGTTTGGGGAAGATTAGCTTCCACAAAATTATCACTGAAATATTTTAGAAATATTTTTTTTTTTAAATCATGATTGTTTGTTTGTTTTTTTGTGCACAGTACTACTAGGAAACATCAAAACCTAATCACGCCCCTCAGCCAGAGTTACTACGTTGTCAGGTTGTCCGTCTGTCTGTCCCATTCTTGCTAAATGTGATATCTCAGGAAGGCCCGGAAGGAATTTCTTCAAACTTGGTACGAACATCATTTTGTCCAAAAAGATAAACTGATTGGATTTTGGTGATCGAGGCTCAAAGGTCGACGTCACCGTGACCTCACCTCCGTCCCATCTGTCCATCCAGCCTGGACCAATCAGGTCACGCTCGAGTTCAAGTGAACGTTTGTTTGAAGAAGTTACGTCAAGGTGTCCCTCAGCAATAGCGTTCATGAGACAGATGGGACGGTGAACCTTGACCTCTGACCTGACATTGCCAAAATCTAGTTACCTCATCCTTTGAGCCAAATTCGAAGAAATTGTCTGAATGAGTTCCCGAGATAACACGTTTACAAGAGTCAGGCAGACAGATGGCCCATTTAAAACAATTTATTTAAAAAAAAAGATGTCCTATTCTCCAACATTTTCCTAAAGTTCATTTGAATAGGCACAACTGCTAAAAATACAAAAACATCAACGACAAAACACAAACTCAACAATATACTGTGTATAAATATGAAAGTATGAAACACAGAACTCAACAAGGAGCACCGCAAGCACAAAACACGCCGACCATTTACTCATTTTAATGCGTATCGAACCTAAGAAAAGGCTGAGATATTTTACTTTTGAAACTTTCTCAATAAATTTCCTATTAATGTTTACATCAAACTTATTAGTGTGTATTGATAATGGAGCCCTGGAAGGAAAGCCAACCAACATTTTTCCTCAAATGTTGAGTGAAAGAAATGCCACTATGGACTTTTAAATGATGTGACGGCTGAGTGGAAACTGATAAAGTCGTGCTGCTGGATTCGTATATCAATGTATTGTCTGCTCCTAGATATAACTCTGGTAAATCATTTGTATTCAAACTGAAAAGAAGTGGACCAAGAGTGCTCATTAATGCAGAACCGTATCATAATGTGAAGTTAAAACACAAAAAACACAAACATCTGCTCCTTGATGCGTCAACTGTTCGAAAAATGCTTGATCAATTCATCAATGCAGTTTGTCCTCTCATCCATCATTAAAGTGTCGTCGATACTGAACTCATTCACATTTAAAAAGCTTCGAGCGATCAGAGAAAACAGCAACAAAAGAAAAGTCCTCGCCTCCGTCTCTTCGCTGCTGCTGGCGCCGGTCCATCTGGGCTGACATACATATCACTGCCACTCATCCATCTGCTGTGAAACGGAGGCTGAGCCTTCGTGTCTGCAGAGGTGCTGGCTCGCTCATGGATGGAGAAGAGGACGCAACACTGTTTGGTTGGAGGTATTAAGAGCAGCGAGATGAACCTTTCTCTGGTCGTGGTAACCAAACTTTTACCATTTGGCCACTAACGCACCACGATCAGAGACAGACAGTTATACACTGGAAGGTTGCCTGAATTTCATAGTACAAAATGATGTGTAATACTGACATCAATCTCTTGTGATGTGAAAAGGTGTTAATTATGATTGCAGCAGAATCTTCATCTTTGGACCTTGTCTCATAAAAATGACGTTCCTGTACAGCATTTCAAACTGCAGCCTGCGGGCTGGAAGCGTCACACTTAAAATGTTGTGATGCCTGCAAGGCAATGCCTGTCTGGATACCGACTCACTGTTTTCACCTTTAACAAATATGGATATGAACTATAAGCACCATGTCTCAACTCAGTATCACGGCAAAGTGTGAAATAGACACATCGGTCCACTGCAGCAAAGTGTGAAATAGCCACGCTTTGGCCTGTCCAGGCGTGAAAGTTACATGTTACTCGCGTGAAACGTTCATGTCATGTGACGCGCGATCACGTGAGCAAGGTTTCGCAATAGAGGCAACAAAGGAAATTGTTTGGCAGTATTAGGAGGCAGGAGGGGTGTCTTGGTGGTATTATTCACAGACTGCCATGTGAGATGATGAGGTTTGAATCCAGGAGGTGACAACATTTGAGTTAATTGAGTTATTTTTTGTTTCCTATCCCCAACCATGTTCTTATTTAGCAACCCCAACCACGTGTTTTAGCTATAAGTTTCATTGTCCTGTAAATCACATCTGCGCATGCAGTAGATTTCCTTTTCGTCCACTATAGGAAAATGTGTAACTGTCACGCCTAGACAGGCCAAAGCGTGGCTATTTCCCTTTTTGCTGTGCATGTCTGCTTGGAATTGTTTTGATTGCATCATTAGAAAGTTAAGTGTCCTTCCAGTGAAGATTCAGAGACTTTTAACGGAATTGATCTGTGAGCTTTTTGGACGAGCCTGACCTTAATTTTCTCTGTCCTCTTTACATTCAACACAAGTTAAAAGTGACGACAACGTTATGGTGACGGTGGAAGTCAACATTATAATTTGTATACTTTACAGAAGGGTTTCCATACAAATTTAGAGCACATTGTGAAATGACAAATTATTGCCTCTTTTCATCCACTATCTCTGCGCGAGCACTCTCGGTTGGTTTTGTCGAAACAGCTGGTGGCACTAATTTTCCAGTCGGGTGTGATTAAACCATTGCAGTAGAAGAGGGCGCAAACAGATGACATAATTGTTCGAGCTCCAGTCGAACTTTTAAAAAAGAGAGATTGTAGGTATGACAGTTTGTTTCATGTTTCTTCTTAGATCTCCACAAACCTCATTTTCTGTTTCTGTAGTAGATCTGTAGCTTCAGTTAAAGGCACATGCTTCATTGTTTACAGTATTTGTCTGTTTCCGTTGCAATTTGATCGTTTTTTCAAATTTTTCACCTCCAGTTCAGCGTAAAAACCTCGTGGGAATTTTCAGCAACATTTAGGGATTTTATTCTTTTGGAAATACAGATAAAAAGAGGTGGATGGGGATTCACCTTGTGGAAAGACAGTCATCATGTCCCTGTAGAGGAAAGACCTTTTCTTAAATCAAGATCAAGGATGGTGTGTGCACTCCTCCATGAATGACTGATGAGTTGTTAACAGTATTTGGTCTTTAATATCACACCGAACGAGATCATGTCCCTACGAAAAAGGTTTTTAATCAAGCACTTACCCATAAGCCCTCATTTGTCTTAACATAGGTAGAGAAGTCGTTCAGGAGTGTGTGCATCAGCTCAGAAAGGTTTCTAAGGACTGCATTAAAGTGCCGACGTATATATAGTCTCAGGGAACGGGGGGGGGGGGGATTTCACATATCCTCCGCAGCCTACTTCTGGGTGATAAGTCTTCTATTTTGGGCGGTCGTTAAGACAGGTAGCATCACCTGGGAATTACCAGAGAGCCACAGAGTGGTGATAAATCACAGCCGTAGAGATGTGCTCAGCAAACGAAGCACAGAGGGAGAGGAGGCTGAAATTAGCAGCACGACGTGTTTCTTTCAGCCTCCGGAAGGTAAAAAAAAAAAAACTAAGACGGCATATAAAGGCAGCTCTCGAGGAAAAGCGGCGGACTGGGCACAGGCTGCAGCGAGATGAAAATAGTGACAAACTGCTCACATCACAGGACGGCTACCCATCCTCTCCCCCCGGGGTTCTTAAAAACATGGCCTGCACTGCGGTTTTCGCTAACAGTAAACAGTCCTGGTTGGCTGGCAGGAAAAAAACACCCCAGTGCTCATGAGTCAGAGTCAAATATCTTAGACAGCATCAGCGAAAAGGGAGCCTCATCAATATTTCAGTGCGTGCGATAACAAAAAGGAGGCCATTGGCTTTATGCTGACATTTCTGTGTCATTGTTCACAATGAGATCTGTGCTGTTCATTAATGCTTCGGGGGATATATATGCAACAAGGCAGAGAGGCAGGAGACAAATCCACGAGGAAGGGTTTGGATTGAAGTCGGGTTATATGTTATGCCAATCTCCTGACACAGAAATAAATATACAGGTGAAAGTACTTTTAAATGCACTGAAAGTGCTAAAAATGGACATAAGCAATACAGAAAGAGTATTAAGTATTAATCCACCACTGAAAATAGTCCTCAGCAAATGCACCATTTGCTCTTGTTTGAGTCACATCTCATAAAAACGACAATGACCAGCTGTTATTATATGATATTCCTGGGCCATAAAAAATACCACAGTATGGTGTAAACATTTTTGGTACTCCTGAGAAGTGCTTTCAAATACTGATGCCATGAATAGTATATAGCAGTTACCATCATAATGAATATGTGCCTTTAAAACAGCTCCAATTCTCCTCTGTACACTCACACAGTTAAAAGAAATGGCAGTTGTGGAGAAATTTGTCAGTCCTCGTGGATTCAGGGTGTTTCAGTGTCTTCTCTCTCTGTTCCTGTGATTTCAGATTGACTCCATAATGTTGACATCAGGGCTCCATGGGGACCGTCCCATCTGTTGCTTTTTCTGTTATTGAATTTAGGTAGAGTAAAATGTCTCCCTGATGAAACTGCTCGAAGGACCAACTGTCTCAGGTTATTTGGATGTCTGTAAATCTTAAAGTAGCATGATGACGCATTTAAATGTGATGTGGCAAAATGAACCAACCATTAACTGTTAAACTGGGTCAGTGGTCCTCTATCCAGCTCAGGGTTAGATTTGTCTTGATCTTCTCATCTAGCACTCTGTAAAAATATGAAGTTTATTTTGGTCTGTGTAGCGTATGCCACCATGGTAAATATTCTAGCTTCAGTTTGAAGCACAGAAAGTTGAGTGTGACAGCAACTCACATTATTGGACACATTATGGACTTTATGATCCAAAGTTACCATTTGATGGTCAAATGACTAAAGTTGTGCTTTGTCCATCTGATCCATTTACCAAGATCATATTCAGATGAAGAAAGAAGATCTCTCATCTCGTCCAGAATTGACTTATGCACTGCTCTTTATTCTGGTATCAGCAGGTGAAAATCATTTTTTTTAAAAAGGCGGCTGCCAGGGTTTAAGCACACTGTAGGACAACCGACCAGGTCACACCAAAGTTTGCAACCTTTGTTTGGTTACATGTGAATTTTAGAGCAGATTTGATATATACTTACTACATACTTAGTGGTACCTTGTATAAGAGTTCTGGGTCCACTCAGCAGCTTTTACTAGTCTCAGGTGTCTGTAGAGGGTGTGATCTGTCCCGGATAGTCACATGATCTGTGAATGTTGACGTGGTACGTCTATTTATAGAACGACTGGCTGGGTTTCCACGTCGGAAACAATAACTAAAGCCTATAGTGCAAGTTGGGTTATCTGAGCTTTGTGCACACATTTCAAATTAAAAGCCTTCTGGTGTTTCACACATAGTCCAGCCATGTACTCAATTTTGAGATTGCCTTGAATCCTCAAGAGAAAATCTGTCTCAGGAAACGTGTTTGATAGATTACTACTCATTCCATCAGTTTTATTCTTTGTTTTAACGTGTAGGTGTTATATACATGAACTTATTATTAACCCTCTGGAGTTAATGTTCTTTTTTTAGCACAGCATGGGCTACTTGAATATATCACAAAATATTATGAGATGGTAAAAGACCAATAATCAGAAGACAAATCAAATGGATACAATAAAGTAAATCTGTAATCCCCAAACTTCAATTTTGTTTCTACGACTATGTCCTAAAGGTACGCAGTTTATACAAAAATATTTAAGTGAAATTTTCATCTAAAATACCCAGATGTTACTCTTTCTTCCACTGAGGCTACAGTTAAGTAGCTGTAATGAGCTGTAGGCTGTCATTTCTTTGTTACCTGATTATACAAACAAATTACACTATAAATCACTATCACCGGCTGTCACCATCAGTTCTGCCAAAAAAAAAAATGCATCATGTTTATAATTTGACTCGTTGGTCTTTTGTTTTTTGCTCCGTCCTAAATGAAAAAGGAAATGTAACAAGAATCATGTAGTGTGAAAGTTTCAGCCTGGTGTTGTTGAGCTATTTTTCTAAAAGAAGTAGAATAATTTGGCCTCTCTTCCTGCTCTGGGTAAACATTCTTGCAGTCCTGTTTAATGCAGTGTTCCTGTAGAAAAATGTTGTGCTTCTGAAGGCTTGTGTGTGTGTGTGTGTGTGTGTGTGTGTGTGTGTGTGTGTGTGTGTGTGTGTGTGTGTGTGTGTGTGTGTGTGTGTGTGTGTGTGTGTGTGTGTGTGTGTGTGTGTGTGTGTGTGTGTGTGTGTGTGTGTTTGACATCCTATAATGAAAGCGCGCGGATCAGGATATAATCAGTTCATGAATAATGCTCTTTTCGCTCCATAATCATCCGTGATTGATTAGGATCTGATCCTATATTTTATTCAGAATGACTTTAGCCAACTGCCACAGGAAAATGGCAACATGTGTCTAATTAATATGCATTGATTTAGCATTTATTCATTTGAAATGAAAAAAAAAAGAGAAACATCATAAATTAGCGAGAATACAGCTCAGTGGGCCAGATGGTGTCATTAGTTGAGGGACACATTTTAATTTGATCAACCAGATGTCCTCATATTCTTCCCGTTTATTTGTGGTAAAGAGACCTTGACGACATCATGTCAGACGTCATGTTTCTTTACTGGCAGATGGCACAAGCAGGAAAGTCCTCCAGCAGTCACCGAATTCTTTCAGGGACGTTTCCAAGTTTTAAGGAGATTACTGTGGCTACACTTCCTCATCCGAGGACAGATTTCAGACCTTGAACAGAGCTGTGATGTATTTTCAAATATATTTTACTCTCAGGCACAAAAAACTAACTTCATTGGCAAGTCCAGCAAGGATTGAGTTTCAGCCCTTATAAATTGTAACTATAATTCTTTTCATATTACTGAGGTAAATAGCAATGAAATATAAAACAGTAAAAATAGTAATCGTAATTATAATAAAGTCACACCTCAAAATAATAGTAATGTTGCTCTGTGTCTGCTGGATGTGTATAGAGCCTCCTGTTTCAACTTGTTCTCCGTTTTGTCAAAGCTTGCTGGCGATTCGCACGACATACCTTCGTTGGTGTCTCTGAGATACACACATGGTGCCTTAAAGCTATTGACACTGTGAAACTGAAATGAAATAATTATGAGGTTGCATGTTTTTTCAACAACTAAAACACTGTATGCTGCAGCACAAAAGTTAATGAAACAAAAAGCAGAAAATGGACCAAGAAAATTAAACCATCTAACATTGCAGTCTATGTACCCGCGCTAGCGGCACAAAAATCAAAACCAGAACACACCTAAATCAGGAACATTGAACCAATCACTTCAGAAACACTCCTGGAGGGTATAAAGCCGTGTAGAGGATATTGGACAGGCGACGTGACCACTGACTCTATATAAAAGTGGATGTAGCTTTCAGCTTTGAAAAATGGTTCCGATCCAGAAGTGTCTTCAGCTGCAGTACCACCGAGTGCCACTAGAGGTCGGCTCCAAAACGCCTCCGGCTCCATAGACTCCCATTCAACTTCTCTCATCAAATCCAAAGTGAATAAAATGTGTCCATCAGTTATCTCGGTGTTGTTAGCTAAAGTCACTCCTTCTTCTTAGTTTTCTGGAGGTCCATCTGAAAATAATCCCTCATTCATTAGAAAAGAAGATTCAAGAAGACCTGTTTTTGGGGGCGTGTCTGTTTGATTGACAGGCCTGTGGTGCGGTCACGTTGCAGCTATCGGTGGGCGGGACGTAGTATTGTCAGGTTTCCGATCAGATCGGTCAGATCCACCTCTGGCTCCTCCCCCAGCTCGTCCAAATATGGTCACTTCCTCCTCCAAACCGCTCCGAACTAGCAAAATGGTGACGGACAGAATCTGAACTGGAGGATTCATAACGTTCACGAACCAACGATGACATCACTGATGGTTGCTGCTTAGATGTGACAGACTTGTGTCCTGTTAAGTTTAGAAACCAAAACTACTGGGTTATGTTTAGTAAAGGATCAAGATATGATTTAAAACAAGTTTATTACGTAAGTAACATTATGCACTTTGCATAAATTACTTAACGTTCAGGACATAAGTTATGAAAACATAGGCTAACCCCAAACCTCCTTCCTACGTGGACTTTCTCACTCGTTCTACTCCGTCACCTGACTACCGCCTTTGAATTGGGGGGGTCATGGCACCAACGTCAAAGGGCTACCTCATGCATATTTCTGAGACACCAGTGGGCTTTGTCTAAACAACAGGAGGCCTCTTTGTCACACTGGAGTTTAGATTGGGCGGGCTGTTTGCGTACACCATAACATTTCACAGCGATATTAAATCAATGTTGATTTATTATTGCCCTCAAGAAGCCAAATTAAATTGAATTAAGCCTAAATGTGTCACAGTCCGTCTTTGTAAGTTACTTTTCTGTTATTTTCTGTTTTCATGTTTCCTGTTTTATTTTGAAACTCACCTTGTGTCCCATGTCTGATTACACAATGAGTTATTTTACGGTTGATGTCCTTTTACAACATACTAACTTTGAAGGCTACACAATTACAAACACTGTAAAAGTGGCCATTCTGCCAAGGCAGTACTTCTTTTGGTAAACTTTGTCATACCCCATTGTGCTGGTGATATTAAAGCAGAATTTTGAATGCAGTATTTCTGCATTGTGGTATTGCCACTGTTTATGTAAAGGATCTACTTCTTCTGCCACTGGCAGTAAGTACCAACAGAAATGAGTGTCATACTGCAGTACTGTACTTTAGTAAAGTTCAGAGGTTTTCAAATTCATTAAGAAAACTACTGTTGACCCAGCTCGACATAAAAAAGACACTGAAACATTGTTTTTCACAATAAGAGATCTTGTTTTAATAACTTATCACATTGTGTTGCTTGATACTTAAATACAAGATGTATAGTCACTTTTACCACTGACCTCTCTCTCTCACTCATTGTTGCATGAGGACTTCTGCTGCCACCTGGTGGCTAAAACCAGAGACTCAGTCAGGACACAGGCACTCATCCAATCTCACATCCAATTCTCTCTTCTGAGGGGTCAAACTCAACAACAACAAAACATTCTGTTTCCTGTGAACTTACTGATTTAAAGTTGTTTTGTTCTGTGTCTTGGCAAATGAGCAACTTTACAAATTATGTTCTTCAAAATGGAAAAGAATGATTTGCTGACTTATCCAAACAAAAAGGAGCACTGACCGCTCTGTATGCAAGATATGCAAACACCTCATTCCTCATGTTGGCATAACTGTTATGACACCAGATTGTTTGCATATTTGAGGAACCAGTTTTTGGACTTCACAGCAGGTTTCTGGATAAAACTTCACCAACATTTGAATGATCCAATTAAAATTGTTTTATGAATAAAGGTGGAAGTAACAACACTGTGTACACAATGTTACATCCTCCAGATACATGTTTTGGGATGTGACCAAAATACAGAGTTCAGCACAAATGGAGGCTTTTTTTGTTGTTGCAACTTTGCACAAACCAGCGATGGACTGAACAGAAAGTCATGATAGAGACACAGTGAGGACATCATGCTGCTGCAGGCTTACACAGATGTTGTATTGGAAGAGCTTTGACCACCACAATCAACACATTTCTTTTAACCCACTACAGGTGAGACTTACACCAAGCTGCTGTCTCATGTTCAAGTGCATCTATTTTATATTAGATTACTTTGAAATAATTTTGTACATGCAGCGTCACGACCTTTATTTTGGTGCTTTTCAGTTAATACATCTCCTGTGAGTTGTTCGGTTACTCAGATTTTATTCGTGAATACAGTAACATGACTTTCTTGGTACAGCGTTCCTTCGTCTGCGTTCACTCGTTGTCCTGACGACATCACAGCTGTTATATGCTGCAGACAGTAAGTCAGTCACAACCGCCAGCTGGGACCAAACACAGCTCAGCACCATTAACAGGCCAGATAGTGTGAAAGTTATAAAACAACTCTGAAGGGAGCGTGATGAAGAGTTTTTATTAATCCAAGACATGTCTGTGTTTCTCTCAACACGACCAAGTCAACACCATAATAAAACACAAACAAACTCCAGTTTCAATTGTAGTAGGACTTCAGTAGAGAAATGTAACAGAGTCATTTTACTCAGGTATTGAAGCAGTGTACACATTTGAGGCGTTTGTACTTTACAAATGCCTCAAATTATTGTTTAAATGCTATTTCATATTTCCCCTTCTCCTGTTTGTTAAATCGGTTATTAGCTACAGATGCCCTAAGTTGACTCGGCACCACTCAAATTATTATGGTACCAACATCAGCCATAATTGAAGTATCAGTTTCAGATTTATTTTTTTTAAATGTCTTTCTCTCCTTGTTTGGGCTCTCATGAAAACCAGATGGCGATTTGTGCGGATAATTTGTAACTGTCAATTAAAAGAGTCCAATAGGTTTTAAGAGAGCAGTTTTGTTGTTGTTGTTGTTGTTGTTGTTGTTGTTGTCTGTCATGGAACATATGGAGGAAGTAACAGTTAAAAACAGGATTTTCTTTAATGACGTCTGGAATAGGACAAACAGATCCAAAATATGTTGTTGTTCATAAGTCCCTGGTGACTAAAATAACAAGTGTATATTTTGCTCTGTACTTCGGAAAAGTGGCATCATTTACACAAATAGGCAAATTTGATGTTAAACTATTCCAAATATAAAATGATGACTTGACAAAATGTAATTTAAGTTAGCGATGATAGAATGTTGCCAGCACGAATACGCAGTATTCAAATTCTTAATTGGTAATCTATAATTTATATAGTTTGCTCTGAAGCCATGAAAATGGCCCAAGGTGGCACCAGAACTGCCCAGCATGGGCTCATCCTTAACCACACACCAAAATGACTCCGTGCCTGGAACGAAACCCTTTAATTCTTCTTCTCATTGTGTTTATGTGTTGAGCTTGAATTCGGCCCTCCTTCCTTCTGTGGCGACGGCGCAACGGAGAGTTGGACTGACAACACCACCCGGGGATTTGCACCCCAGGAAATACTGCTTCCACAAATCTCGAGTATGGTATTGGTGAGTTACTTGTTAGGCACACAGGCTCGTTACTGAGAGAAGACACGTGTTCCAAATTAGCCCAAAATATTTTATTGAAGTGACAAAATGATAAAGTGGCAGGGACTGCAGCTGCTGGGGAGGGAACAATGTTAACAAAGGGGGGAGGGGGAGTCATATAACAATAAGGGAATTAAATTATTAAATGTTAATCTAAAAATAAGACCTTGACACAAAACTAAAATCTAAAGGAAAGTCTAAAATTCCTAAAACTACAGTCCAAAATAAGGAAAACTAAAGAAAGAAAATGAAAGGAACTGAGGCCACTATGTTGAGCAGTGCCCAGGAGTGCTACCAAAAATTCACCTTCTGGTGCAACACAGCCAACCTCACAGCAGACAAGGGTGCAACTTACAATATGGTGTCCCAGAAGAGTGGCATAAAAATATTCTGTGATTTGGTAACACCATTCCACCCTTACTTTTAGACCGCTGAAGTGTCGTAATTCTGTCGTAATGTGTTATTCTTATTCAATCTAGAAATCATCTTATCCCAGGCTGTGAGTTTATTTTGTGGAACATTAATTAGGAGACTTTGGAATAAATATAATAGCTAGGTGTGATATTAATTTTTACTGTTTGTATTCTGGTACTGGAATCTTTTAAAAGCAGAACGTGAATCTGTACCCAACATGCACCCCTGCTGACACATTTTTGCCGTGCAGCCAGTGTGAATGCATTACTCATCACCTGATTGCATCAACTGCTATGAAATTTACCCCCAATGCTTCCGCTGCGTTCAAAAGACAGGAAGCAGATTCGCCCTGTTGAGTAAAGAGCATGCGGCTCATTATTGCACTGCAGGAACAAGTGGAAGACTGTTTTTAAGACCGTTTTAAATGTACCATATCAGGAAACAGCAACATATTTCCCTCTGTCAACCATGAACAAACGGAAACTGAGTAAGTTGTGTTTCACTTTTTGATGTTGTCGTGCAGTATTTGGGACATTTGGAAGGTTTATTTCCAGAAAAATAAAATCAGAAGAGAAGTTGACAGCCTTGTAAAAAAAACTGATGGTAAATGAAGTCCTTATATGACAGTCCAAAGATCGTGGACTTCTTTACTTCAAAAACACTGTGAATGAGTTTCGTCTGTTTGTAGGCCGATCTAGAAAATAAAAGTAAAGACCAAAAAAACTAGTTTTGGCTGGTTAAAACATTTCAGGTGTCTCTGAGTTCCTGTCCGTTCCACCAAAGAGAGATTTACACATTTAAACTCATAATTCATGTTTTAGGTCCAAAGAGGTTCAACTCTCAAATATTACACAAAAAAAGAACATCGTTTTTTTCTTTTTACTCACCTAATAATAATCTCATAACCAAGAAGTGAAAATAAAAGTAAATAAAAGTGGAAGTAAAGTGCAAGTCAAAACTGTACTTACATTTACTTTTGAGCACCGTTTTGTGTAACGATGTTTTTGAATGAGTGTTTTTTGTTGGGAATCTGTAAATATATAATCATGCTATGCTGGAGAGCTGGGTGTTGTCAAGCTTTCTCTATTGCGATTAATGACCACACTATCTAGCTGTTACACTGTGGTCCCTCCACTTGTACTTCCTTAACTGCAGCTGTTCACTAACAGATATAAAGAGTTGGAAACCACTGGTTTAATCTTTTTTTTTTTTTTTTTTAAAGCAGTTTTTTTTTGTTAAATACAATTTCAATCTTCAAAGTAACTGTAGCTGTCAGACAAATTTAGATTTGTATAAGGTACAATATTTCCTTCTGAAATTTTGAGTGAAAGAACAGTAGAGCAGCAGAAGATATGGTACCTCCAAACTGTACTTGAGTACAGTATTTGAGTACGTAATTAAGTTCCCCTCCTGATAAATGAATTCTAATAGAAACGGAGATTATGGTATATGATGAGTCGGGGCCAAAAAAAGATAATGCAAGTTAAAATGTGTAATCCCATAAAAGAATGTAATCTCTTGACACTTTGTCTCATTGTGTCCACTGTCTCTTTGTCCACTGTTCCACGTACAACCAGCTTTTTGGTCCATTGTAAACGAAGCATAGAAAACTCTTTGTGTGGTTTGAAGGGACGTCGGCCCAGCTGAGTGCAAAATTTAACACAGTTGAGCTAAGAAAAGACAGTGGATGTCTGCTGAAGGGACAACGGCTCACTGTGCGTCTCTTCTTTTGCTGTTTGACTTGGGAGCTGTTCACTATTTAAAGCTGAATTTGACCCATCATGCAACTGAAGGCCATTTACCAAGTCTGGTGAGATCTGGAAACAAATCAATGGACCGTTGTTTTTAAAATTGGCTACAAGTCAGCTTGTTTCTGTGACTTTTTAATAGAAACTCGAGGTAAAGTTATTCAACGCTGATGCTTTTACTTTTGCTTTCCTTAAAAAAATCCCATGTGCTGATGTGAATTTCTGGGTGGAGGTTGGTCATACAAACTGAAATAAGATGCATTCTTGGTACTTTGTGGTATTATTTTCTGAATATTAACTGAAGAAGTTAATTATTTGTCGAATCATCTCGTTAACTTTACCAGACGTGATGATGGAGATCTGCTTTGTCTCTGTCCTGGTACCTGTTTGTCAAATGTGGCTTGACTAAAACAGGCCTACATGTACGATATGAAGCTAAAATCCTCTGGTTAACTCTAATTTGGCTCTTTGAAAACACTTGAATGATTGATTTGAGGAAGTTTGATGAGGAAGATGGAAGCAAAATGAGTAGAGAGTTAAAAACACAATCAGCATTCATTAGATGGCAGTGAAGGTTGATTGCACTCCGGTCATTACGGTTATTTCAGATGGTGGTCAGACCCTCAAGCACAATGCAATTTAAGGACGGCCAGAAAGTTTTAATTATATAGTGCCAAATCACAACACAGGTTATTTCAAGACACATTAAAGTCCTTACAACAGAACTTTACAACATTATACAGAGAAACCAAACCATTCAACAATTCCCACATAAGCTAGGAGGGAAAAACTCCTCTTTAAGGGAGAAAAACCTCCAACAGAGGGAAGAAAAACTCCCTTTAACAGGAAGAAACCTCCGACAGAACCAGGATCAGAGGTGGAGAACATCTGTTAACAGAACCAGACTCAGAGGTGGGCGGAGCCTCTGTTAACAGAACCAGGCTTAGAGGTGGGCGGAGCATCTGTTAACAGAACCAGACTCAGAGGTGGGCGGAGCATCTGTTAACAGAACCAGGCTCAGAGGTGGAGAACATCTGCCTCCACCGGTTGGAGGTGAGAGGAGAGCAGAGAGAGAAAAGGACAGCATAGAGATCCAAGACATGAACTGTTGGTGAGGCCGATAACCACAGAGCAGAGACATGCAGCTCCATGACGGGACATCTGGAAAAGAAAGAACAGAAACTACACGAGTGAGAGAACTGAATGGGGAGACACAATTAAGTCCAGTCACAATATTGCTACACCTATTTTAGTCATACTTGTACTAGGCAGCCTCTTCATTGTGCCAAGTATGGCAGCCTTTGAGAATTGGCATCGCACTTTGTTTTGAATAAGTAATAACGTCTGTTCCCAGTGCAGAGACCTGCAGGGTGGACAGGACGTAAGAGTTGTTGCTCTGCTGCTTCAGATGAGTTTTAAACCAGCTTAAATTTTTTTTTTTTTTTTTTTTTTTTTAAATTCAGCATCAAATCAAATCGTCAACATTTTAATTTAGAGAACTCAGTTTGTATCATGTATGTTGGATATCTGCTGGCTTCATTGTGAAAATACAAAGATGCAGCCTCTTTGCATCTTCCTCTCCACCATATCCATATCTGTCTCCTTCTCAGAATCATCGGTCCATATTTAGCTGAAGAAAGAAATACCAGTCAGTGTTTTCAGAGCCTAAAAAGTCCCCCGGGGGCAGAAACATCATCAAATGCTGCTGAGAGCTCGAGGGGCTTCAGAAGAGAAAGGAGGGCACGACCTTCCTGGGATGACTCAAAGAAAACATTTGTGTATTTTCACAAGCTGAAGTGAAAATGACATGTTTGCAGATGCTGATCCAACTGGAGACTCAAATATCCCACATTATTCTTTATCTTTAAAACACACGGCGACATGTTGTAGAGGCACTGATTTGTAATGTGAAGAAACCGTGACCGTGCTGGAATGCCGGGCCAGAGGAGATCTATAAGGCAGATATAATAGTGGATGTTTAATCATTGAAAATGATGAACACATTTTTGATTATTAAGATGCTGTATACACGCTGCCCATGTTTTTACTGGAATACAAAAGACAGCTAAACACTGAAGGTCAGAAGAGTTTGAGAAATACCATCTGATGTATTCAGTAAGAAACAGACCTGAAGTGTACAGTCACACCAAATAAATATAACAAATATATCAGAAAAAGCTTTTGTGTTTTGTTGCTGCGCTTGTGTTGTCGAACTGATGATATTTTATTCATTTGCTGGCATTTTGTCTCTTCTGCATCATGTATTTCTTTAGATGAAATGTGTTGAGCTGTTTGACCAACATATTCGAACCCCAAACACAGACAAACTGCAGGTCTGGAGAAAAGTCAATGAAGCTCCAGAAGTCCAAAACAGGAAGAGCTCGGCAGACGGGATCAGGAGAGGGGAGGAAAGCTGGGGACATAAGCCTTACTTTATTCATCTATGTATCTAATATTTATCCAATCCTATTAATAAAGTAATAAAAAAGGATTTTCTTTAAAAAGGCAGTCAGTTGGTGGGAGTGAGGGATTTTTTTTTTTGCATGTAGCCACCATTGAGGATTTTACACTTGAAGGAGTTTCAACACTTGTTTCAGCCTCCAAATTTAATCTGGGGTAGTTTCTGTGTGGTTAGCAGCACGCTAAACAAATATAAGTGAACGCCAGAGAGCAGCCCGCTCGTTAGTTTGTGAACCGTTTGGAAGCCTGCAGGATGACATTTCGTCCATCTTTCGACCATCTCCGTTTTTTTTGGAGCCAGAAGTGACGAGCTGGGGAGGAGAAACCTGACTGCACCTCAGGAGTGTCAATCAAAACTGGCACGCCCCCAAACATACCAGTTTTTGAGGTCTAATTTCAAATAATTATTGAATTGTTTTTCAGAAGGACCAGTGAATGACACCCCTTTTTTTTTTTTTTTTAGCCTGAACAGCTTTCATTGGAACTTTAAGGCATCTCAACATTGACATCACCTTTTAGCCCCAGAGACCACATCAACATTTATATACAGTCTATGGTGCAGATCGGAGGCTGACAGGAATTGTACTAGTTTTAGATTTAGCTGACCTGTCAGAGGCCCGAGATGAAATGCTAGAAGTTCTAAAAACAAAGTTAGTATGGTGTGCTCAGGGTGAATGAAAGCAAATCTGACCAGTTTTTGAGCAGTTCATGTTCTTTCTCCAAGACACATCTGCGCCTGCAGGAAGCTGTGTTATGCTGCCTCTTGTACACTTTACGGTTTTCATGTCTCTTAATGTGAATGGACTTTCAACTCCCACTGCTGCATCTTCACCTCATTTTGATACATCTTAGGCAAATTTGTGTCTGCTTACACCTCTGCATGGACAATATACAGAACTGTGCTCATTTCAAATTCAAGGCAATTTATTCCACCGCTGACTCAGCGACCAGCTAAAATAAATGCCTATAAAAAGCAAAATAATGTTTTCATAATATTTTGCATTTGTGTAAAAGTAAATCTGTTTCCCCCTCGTCTTTTAAATTAAGTCATTATGTTTTCACCTACACATTGAAATGCAAATGGTTTTTTTAACAATGAAATCCAGATGTTTCAGACAAACCTAATTAACCACCTCCTCCTCTGCAGGTTTCAAATGGTTCGGGAGCCTCACCAACCTCTCCACCCGCCGCTCATCAGAGAAGGCCAACATCAAAGCAGCACCAGAGCATGATGGGAGCCCCTGCGGCGCCAAGTCAGCAGTAGTGGGGGACCAGTCGGCGGACGACATGGAGCCCTGCCTCCGCAGGCCCGGCTACGCCCGCTCCAGTGACATGTACACACATGTGGGCACCGTGCCCCGCAGCGAGGGGCCGAAGAAGAGCTTCAGGGGGCAGAGCAAAAAGAGGAAGAAGAAGAAGGAGGAGGAGGAGGAGGAGGAAGGGATGAGTAGGGGGCAGAGCAAGTGGAAGCTGGGGGAACATGTCCAAGACTCCCCGCTGCTCGTCGCCCTGTCCAGCCTCAGTCTGAGCAGTATGGAGCGGCTTCAGCCGGTTTCATCCCGGCCGCTGCCCGCCACGCCAACGCCCAGCCGAGCTTCACCTTTGACCTCTGCACCTGAAAGCCACTTCAATGATCCTTCGGAAGTTACAGACCGCGAGGCTGAAAGGAGCAGACGTGATTTAAGAGCTGCTAGCGAGACTTCAGTCACGGCAACTCATGAACCTAAAGCCGGTTCCACCCAGGATGTTTATGTGCCGATGGACCCGATAGTTGAAACAGCTCGCAACCACGTGGACCCCCAAACAGAGAGGCAGCGACAGGAAGCCGCGACCGTAAACAGATCACAGGAAGTAAAGAAAGCGAACAAGTGAGAGAGAACATGTTTTTATTACCTTTTCAGAAGATGTCTGCAAATAGTCCAATGTTTGATTTCTCTGCCTGTCGTTGAGATTTCCTGAGGTTTTAAATATGTGTGTGCACTCACATATCCGGTACAAATCAACCTGTTTGAAGAATCTTCTACACTTAAACCCATTTATTGTTCCTCTGTCTTTAGTCAGCTTAGTCATGAACTAACTTTGTGTTAGAAAAGACTTTCAGTCAGACGAAATAGACAAAAATGATTTACTAGGAGGAGGATATATATGTAGTGAGTGGAAATGAAAAAGCTTCAGTTACTGAAGAGACCCAAATCAAAAAGAAAAAGATGGAATTATAACTCATGTCAGCGTGACAAGAAGGATAAACTGAATTTTGGATTGCATCAACACACTCAGCTGATTTTTGGTTAAATGAATTTCATCTTGACCTTATTTGAAATAAATGTATAAATAATAAAATGACAATCTGATTTAAAACATCACTGAATGCAGTCTTGGGGAGAGAAGAATATGATAGTATTTTAAAATGAGTGATATCTCTACATGCTGAGATTTGTCTTAATTTCAAGTAATATCTAATTCGACACAAAAAGTTGTAATATGGTAAAGTTATTTTAAAAGCTGTAATTTTCACAAGTGCCCTAAAGGTCATGACACAAGAAAAATCACAATTCTATTTGAAAAAAAAGAAAAGGTCATAATATACTATATTTTTAGAAGGGTGTCTTAATTTTAGGAAAAAGTACTTTTATCATAACATAAAGTAAAGTAATAAAGTCATATTATGACCATTATAAGCACAATCCAATTCATCATAACAGTAACTTTATATTGGTTTAAAATAAGAATATTTACCGACATATACTAAATTTATCATGTTCATAGGAGTCAAATATTCTAAGTTAACTTCACACATGTAAGTACATGTGTGAAGCCCTGTTGCTTGGTTTTTGTATTTTCCTTTGTTAGATCATGAAAGAATAACCCTAACCCTAAACCAGGTGCTGACTTTTATCAGGTGACGAAGTTTAGGCTAATTCCTCCTGCAGGTGAGACCTTCTCTATGCTCCGTGCACGTCACGGGGCTGTGCACTGTTCACGCGCAGTCTCTAATTTGTTTGATCCACCCTCCTATGCTGCTCAGGTGCACCTATGAATGGTGATATTTTCCCATTGAACTTTTGCTCCATCGATTTAAAGTCAGAGAGACCAAGGAAACTACACAGAGTGGAAGGATTTTTATATTTTTTTTAATCCTAAAAAAGCTTTTAAGAGAACACTCAGAGCTTGATACCAAAATTCAAAAGACGAAGCCTCCACAGGTCAGGGCTGTTTTGATGGCACGAGGAGGTCCTACACAACATTAGGCAGGTGGTTTTAATGGTGGTGGCTGGGTGTGTAACGCAATAATAATAAATACAAAAATAATATATATATATATATATAGGCCGTTAAAACGTCGTTATTGTAGCGGACATGCGCAGTGGCCGCCCGCCTGGCGTTCAGGCAGTCGGCCGGGTTCAGGCAGCAGCAGTGCGTGTGTCGGACTGCGGGAGAAGATGTTGGAGGTTGGAGACTTAAACTGTCGGTCAGTCCGCTGTGAGGAAGGAGAAACGGGCAAAAGGTGAGAAAACAGCCCTCTGTGGTCACCTCTTAATATAAAGTCCGATTGTTTTATCACAGCCAGAGGAAACATGCATGTCAGGGTCATCTGTCATCTGGTAAACTGCTCCACACGATCATTGTCAGCTTTGAAGCATACATTTAAATGAACTTGGATCGGTTTTTGCTGCTTCTGTTTGATGCGTTTAAAGCGGACATGAAGCTGAAATGTGAGTTTGTTAACAACATTCACAACAACTTTGCAGTCACTGGGTCCTCGGGCTGCTGTGTGTGTTACTGTGGACCGGGCTGCGTGTTACGTAAGAGGAGGAATTTGATCGTGCTCTGGCTTCAGTCAGAAGAGTGATAAGGCTTTAAGGTGTTTTGAAGTCAGTCTCAACTACTTTAGTGTTTGACTTTGACAATACACAGACTGTCAGACTGTTAAAGCTAACGCATGAGTAAGTAATGTAAAGTAAATTTGTGGGTGGCAAGAAAGTTTGACTGTTTACCTTCAGTCCTCAGATCCCATCCCAGAATACAAAACGAGGGACAGCCGTATGCCATGAAAAGATGCTTCCCAACTGTGACCTTCAATTTCTGTTTTGTATTTTGTGTAATTTTGTTCTGATTAAACCAGTGCAACACGACTGAAACACAACAACCACATAAAAACGAGATGTGTAGTTCCCTCATCCTGTTCGGGAACCCAGAACCCAGAGGACGGCACGGTGACGTGGTGCTGCAGTGGGTGTGTGATACTGTGCTACTGTAATTGCAATGGGTGTGATGGTCTTACAATTGAGCTCTGAAAAGTTGGGTGTGAGGAGACAACAGGTGGAGCAGTGTTGAGGTGTTAGTTCAGATTCATAATAATGTGATAAAACATGGTGCGAGAACAACGACATTATAGTTTGGCGAAGAAAAACCTCCAGCTGAAAACAGAAACGTTGGCATTGCAACACTTGTATTAGAAAAAGTTGTAGTGGCAGTGATATGTGAATTATGTACGCTGTAAGTCACTCGCCCCTTGACCCTCCAACTCCCTCTCCATACGGCAAAACGGTGACAGAAAGTTCAAACTGAAAAACTACTGACATTGAAAAACCCTTGAGAGCGAACTCCTAAAAAGACAGACATGAAGAGTAAATTTGAAAATCGATTCAAAAGCAGATCATAATGCAAAAAAATATCAAAATATAATAAGATTGTAAGCCTATTATGTAATGTCTGTGTTTTATTTTTCAGTGAAAGTGAATATAAGTGTTTCAGTGCTGACGTTTCCTGTTTCAGTTTCAGTTTTGGTTTCAACTTTAATGCCACTGTTGTAGCCTCATTAAAACCCCACAAAAGTCACACAATAACAACAAGCGACTGATGGAGGCGGTGCTACATCAGCAAGTCCCGTGTTGTGCGACTAAAAATGGCCGCTTTTGCCATTGGAGTATTGTGGCTTTTAAGAGAGCTTCGATGGCTATAAATGAGAGGCTTCAGCCTGTTGGGAAGGGCTGCTGCTCGACAGGCAAGGAAATCAGCAAAAATATCTGAAACCTGAGCCCATTCACAACAATACATTGGTTAACTTCTGTGTAATGTGTTTCTCATTACGTCAAGGTGCACACATGCTGACCTCTGTCTGCTGCGACACTTCAAACCATCCAAACTATCCCTTTAATACATCTATTCTCTGTTTGGGTTGCATTATTGCATCTCTCTCTGTAATACATAATATAAAAACTCTCACATTAAACTGAAAATATGTACATTATGTGCAGCAATGTTTGACATTATCCGAGAAATAATATTATGTTGAACCCTTCTTTACATGTATTGACGTATTATAACTTGTTTTCTGTTGATCATGAAGTTATTTCAAAAACTAAATCAGATTTATTTTCCTTAAATGTCTCATTACGTCAATGTGCTTTTTCTTTTGCTGAAGAAACTTTATATTTCACAATCATTGGAAAACAAAGCTTGTAATGAGAAAACCAAGACGTCAGCAAGCATTTCCTCTCCAACTTTACAGAAAGGAATTCAGGGCCTATCGTGAAACAATTTAAGATAACCGTTTGTGATCAGTAACAACACAAGCAGCTAATCAGAGTAAAAGATAAACTTCATGAGGTTTGTGAACGTAGCTTTTGAATGCCAGGGACTTTCTCAGGCTGTATGTTTTACTTACTCACATCTGTGTGTGTGTGTGTGTGTGTGTGTGTGTGTGTGTGTGTGTGTGTGTGTGTGTGTGTGTGTGTGTGTGTGCGTGCGTGCGTGCGTGCGTGCGTGCGTGCGTGCGTGTGTGTGTGTGTGTGTGTGCGTGTGTGTGTGCTGCTGTTCTCAGAGTTTGTGTTTGGGAACAAAAGGTCACCTCCCTTGACTCATGGAAATATGCAGCAAGTTAAAGGAAGAGTTGGGTGACTGAAACGAAAAGGTTTTAAAGTGCCATCGTGCCAACTTTCAGCGATACAACACAACGCTGCCGTCAGAACGAAACCACGCAACGCTGCAGTTTTGGGTGTTTTCCTAATTTTTCGAACAACAGTTGAAGAGTCTCAGTTTGTCGTCTCGGCGCTGAGCTGAGTTTTGTGACTCCCGGAGCTGTCGGACTGGATGAGGAGCCAGCTGCTGTGTGGATGGACAACAGGGAGGAAGAATGTTTCCTCTGCTTCAGTCCTGAAAAAAAACACAGTTATCGGTTGTGAGGTTTCACACAGCAGCAGAAATATTTCCCATCCTCCCCGGGGGAAGTTTGTTGTGTTGCAAGTTGTTGCTGGGTGGTGTCAAGCGAATTGCTGCTGCTGTCAGAGGGTTGTGCAAGAAGACAGATGGCATCGAATGTCTTGTGAGGCCCAATAACAAAAATATGGGAAGCAGTGCTGCAGCAGTTAATTCTGTTTGAACGCGGAGATGTTGGATATTTCCAGACGCCAACCAGAACTCAGCAATCAAAGAAAAATCGGTATCTCAGGTTTCAGATGGAACATTGTTTCTGATTTTCTTTACAACAGTGACCTCTGTGGTCACAAGTAGTAATTACAGGACTCCGATTAAATTGTGTTGGGCTCGAGTAGGTCAGGGTGCGTAACACGCAGTCTTAAAGGGCCAAAGCAGCAGAGTCTCTGGTTTGTTTCATGACCTTTGCTACATGTTGGTCTCCTACTCTTTTTTCCCCCTCTTTTCCCTTCGCTAATGCACTTTTGAAATAAAATAAAATAAAAAATACCAAATGAAACGGAATTGTTTTTGAATTAGTAGGCCGGCCGCACCGACCGTCGCTCACAGCTTCAGTTTTCTTCTCTGTGAACACAGTCTGGGAACCCGGCTGGTATCACCGTTTGCAGCCACTCTGAAGGGCGGACCAATCAGCAACCAGTGTCGGCCGTTAACTGCGTTTGTCCCGCCCCTCCATCGCTGTGATTGGTGACAGTGACGAGTGCATTGTTATCATTTTTCTACATTTGTCTGAATAGCACCTCGTCAAGCTGCTGACATTCATGAAAACAATAAAAAATATATGCTGTACACCAAAAAAAACCTTTGGTGGACCTTTGGCAGGTAGTTGTAAAGTGTTGGACGGTTTCGGCGCAAGCTGATTGGTTGAAATTAACCTGAGGTCTACACCAAGTAGGATGGAACGACTGCAAACGAATCTCTATGGAGGGAGGACAGACCCACATTCACACAGTGAAACTGGGTCTGAGAACATCAGAAATTATTAGGCTGTCAGTATTTCTAATATTCAAACATGTTTCCTTTACTTTTCAGCCATCAGGATGGGAAAGACAGCAGCGAAGAATATGTCAAAGTAAGCTTCTTATTTTACATGATTTAAAAGTGTATTTTTGTCGTGTTGCTGCTTTTGTCCCTTCCTCTTGTATAACTAGATCTTTTTTTTTTGTTCCCAACTGTGGAACCTTTTTTTTTAGTTTCGACGAAAACCGAAACACATTTCTGTCTGCTGCTGTGACACACGGCACTCTGGCTCTAATTCAATCAGGACGTTGACAGAAAAGACTTTGCGTCCCTTTGCAGCGACATGCTTTGAAGCTGCCTCGGTTCCCCTTAGCAACCAAGTGGCTTCAGTTCACCGAGGCTCCGACGGGAAAAGATGGAAGGAAACGCAAGAGAGCGAGAGAGTTTCCAGTTCATTGACTCGTAATTGGATATTTGACAAATACATTTGTCTGAATGGGACACGCTGGAAATTAACAATAATGCTAATGAAATGAAAGCTATTCATTGGAGTCCTCGGGGTCACACACACACACACACACACACACACACACACACACACACACACACACACACACACACACACACACACACACACACACACACACACACACTCCTCTTTGATTTTGAAGTGGTCCTGGCCCAGTGCCCGGCCCTTGATTCACAGTTCAGTGGGACAAAGCAGGAGGGGTGGGAAGTGTCAGGGAGAAGAAAACATGTCACCTATAAAGCATTAACTGTAAATAAGAGGTGTGTGTGTGTGTGTGTGTGTGTGTGTGTGTGTGTGTGTGTGTGTGTGTGTGTGTGTGTGTGTGTGTGTGTGTGTGTGTGTGTGTGTGTGTGTGTGTGTCCCAAAAAATTCCCAGCATTCCCATCCTCGTCGTAAACTCTTGACATACAGTAGCTTCTTGTCTTTTTTTTGCTTTTTTTTGCTTTGTTTGTATAAAGCCACGACAGACAAAGCGCACTGATTGATGACCCCCATCCAACAGTGGTGTTGCCAGGGCGACGAGGCCAAGGCTCCAGCATGAGTGTGGGTTTTTGGGCCCCTGGTGCCGTCAGTGTGGATGCCAGTGGGGGGGTGCCAGAGCTGTCCTATGTCTTCTGTTAACACACACTCACATGAAAACAGAGCTGAGGAGCCGACAGTTCGACTCAATTTACCCATGATGCTTATTTTTTGGTGATTTCGACCATTTTTTTTTTTTAAGAAAAGAGGCGAGTCTGAGCTCGATGTTTGTGGAGACAGAAGCAGCAGAAAGGCAACAGTTGGGCAACTCTACGGGGATATGACCCAAAGTCTAAACTCGTTGTTATTGTTCTGTGTTTGTACGTCGGGGTTGTGTTTGATCGTGCTCCCGTGATGCCCTTTAAGTTCTCCAAGGAGAAGTTCTGGTTGGAGCCGCCGTCGGAGAAACTGAGGAAGCAGCTGGAGGAGGAACTGAAGCTGAGCAGCACAAATCTGAAGAGCCATGCCTGGTACCACGGATGCATCCCCTGGGAGGTCTGGCACACACACACACACACACACACACACACACACACACACACACACACACACACACACACACACACACACACACACACACACACACACACACACACACACACACACACACACACACACACTCAGAGCTTAATTTAAACACTAGTTTTAGGTGAAAATGCTGGGAGGGGATTTGTGTTCAGGCTCCTGTTCTCTACTTGAAACACACCTCCGGTCTTTACCAGATGTGGATGAACGTCTGTTGAGGAGAGGATCATTTCCTCTTAATTACAAGCCATTCACAGATTCGAGATCAAATTTACACATGAGCTCGGTAACCCTCAGAACCCAATGGACGCAAATTGCATCCAAATTCAGTTCTCTTCTTCTCGGTTGAATAGCGCAGCGACTATTCATCACACACATTACAGAGATGTAAGGCATATCTTATGAAACTACACAACTTCAGTTTTCCTAAAATGTTGGTGCCTCGTCCGTGTGATGAAGCGTTGCAGAGATAATCGCAGTTGTAAGTGCATCGTTGTTACACTCTCCAAGCTTAAAAGTGAAGGTAGTGAAATCCCCCTGAAAACAGCCTCTAGGGTTCGAAGAGTTAAGAAATGGATGAACCTTTGTCACATGATTTGTCAGCATCCAGCAGGTTTTCTACATCATCTGTTTTTTCAAGTTTTTAAAACCGGCAACTTCACTATGACGCAAATTTGACAAGAGATTTATGAACCTGAGTTTGCTGAAACCACCTGTTTTGTCACCTTGGGACTGGATCCATTGCTCAAACAATAAACTCATGAGCCCGAATCTTGTTCAGTGAATCTTTGAGGTGTTCGAAAAGAAAAAACCTCATCATCTGTTATTTTATTTAGACCGCATTGTCCAAAATCTAATTTCATCTCAAAAAGTTTTACAGTTTGTTCCTCTTTCCTTCGACCTAAAGTTGGAAACAGACAAACTGAAAAGATGAAGTGTGATATTTCTCTGGGTGTCTCTGGATGAAAAAAGGCTCGTAACAAAAACAAAAAATCGCTCGTTTGTTTACCTGCCAACAATTTCTGGGTTGTTCGCAGAGTCCACGCGGAGATTTGAAACTTTCTTTGCTCTGAAATGTTGAAGTGTTTAGACCAGCACATATAAAACCTTCCTGAATTTTGTCAGTAGAAACAGCTGAATTCAGATTTGTGTGACTAATGTTTTTGGGTAGATTGTAAGGACATACAAAGTAAAGCCATCGCGTAAAGCACTATGAGTTTTCTGTGATATTATGCAAAACAGTCACGAAATAACTGACTTTTTTAAAAAAAACTGAAATGTGTCCTCAGGAGTCGGAGAGCCTGGTGGTGAACCACGGCGGCTTCCTCATCAGGGACTCTCAATCCAGTCCGGGGGACTTCGTCCTGACGAGTCACTGGGAGCAGAAAACGCTTCATTTCCTCATCAGGACGATGACGGTTCAGTCCAGCGAGACACACCCCCGGGTCCAGTACAGCCTAGAGGGGGAGGTCTTTGACTCCTTACCGGCCCTGGTTCACTTCTACGTGGGCTGCCAGGCGCCTCTGACGCCGTGGAGCGCCGCTCAGATTCACCGGCCGGTCAAACGGACGCTGCCGCTCAGCTACCTGAATACGGCCTTCTGCACCGCCGTCAGTGCACCGGCCTGCCACCAGGGGCTGACAAACAGCGGCCTGGGAGGAGAGGAGAGCGGCGGTCTGAGAAGGTGAGGTCACCACAACGTGGGGAATTTTTTTTAAATACATTTTTCTTTTGGATTGTCCGTTTTTGTGAAAAGCTGCAGGGACTTTTACCCACTGTTGTGACATAAAGACTGCTCTTACCATCAAGCGTTATTTATCCTAGACCACCAGACCAACTGGTTTTATTGAAGAAAATTAATATTTCTAAGGATGGTATTCATCATTATTTTCATTATCGATTCAGCTCTCCAATATTTTCTGATTTGGCATCTTCAAACTGCCTTTTTTGTTCAATACCCGAGAGTCCAAAACCCTGTCATTTAATTAATTAATCAACGACCAAAATTCTTTACTCTCTTAGAAAACTGAGTGCAAAATAAAAGCCGTGATCAAAATAACATGACAGCTTAAAATTGGGTCGGACATGGTTTAGGTTGTAACCGGGTTGCTATTCATTTTGGTCACATCACATAAAAGCAAATTTAACACCCCATCCGGAAGCCAAATACAACTAAACTACTTTCAATAGTTCAGTATTACAGGTAAATTAAACTGTCGGCAAAAAGGCCAACAGGTTTATCGTGTGGCTCCAATTGACAATAAAACCTAAAATCCTAGAAATAACAGTTATGTTTCCATTGTTGCATTCAATCCCTCATAGTCCGACAATGATGATGGCCGTTCTCCTCAGAGGATCGTTTACAGTTGTTGCCTTCTTATGGGCGTCGAGCTCGAGTTAATGGGGGGGGGGGGGGGGGGGGGGGGGGGGGGGGGGGGGGGGGGGGGGGGGGGGGGGGGGGGGGGGGGGGGGGGGGGGGGGGGGGGGGGGGGGGGGGGGGGGGGGGGGGGGGGGGGGGGGGGGGGGGGGGGGGGGGGGGGGGAAACCATATGTGCCAAAATTCTACCGCAACTACATTTAGAAATAAATATTTGACTTGAGTGTTATCACAATGCACTGGTTGCTGATTGGTCCACCCTCCATAGTGGCTGTGCAAACATAAACGGGAAGAGGAAACCTAGAATCAAGCTGACAACACTGACGTTACTTATACCCTGACGCATCGTTTTTTTTCCTAATTAAGGACACGATGGCTTTTTTTTTTCTTACTGTAGAAAGGAAGCAGATACAAATACCCAGAATTTTCACTTACATATTTTTAAGTGAAAATAAGCATGAAAACAGGTTGATGGAAATCTCTAATATAACTACAAACAAGCATCCTGCATTCATCTAAACAAACTCACCCGTGATAGAGTTGTGTTGTGGATAGACTAGACTGAAAATCAAAAAGAAAATTAAAATGCACAATAAAGTGATACCTGAAGATTGCAATGTTGAATTTGAAAATTGTAACTCTTCTTTGCTTCTCTGTTGTGGCCATTTTTTTTAAAACATTTTTTTTTTTTGTCTAAAAGGTTTTATTTCTTTCAAGCATAACTTTTCTGTGAGAACAGTGCATTTTGCAAGCAATGATACACAAAGTAAACTTCCTCTTAAAGTCTTATTCTGAGAAAGAAAACAAATTCAAAAACATGCACTGTTTCCTGTCGTCTGTAAATCTGCCATGTGTTACATGTCTCCATGCAGTCCTTCCTCTCTCCACCACAAGGGGGCATATGTTCACAGGGAGCAGGATGGACAGATGCTGCTGACTGCCGGAGAATCCGCTCTCTGTGTGCCGCTCAGCAACAGTGAGTTAAACACAAAACTACACTTCTTTTCCTCTTGGGTCTGCACTTGAAGATACTCCTTTTGATAATACAAAAAAATACGTATCAAGAAGTGCTTTTAAAAAACAAGTCAAAGAAAGAACAGATACAACTGGAACTGAAATATTAAATTAGGTTAAAAGTAATGTAGTAACTAAAGAGAGTCAAGAGAACACAGCTCTGTGTATTTTAAGAGAGACTTATATGAGAAACAAAAATGGCCTGCAGGTTGTTTCAGACTCGAGGGGCCCCACAGGTCTGGTCTTCCCTGGTCTTGGACAGGAAGTACCGACAGACCCAGAGGATCTCAGGCTGCTCTCAGGCCTCCAGGTGCTCAGCAGGACAGTTTTTTATAGCCAGCAGCCAAACTCAAGTGCAAATGTACAATCTTAAAAAATATTCTAAAAATGGACAAGTTAAAAAATGTCACGAGGGGAAGACTTGGGTTCTCGTAAATCTTTTCTTGCGAAAAGTTTGAAGATTGGACAGGTGGGACTGTAATTTAGCTGGTAGTCAACAAAGCATGAATAACAGTTTCTCAGTATTCCACAGATAAAGTTTGGCAAAAGTTTACTGTGTAAGACAAACCTGAGCTGGTTGTCAAAGCTTTCTACAACAGGGTTAATTGCTTGTTTTAGGTACCAATCCCTGTTTTTAGTTGTTTATTGTTTACTGCTTGCTTATTAAACCAATTAGTTGGACATCAGAAAGTTGCAGAAAGACAACATTGTCTGTTAATTATCACGAGGTTTAATTAATATACAATTCTAGGAGACATGTAAGTTCTTATCAAATCTATTTTATTTCATTTTAGTGCAGTACTTTAAGACAATAAGAAATGTGCAAAATCAACAGAGCTACAAAATCCTTCAAAAATACAACAATCTGGAAATGAAATAAAAACTTGTTTTGCTTGACTGAAGATTAAACTTTTCGCCGAATTGCATCGGGAATTACTTACAAATTTGGAGATCCTGTCAACTAACAAACAAACCCAACAAACAGAACACATGTATGACCTCTTTGACTGAAGTTGTCAGGAAATATGAGGTTTTTGGGTGTATTTAGCGACACAATCAGGCACATTAGGATGCCAATGCAAGACTGTTTGAATCCTGTTTGTGACCCTAAATACAGAATTGAACAGTTGACAAATGCTGTGAAATCAACAGGTGAATAACTTGCAGCGCATTCATCATTCGTTTTTGACTTTGCTTCTGTAAAATACTTTTCGCCAGAGAAACTTTACTGCAAAAATAAAAACAGTAAATATGAGCAACATAAGTGTCAGCAGAAACGCCACCACATCGATGGAGTGGTACTGGATCATGGACATCTTGTAAGACTCTGTCCTTAGATGTGCTGCTCCCTTGTGCCTCATGACAAACTCAATCCAGAACACGGCATGGTCGAGCGGCTTCACGGGTTTGTCTCTGTGCAGGCTGGACAGCACCTTCATCTTCTCCATGTAGGACGGTTCGTAGAGCACTTCCTTCACCGCTTCCAGGAAGTTGTCTTTGGTCACAGTCGCAATGTCCAGGACTTTGGCCACGCCTCTTGCTTTCATTCGGAAGAAGTTGTCAGGCTGGTCAAACATAAGGGGCAGGCCAACCAGGGGGACGCCGTGGTAAATGGCCTCCTGCAGCCCATTGGTGCCTCCATGGGCCACAAACAAGCGGGTCTTGGCGTGACCCAAGAGGTCATTCTGAGGCAACCAGTCCAACATTAAGGTATTGTTTCCAAGAGTGGACGGCCTTTTGCCTTTATGCTTCCAGATCACCTTCTGAGGAAGTTGGGCAAAAGCAGAGGCGATGTCCTCGGTGATGTCCTCAGGAAGGTTTTCCACCAGGGTCCCCAGCGTCATCACAATGACCCCGTGTTCCCCAGAGCTCTGTACGAAATCCTCCAGTTCTTTGGGCAGCGGCTTGGAAGGTTTGCACTGAAATCCCGCCATGTAGACGATGTTGGGCATCGTGGGTCGGGGGAACTCAAATGTGAAATCGTTTCTCATCAACCAGATGTCTGCTGCCTGAAACAGCTCCATGTAATGTACGTCGCTGCCGAAGTAGCGGTGGACAAATGGTTTGTAGTTTGGTTCTGTGACATACCAGATTTGAAAACGCGTGAAGAGAAAGTACAGGATGTTCTTAACCCGCTCCGTGAAGTTCATCCGATCGGTCAGCTCCGACACCGGTATAGGGACGTAGGAGAGCGGGGTAGGCGCAATTGCATGATGCCCCTCACCCTGAATAGTCCATCTCACATTCAAGACAATTGGAAGACCCAGACGGTGAGCCAGAAGCACCCCTCCACCGACTGCAGGGTCTGTCAGAACCAGATCATATTTGGCATCGCGGAGGCTTTGCATCAGTTTGGCATCATCAAACATCTGCCCCATCATCTTCAGCACCTGCTTGTGCATTTGGTAGAACTGCTCCACCAGTTCATACTCCAGAGTTATACGAGTCCAAACTGAAGCACCCTGCCGTCGCGTCTGCAGCGTTCTCGATACGTATAACCCAAAGAGTTCTCGATCAAAACCGGCAGGAGAATTTATGGTGATAGCCTTGTAGTGAGGGGACCCCGGCTTGATGTACCAGGCATCCAATGGCCGCAACACTGTGACCTCATGACCCCTGGCGTAAAGCTCCTCAATGATGACATTCATGTTGACCCAGTGACTTCCATCCACAGGGAACACTAAGACTTTCCCTCCATCTACCGAAGGCGCAGAGCAGAGCAAGACTGCAAGCGTTACCAAGGTCGTTGGGTTCATATCTGAAAGAGATTCTGACAAGAGATGTAAGGATGTTAGATCGGTCCCTCTCAACAAAGTTCAAGAGTTCAATGAATGTGCGTCAACTTGACAAACACAAATGCCGGAGTTGTTTAATGGAAAAATAATGACGCTGGCCGATGGAAGCTGGACTGCTTTTGCAAAACCTTGAACTTGTGAAGATACGCTGAGGTGCCCGAATCTACAGAACCTGTTGTTCACTATCTGTGACCAACTGAGCCGGCCATTCTGTAGGTGAACTCAATTATTAAATCCTGGTTAGTGATAATGGCTTTCTGTTTGCAGAGATGAAAAAGAACCAAAATTGTACGTTTGAATAATATAGATATGTAGACTTACATCGAGTTAGATTAGATTAGATAAAACAGGCAGTTGCAGAGCTGTGCTACTGTAACACCTGTTGCTCAACATCTGGTTCGTGGTTAGGTAAAGATTTAGAATATTTGCTTTAGGTTAATGACCTTTGAGAGACAGCAAGTCACGTCATCACAAAAACTACCAACCAGAGTTGTTGTAGTCTGTCTTCCAGGACGACTTTCACACCCAAGAGGACCGTCACAGTCCAAACAAACATGACAAGAAGTAGGGGTGTATTATTAGTATAGTCAGATGTAAAATTATTGTTACCTCAGATTCATGCCAAAACAACAGTTTAGAGGAAACTGGAGGCAGTTCAAAAAAAATATTTTGTTTTATAAGTGTAAAAGTACAAAGGTTTATTATACTCTCAATGGACGGTACACATGCTAGTGGCTGTGTTTACACAACTCTGGGTATCTGCATACATGTACAAGTCCACATGTGTACAGATAGCGTGTACAGGATTTCTTTAGGTTGTATTTTAGACTTCTACAAAGTCCACATAGAACTCCAAGGCAGATGAGGAAATTCACATCCTGTGGATCCTTGCAGGCAACATGGATCTGAAAGTTCCTAAGAAAGAGCTCATGTTGTGTTATTCACCTGAACAGCCTGTTTGAAATTACTTCTCAATCATTATTTCATAGTTCTTCCAGATACAATCCCAGTGCACATGGTTATTGAAATGGGTTTCGCATACATGCCTCTTAATCATGTTGGATGGTAACGACTGTAAAAAGAAAAGTTTCAGTAAAATCGTGCAAAACCAACCTAATGTGCAGCACCTCAAATCTCTCCACAAAGGATTTCCTTTTTCTTTTTTTTGTACCCCGCTCCAACAATTGCACAACTCCCAGATTCTCTGCAGCTCAGTAACAGTTTCCTGATTACACAACGACAGTGTGGGAATTCCTGCCACTAAATCCCAGGAGGTTTACCAGAGCTGTTTGCATTAGGTCAACGTTCCCTCTCAAGTTACACTGCTTTGTGTTCATGTGCAGTAATGATGCTGGTGAACCATGAAGAGGCTCTTAAAGCTGCTCTTTGGTATTTATATGGTCAAAACTTAAAGGATCTTTTACACATTGTGTATGATCAAGAATTAGAATTGCTTTGCAAAGTGCTTTTGATATTTTACTAAATAATTACCAATAATAGAAATAATGTTATTTTTATGGCATATTTGGACTTAGAAATGCTTTAAAAGTTTTACAAAAAGATTATAAATTAAATGTATTTCCCATTTAAATAATATATCAACAAGTAACAACAAAGAACGGTAAAAGTTATAAAACGAATGAACCCGGAACTTAGCTCCAGTAAACAAAACCTTTTTTGGGCAATTAGAAATAAAAAAATTTGCATTGAATAATTAATTCCTGTCGAAGGAAAGAAAATGTCTTACCTTGTTCTGACTCTTGCCTCATTCCTAATAAACAGGAAATGTAAGGCATTTTCTTGCCTGATTAAATCTGATCAGAACAAAATGTGATCTTTTTGTTTTGCAATTGCTGAACTGTGAATGAGCAGAGTTTATAGTGAGGTTGCTCAATGCATTCATAAAATTCCGCCTTGTTGTTGCCAGTAGGAAACATCTGGAAATTGATATCTGGCTCTGTGAGACCGGAGCATCCATCTGCAACTACTCAGAGTTTAGCTGCATAAAAACATGGTAGTAACAATCAGGTCATCCCACATGAACACAAAAACAACCGCGCGAAAACATCCGTAAAAAAGATTCTGTTAATATTGATATACTACCGGCCTTGTTGCTCTTTCACTGGTATCGATTCTTCGATCTAATCACCTACCGAGAGCGTCCCAGACAACAGATCTCACGTTTCACCCCGAGCTCGATGTTGGTGCGTCCAGTCTCCCTCCTGGCAGACGCTGAAGTGACTGGCTGCCGTCCGGCTCTGACAGTCAGAGCAGTTTGGAGGGAGTTGGCATTAAGGTAACAGGACTAAAGTTCAGAGTGTGTGTAGTACGCAGCAGCAGCAGCAGATTGGTTGCACAAGAGGAAGCCTAATCCCAGATATGCTCACGCAGCAAACTCTGAGGCTGAACTTTATATTGCCCTGAGATAAGATTGATCTGTTGTTGCAGGTTAATGTAGAACAAAGGCAAAAGAAGCTGTAAAGAAACCTCAAGAGCTTCCTTTTGCTTATTTTATTCAGTTTTTTTTAATCCCATTTCCGTTCTGTGAACTCCTTAAAATTGACTTTAAATAACTGTTATTATTAGTTTTACTCAGAGAATGCCTGAATGCAACCTTATTTATTTCATTATTGAATCTCATCTCCATAACTTACAACATGCCTTTATTTTGGTCAGCAGTTCAGGAGAAAGAGAGATTGGGTGTCCAAAGAACTAACAAATGTGGATATGGATTTAAGTAAAAATCTCACAATAAAATGAAGTAAACTGACAGTTAAAGTCAGAACACACAAGCAAAATGCAAATATGACTATAAAGCAGGTCGATTTATGACAATCAAAAGTAAAATCTAAAATAATACTGCTTTTACAAAGATAAAGTCAAGATTGCTAAATCATTGTAATTTCAGTGTGATTGTAAATCGAAGGTCATCACAGTGTTTGACCAGCCTGTTTGTTCCTCATGTACATGAACTATACGACCTCGTTCCAAGGACCAACGTTACCCTCAGGTTACCCACAAAGGGAACAATCGGACAGGAACAAATGTTTCTGTAAGTTATTTATGACGTTTCAGGCAATTTGTTTCTGTAATGTAGCCACCATTTCTGTTTTAGTTTATATTTTCTATGTCTAGATTATAAATGTGTGGTGGATGACCACAGTCGTCGAGTCAGTGGGAAGAACAGACCGTATTGAAAGTGGGGTTTTTCCAAAAATATAAATGGAACTTATTTAGAACAAAAACAAAGAAAAACAAAGCACACCAGAGGATGCACTCCTCCACCTTTCCACAGAAAGTACTCGACTCCACTTGATCAAATAATGTGCACTTTCATCTTTGCATGCACATCAACATAGAGTGAAGTAAATTACATATTCAGAATGGAGGAAGTACACTATGACAAAGTGTATGAATGAACTGTAAACAAAAAAAGGAGGGAAAAACTATAAAAATTGAATTAGTAGATAGAATAAATGACAATACGAACAAAGTGTACAATACAACCTATCACCCCCCCTTTCCCCCCAAACCCTTTATTTTTCTGATTATCTGTATATTCCATGAACCAGAACCAACAATGAATTCATACCATCGAGTATTGTGTGTGTATCAAGGCCCTGTTATACAGGATCTTATTCTTCTGTGCCATAGAGATCCTTTGTTGTCCAAAAAACTATTGAAACCATGTAGATCATCCATATGCACTAGCTGACATCTTCTTTCATTACCATGAATGGTGTTAATACATAGATTGATGTCAGTGAAACTGTAGTCCCCGAAAATGCACCACTTCCTTCTTTTTTAGGAACGTTTGTTTAAAAGTGACCGAGTTGTTTTTAAATCTGAAAAGTGACTAATACCTAATCAGCTAGTCTTGAAAAACGTTAATCGAATCATAAATAGTCTCTTTTGCCCTTCTTCTCTTCACCTCCAGCCCCACAGTCCAGAAGCCCTTGCAGTAGCCGGTCAGCCAGTGTGACTCAATCCCCGTCCGTCTGCAGGTGCTCGGACGCCGCCCGACCCCTGCCCTGTCCCAACAGCGCCCTGCACAGTCAGCCCCTTGACGGACCCCGACCTCCCTGGAACCAGGACTCCCTGACCTCTGACCCCACCGACGCAGACGGAAGCTGCTACACGGAGCTGTATCCCGGCCCTCAGAGCTACGTGGAGAGGCTGCATGTGGAGGAGGGCTCCGACCCACTGAGGGCCGAGGACGGGAATGTCTACTTCTCTCCGATGGTGCAGACGGTCTCTTGTTTCAAACCCAGCAAGTACCAGTCACCGCTGATGCCCAAGGAGAACAAGCCCCTGGAGGTGGGCATCCTGCGGAGGGTGAAGGAGCTGCTGTCCGAGGTCGAGCCGAGGATGGCAGCCAAACACATCACCAAAGCTGACTGCTTGGTACTCATTTTATATTTCTATATTCACAGGCTGAAAAAACGAGGGTCACTTTTTACAAACTATTTTCACCTGAAACTGCAGCTCAACGGAGGGTTTCGGTTTCTTCAGCCTCTTTACCTTTATGGCTGGCTTTGATTTAGTCTCACTGCTTTTATCATTGATGCAACAGTCCGCTGCAGCCTACCTGCTCATCACCAAACTAAATCTGGCTGGTGAAAATGTGGAACAGCTAAAGAGACAGATATTATCTGTCAGAAGTTAGCAGAGGAAAAAGTAGAAGTAGACTTAAAATAAATGTAAGCACTACCTGATAAACATGAATATGTAATCGATTCCTGTGATAATAATCATGCTACACATCACAGAAATCTTTTAGTTTTCTTTTCTTTTTATTTATTGAACTCATAAAAAGGTCCTAAAAGCTGCGTATGTTTCCAGAACAGAGCGTCTGTGACTGGAATATAGAAACAAGGACTACATCAGCTGTCAAAATAAGAGCTTTAGATGCTGTTTAATTCATGTTCATTCAACACATAGACCTGCTGGATGAAACAAACAAAGAGACGTCTCTGACAACTGGACGTGTGGAGAAAACTCATTTAACATCCAGTAATATGGAATCACTTCCTTTGATCACAAACATTTAATCACATCATTTTAAGACCATATTTCCCACAAACCCCATCACTTCCTGTTTCTCCACTTGTTCCGGTTTCGCCAGTGAACACAGTTTTATTTGGTGATGAAAACAGAAGGAGAGACTTTCTGGTTGGAAATGAGGAGTTATTTTTGTTCGTAAATATGCTGTTGCCATTCTGTGTAACAGATACCCAATTTACCATAAAAATACACATTAGGAGTTGTCCAATAATCATAACTCTGTGGTTCCTAGGTGGCCAGAATTCTGGAGGTGACGCCAGAGGTGCAAAGGATGATGGGAGTTAGTTCTGGGATGGAGCTGCTCACATTGCCACATGGCCAACAGTTGAGACTGGACCTGCTGGAGAGGTGAGTACTGTCCAAGCAGTGCAAGTGTTCAGTGGTACGACAGAGTTAGTGTTTCTTTCAAATCCCAAACAATCAGTAGCTGACTACAAAAGCAGCTTGAGAGCAGAATGCTGCCAGGTTTCCTTTTGGACCTTGTTAAGTTACTTACTCGTGGAATTAAGGTCAACTCTGTGGCGTTGTTTCCACGTGGATAGAGAAAAAAGTAGAATACACAACTGACAGCGCAAAACGTGGCTAGTTCACGTTTTGCTGTGATATCGGGTTGGTCGGTCCTCATGCAGCTAAATTTGGTATTATATATAAATCTAACAACCATTCCTGGACTGAAGCTTGTTTTCTTCTGTCTCTTGTCACTTTAACAAAGAAAAACCACCTCAAGGTTCACAGGAACCAAATCAAAGAAGCAAATGAACAAACTGTTGCTGCGTGTCACTGAGCTTGTATTTTGGGGATTTAGAGTACAAAGTACAAATCTGACATGTGAAGAGCCTGAATTTAGACCGCAGAGTTGAAGGCTTTCCTTCCGGGCTTAAACCTCTTTCTCCACATTCAACTCTCTAAAGTCTTTTTTACCCTGGAGGTCCCTGAGTGGGACCAGGCTGTATCTGTTACTAGAAGACAACCTGCCAACATTTCAATTAGATTTCCGACCCATACTACTTAATACTACTAAAATGGATGCAAGATTGCTTTACTTCAGTTTAAAAAAACAGCAGATTTGGTAGAGCGTGCAGTTGAGAAATTGAACAGGTTCGGTTGCATCATCGTTTGCTGACTCATTGCTGTAACTCTGTTACTCTGCCTCTCCGAAAAGTCCAAAAATGGCAACAATACAGAGCATAACTGTTTTTGATGGACTTAAAGTAACCTCGTCTCTGGTGCCCTCTTCAGGACAAACTTTTCTTTTTGTTTTGGACCAATTTTGGTGACTACAGTACAACGTATTCGCTAAAGTCATTCACTGTATTCACACCTTTTAATCACTGCTCTGGCGCTCCTTCTGAAAATAGTTCTGTGATAATTAGATATTACGCCTCAGAGCGTGGTGTATTTGAGGATGTGACTGGTTTGACTGACGTGTCTGCTGCAGAGGCGGCCTTAGCTGCGTTTCATCTGTTCCAAATGAAACGGGCCCCCGGGCCACCATGTGGCCACGCGAGACTTGATAACTCAGCCGACTTTTGACCGTGACAGCGGCGGTTACCTGCACGGTGGTGCAGTGGTTAGCATTGTCGCCTCACAGCAAAAAGGTTCCGGGTTCAAATCCGGTCCTGGGCCTTTCTGTGTGGAGTTTGCATGTTCTCCCTGTGCTTGCGTGGGTTCTCTCCGGGTTCTCCGGCTTCCTCCCATCATCCAAAAACATGCACCTCAGGTCAGGTTACCTGGCGCCGCGCTAGTGGCAGCCTGTTGCAGCAGCTCCCCCCTGAGAGCCCCCCTGCTGTAGTGAAGACATTTCCCCTCGGGGGTTAATAGAGTACTATAAAAAAAAAATAATAATAATAATTTAAAGATGACACACTTATTGCTTCACTCGCGTGCGACGTCGCAGCCTGTTGAGTCGAGTTTTATCAAGGTCGGTTTAACTCTGAGCCACGTCGGCTCGGCTACATTACTGGAACCACGTTATAAACGATGACAGTCAAGTTTGCTGAAAAACCTATGCAACCAGCAGGGTCTCGTGAGTTAGAAATGTTAACAGACAGATAAGGCTATATATTCACCGTCCCACCTTGTGGGTTTGAGTCTCAACATATTCTGTGTAGGCTATCTAAATTAGTCTTTGTTGAACTAGTCCAACACGACATGTTTTATCAAAACATGAAGATCATTTCTACAGATGCTCAAGGCCGGTTCTGCTTGGCTGGAGTCAGGTTGGGTGCACCTCTCACTCATCCCAACCTCGTCTGAATACGGTCACCTCTGGCTTAAAAAAAAACAAGGTAGTGACAACCGAAATGTCAGACTTAAAGCTTTGAAACGGCAGATCGCAAACCACTGGGTGACGTCACAGTCGGTGGAACAACGATTACCTCCTCAAGCTATATAGGATATTTGTGTTGCTCTCTCCACTGGCGATTAAATATTAATAAAATTTTAAAGTTGTCAACCTTCCTCCTTGTCGCCACACACACACACACACACACACACACACCACCACCACGTTCCTGCAGGTTTCAAACCATGGCGATCATGTTGGCCGTGGATGTGTTGGGCTGCACCGGGTCGAACGAGGAGCGAGCCACTCTCCTTCATAAAATCATCCAAATCGCCGCTGAGCTCAAGAGCACCACGGGGAACATGTTTGGCTTCGCTGCTGTCATGAAAGCGTTGGAGCTGCCACAGGTAAACATGCACCACGCAGACTGAACTTATAGTGATGTGTTTTTTGAGTATCTTTATTGATGGAGATAGCGGAGGGAGACAGGAAACAGGAGAGGGCCAGCCGGCATCGAGGGTCCCGAGGCTGAAATCAGACCAGGTTACAGTTGATGGATTAAGATACCAAGCGGATAATTTTCATTACTACATTGGTCAGTGGTCTGAAGTAAAACCTGCAGCATAAGCCCTGACTCACCGTGTATAAAAAATGATGAGCACTGTTCTGCAGTGACTTGTCGGACTTACTGGATGTTGAATGTTGGTAATATCCTTCCACTGGCCGACTACTTTAGTTCACAAACTTTCTCTCCTTCCACTGTCCGTGTGTTACTATTTTCAAAATCCTCATTGTAAGGGGAAACAGGAAACAACAACCTCTGTCAAAACTTGCCAGTTTCAGTGTGAAGGTCAGAGGTCAAAGATTTGAATAATACAATAAAGTAATCCTGCCTGATTCTTTGAAATCTTTTGCAGGGATTTAACCATTTTTATGCCACGGCTCGCTTCCAAATGTTCCACCAAAACAAGTCCCCCCCATGTGACATTGTGGATTTGTGTGTCTTTGTGGTTTTAGTTGTGGTTGTTATTTCTCTGTTTGTGGTCTCTTTCTGTCCCTTTGTGCTCTCCTATAGAGTGTTTGTGTTCGTTTTTGTGTCGTTCTTTAATTGACTTTCCATCAATAAATGTTAACAGTCACCTCATAGTGAGGCTCTTGTAGCTATCATCTTCTGACTATGGCCCCTGCATCTGAAAACAAGTACCACCAGATTTTATAAGGGATGTTATTCTTCTTAGGTGTCCCGTCTGGAGCAGACATGGATGGCGTTACGGCAGCGACACACAGAGGGCGCTATTCTCTATGAGAAAACTCTCCGGCCGTTTATGAAGAACCTGAATGAAGGAAGAGGTAGAGGTCCTGCTGGATTGTAGTACATTGAAAAACACTCCAAACACAGTTAATACAGTGGATTAAATCTGTATCACAGACTCTGTCCGTGTGTCTGTCCTCCAGAAAACTGTTCGCTGTCCAACACCACTTTCCCCCACATCCTACCCCTCCTCACTCTACTGGAAAAGAGCATGGCGGTGGATGAAGGGACTGAACCCTGGGAGACGGTGGAAGCTGGGGTGGATGTGGTCATGTTCCACCTGGGGGTGGCAAGGACCATCGCTCAGCTGGGGGGCATCTACCGCTCCAACGCTGAAAACAAACTACAAGGTCAGAGACCTCAGAGGGACACCGATTTTTCATCGCTATCTGTTATGTGGGAAATATAACCACATTATAACGTTTAAATTTACTTCTAAGTGTACCACCTCACCCCTAAAATGAAGTCAGCAAAAATGATTGAACACGTATTAGAATGTAAACAAAGATAGAAATGATATGAAGGCATACACTAGTCAGACAACATTTGAAACGTTTGCCACCAACTCTGGTAATATCCAAAGGCACTGTTACAAACTGGAGTGGTCTGAATTCAGCACACAGACTGAACCAGTTTTCACCATCACTTGTCTAATCTTTCTATAAACCATATTTTATGTCACTAGCAAAAGATAAAATAATATCTTTTGCCATGAAACTCAAGTAACATAATCCAGAAGTTGAAGTTTAAATTGTTAAATCTATCGTCCTGAGTGTGATATCTGGTGAGACATTATCGCGCCGGTTGGATGAGTGCATACTGTGCAAAGCTCTACAGGCAGAGCCAGTTAACCTCTTGTTTAACCCTTTGCTAACTTGAATGGAGGAATAATAATTCAATCGTATACCTGCTCTAGACTTTCCAAATGTCATCAAACCAAATTTAGTAAGTTGGCCTGTTTAAATCAGAATAAAACAGTTCTTTAGTCTTTTCATTTTCACTAAGATAGCATTACATGCCTCAGTCAGGTGATTTACCACCATAGAACCATTATACATATCAGAGTTCTGTCATTTTACACCTTTTTGAGTCAGCGACAGAAATTACACTGCCTTTATTTTGCTATTTTGCACTTAAACATGAGCAGGAACAGGAGGACAGGAGTTATTAGACATCTCTGCTTACTGGAGCCTCATTTTATCTTATATTTGTCTATTCAAAATCTATGTCCTAAATGTTTAAACACAGTTCAGTGGGTTGGTAATTCACAATCTGAACTGTCAGGACCCAATTGGCTCGACTGGGATCATTTAATCATTAAAGCAGGTTTGAGTTGCTTAAAAGTAGCTCAGCGATTTATATCTTAGTTATATTTATCTTATTACTCACATGCCAGGCATCCTCTTGTGGACCATTGCAAAATTCATAAGGATCTGTATTTGAATAGGCCTGCCATAGGCTATTCTTTGACAATTTTTCTTAAAAATCATCATCTCCAAATTTAGTCACTAACAAAAGTGACTAAAAATGGGGAACCTTTGGCTCTTTGGCTAAGAGACATGGAGCAATTTTAAATCACAGCAAGTCTTCTTGTTCCCATCACCAAGCCAAAATGGGATTTGCAAAACTTAAAAAACTAAAGTTTTAACTTTGATTTCTGTCTTATTAAAACTCTAAATTATCGAGTAAACCTTATGACAATGAGTCAGTGACATTAAAAATGACTGAACTGGGTTTAAAAAATTAAGAATGAAACACAAAACAATACTGCATCCATTTTAGTTATAGTAGTACTGTGCAGCTTCATTGAGTGTGCAGCTATCAGCAATGCCAAAGTTGTGGCAGGTGGTCTTTTAACAGATGCAGACTGGTCCTGGTTCAAGCACCTCCAGGGTGGTACGGGTGGCTTTCTGTTTTCTCTCTCTGCCCCTCTGCTGCTTCTACTGATAAGATGATGTGATGTCGCAGGTTTCCAGGAGCAGTCCGACGTCCTGGAGCTCTTCCTGACAGACTTTCAGATGAGGCTGCTGTGGGGGAGCCGGGGAGCCGAGGAGAACCAGGTTCTGCGATACGCCAAGTTCGACGAGGTGTTGACGGCTTTGTCCAACAAGCTGGAGCCACCCGTCAGACATGTCTAACCCCAGACATATCCTTAATAACTGTTTATCTGGCATGAAGTGGTTCCTACATGAACTCTAGTCTTCTGTCGGATGCTGGGCTCTTCCTAGCAATTGCTGGTTCTGATGCTTTGCTCAAAGGCCACTGGAGGCTCATCGAAGGGTAGAGCATGGTGATGTGTCAGACAGGGATGCTCCAGTCACATGTAGACATCTACATCAGACTCAAACAGTATGCCAGTCTGCCCAACTGTAACAGGATACTTGAAGTGTGAAACTGGCTTTTGCTAAATGGTTCTTTTCTCCTACCAGAGTTTTTTCAGTATGTTTGAAGCCAGGCCGACTGAACTGTCACAAACGGGCAGTTTGTGGATGAAACCACTGAAATGAGGGTGATGGAGCCACTGAGGACTTTAATGTCTCCAATATCACAGATTAACATTATCTCGCCAGCATCTTTTCTTTGATATGTTTTAGCTTCTTACTTGAAGACTGCACCTATCCCACTTTAAACAATGTTTAAATATGTGGTACTGTACCTGGTTCTGCTGTGGTTACGGGAGGCCACAGATCGTTCTCATGAATTAGATAAGAGGAGGTCAGTGTATATATGTTTTTGTCTGTGTGAAGGCTGGACCTTCCCTACGTCTACAACTGTACACACCCAATACAAGTGTGTCTACATTTCATTATTTGTTGTACAATGTTTGTCATCATGGATTATGATGTTAATATTTAATGTAATATATGACACGTTGTTATGAGTGCGAGGGTCAATTCACTTTATTTTCTTTTTTGTTTCTTATTATTTTTATAATAATGTCAATTGGAGTGAAATGAGTGATATGAAAGTGGAGTGACCCCAACAGCATCCACAGCATTTCTATTATCTTACACAGTAATAATGTCTTATATTTATATAAAAAAAATTGAAAATATGAATAAACATGGTTACCTCACTGGAAAGCCAGTTCATTGGATAAAACTCGTGTCCGTGACATGCCTGGTGCTCTTTTCTCGACTGTCACTAGAGACAACATTAATATGAAATTAAGAAAATCCTTAAAGATTTCTCATACTTATTTGAAGAAAAGTGGGATTTTCTTGATTATTGAAGGTTTTATTAAATTGAAGGTTGGAAAATGATCAATTTTAGTGCAAAATAGTGTACCTGCACAGGAAGTACAACAACCTTTCCAAACTTTCACAGTAAAGACTCTTGACTTTTTCTTTTTTAAAGAAATCTAAATTCAAAATATTTTTGTAGTTTTTTTTTTTGCCATCTGACAAATATGTCGTGTGTCACGACCACAAAAAGGGATGGAACTGTAAAAAGTGTTTTTCAATTTTTGTTTTTTCAAGCTTTTTCATGTTTTCCTGAATAACATTTTCTAGGATGATAGTCTTTGACCCAGTGCTATACATAATTACAGTTTAATACAAACTCTCCATTTATTTTCTATTAATGTTTACAAAAATATATATCCAAGTATAATTATATAGAATCAAATGTAGATATGTTTCAAATAAAAAATTGCTAAGTACTGAATAAAAAAAATATATTTCCAGATGCTCTATCATCAGTTTTCATTGTTTACAAAAAAAATAGGTCCAAGTGGAACAACAGTCCATAACGATGTATTTTTTTGTTCTCAATGTCTTTAATTAATAAGTGGAGTTAAACATTAAAGCCATTAAAGCCGTGTTTGAGGCCAGGAATAAATCACCAGCTGAAATATAACTAATATTAATTACCATCCCACTAGCTTCAAAATACAGCATCACATCAACTACATCAATGTTCACGTTTGTCAAATTTCCTATTAATACATGTCTACATATCTATCAAAATATTAAGTGTTAAATGGCTGTGAAAAAATAGATGAAAAAACAATTTCCTCATCAATAGTACTGCTTTAAGGGGGGTGGGGGGTAGAGGAGGAAACAGGGGAGGATCTACAGCCCTCCAAACATAGAAAAGAAAACTTTATTCATCTTCAGGCTGCGATATTTGGGTGTTACAGCAACATACAGAAAAATGTATTAAATGAAATATAATATAGTTGTTGTTGTTTTTTTAATTGACGAATATTAAATATGCCAATAAGAAAGTAGAAGGGGAGTGAATATTTCCGCCAAGGTCAAATATTCATGATATGCAAATCTGAAACGGCAACAATAGCTACATACAGGCAAACTATTGCCATGACTACGAGAATTGACGAGTCCAACGTGCCCCAATCAGATGCTTTCTGGGAAATGTAGTTCTCTTGGTCACAGTGTTACGTGTTTCCTGGATGCCGTCCTGGAAGTAGAAGAACTACAAACGGGTCGCTCCTTCCGTCGGGGAGGTCCAGTCGGTTTTTTTTTACTCTCTGCCAGCAGGCAGCCAAAATGTTGGCCATCCTGTCTGTGCTGCTTTTCTGCGTCTGTAACCCAGTCTGCTGCCTTTTTCAGAAACTTTACTGCACCATGTCAGAAAGCTGCGACTGCGACTTTAAGCCCAACATCAGAGGTAAGACGCGAGGTGGTTGTTGTGGGCGAGCTAACGTTAACTTCCGGGCTACGTATTAGCCGGCTAGCTAGCCGGGCAGCATTACAAAGTCCAGACAGTTTGGCTCACCGAGCCGTCGTTCAGACACACTGTACGGAATATGCACATCAATACGACGGTCTGACCTCACTGATGTTTCAGGCCACCGTGTAATTGAAGCTGTTGTCAATCAGTCGGTGAACCTCCTCCGTGTTGTAGGACATTGAGAATAAGAGGTTGGAACCCTAAAATGTTAAAAAACAAGCCTTTTTTTTAGAAATGGGGACATTTCTGGATATGTAACACTTACATACTATATGCAATTTAATTAGCTACTAATCGGCTTTCAAAACGTTTTGAAATGTTTTCGTTTTTTTGAGGACTTTATTGTGGTTACTGAAGAGCACAAAAACAGGCCAAAATCAAAGCAGTAAAGCTCCAGATATAATGAACTCAAAAAGACCTTCAGATGATTTCTTTTGTGATCACTAAACTCAATCTCAAGGCAACTTATCTGCTCAGTTCTTAGTCTGTTTGGATTTGGCCTTACTTGTGTAAGGTCACTGTAACACTTTGACAAACTACCTTTTAACCAGTCAGCTGCTGACATGCCACATTAACATGGAAGGTGTCAAACTGTCTTTTATCTATTTGTCTATTCGTGATGAGCAGACTTGGAGTGGGACCTCTACAAGAATGTCTTCGGTCAACATCTGGCTCAGGACATCGTGTCAGAGGAGGTGGTGAGGTTCATTCAAAATAAAAGCCCCGATCGGCCGTTGGTGCTGTCCTTCCATGGATCGTCCGGCACCGGAAAGACGCTGGTCAGCTCCATGCTGGGAAAGCACCTGTTTGGCTTCGCCATGAGCAGCCCGTTTGTCCACCAGTTCATCCCGACGCTGCACTTCCCCTCATCCAAACAAGTCAGTCGGTACAGGGTAAGTTACAGATCATGGTGATCTTGATTTGTTCACTTCCTGTCGTTTTATGAGAAGTTAAAGGTTTGTGACAAATTGCCATATTTAGGATAAGAGGCTAAATACCAATAATGTTAGAGCTGAGTTACAGGGTTGACAGAAAAGTCACTACTTTGATAATCAGTTAATTGTTTAGTTAAAGTTTTATACACCTGCAGCTTCTCAAATGGCACGATATATTGCTTATTTGTGCCATGTAAAAATGTAAACTTTAGTTTCAGATTTTTGGCCAGACAAAACAATAATAATAATAATAATAATAAACTTGATTTGTGTAGCACCTTTCATACAGGAAATGCAGCTCAAAGTACTCTACAGCAAGAAAACGACATGCCATGTTTGACATAAAAACAGATATAAAGAAACATTTCAAAATATAGGAAAGAAATTAAATGCATGAGAACAGATAAAATGCATTAAACTAAACACTAATAGAGTTAAAATATAAAATAAGCAATATCCATCCAACAAGACATCTGAATTTGTTGTCTTGATTATATCTTTTTTTTCTTCCTATATTATACACCAAATAATGAATTGTGATCAAGTTTAATTTAAATTTCAAGTCAATTCTATTTATATTGTAGCATAGTTTTATCCCCAGAATAATAGTTGGGCACCAGACAGGAAAATAATAACATTTCTCCCCTGCCAATTTAAGAATTGTGTGTATAATTTCTTAGGGGAGATCGCCCGGATAGTTTTAAAACCCCACAACAAAAGGCTGAAAGGAAACATTACACAAACCATAATTTGCATCATTAAATATTCATTCTATTTAAACAAAACAGTCATCAAATTAAATGGTCATAATTTCTAAATAAGCACAAACATTACACAACAAAATATCCCTTAAATGTCCATGAAGGCAGAACAATCATAAATCAAAATCAGAGTCCAGATCAGACAACAGCAAATGTCTCTTAAAAGAAAGATTAATTTAGAGACTCCCGTCTCTGTTGAAAATCAGTTCGGTTCAGAGTGTTTGTGTCTGGTATAGGTGTGTATATGTATATGTATATGTGAGGGGGGGGGGGGGTCTCGTGTCCAGGAAGATGAGGGTGGAAGCTGAAAGGGTGAGGTGAGGAAGGACAGGGAGAATCTTGAAAAAAATTCTTTAAAGAAGTTTTTTAAAAACGCCCAACCAAAGCCAGGGAGGTCCTCAGTCTCAGCCCCACAGGTCCAAGATGGAGACGAACACGTTCAGCTCTCCCACCCGCTCCAGGGATCCACTCAGCTCCACCCGCTCCAGGGATCCACTCAGCTCCACCCGCTCCAGGGATCCACTCAGCTCCACCCGCTCCAGGGATCCACTCAGCTCCACCCGCTCCAGGGATCCACTCAGCTCCACCTGATCTTGGTCTCCAAAAACCGTCAAATCAGTCCAGCCAGTTCAGGGAAAATCCAGTGATCTGTCACCTGGAAAATAATTCCAACTTCCTTTTTTAGAGTTACTATCTCCCGAAACTGAATTCTGTCTTTGCCGAGCTCTTCTTTTCAACCACTCTCACGCCTCCTCAGGTCTCCTTCATGCTTCCTTGGTCTGTTGATTCTCTTCCTCTGCTCATAGGTGTGCTTGATTGATCATTTCCTTGTCTGTTGATTGAGGGCTCTTCCCTACTCTTTTGTTTCTTTTTTCCTTCTCCCCCATTCTGCTACAATATAGTGCCTAAAAACACTTCATTTCAGGGCGCTTTACTTGGGCCCTGTTCATAGCTGGCATTAATATTTCATCCCGGGTGATCTGATCACAAGTGGACTAATACGTCTGTTCACACCTGACGTCATCATGTGTGTCCACGTGATTCTGTACGCACACTTACATCACGTAAATAAACGCGTGAACGAGAACGCAGACGAAGGAGAGGAGTTGAAGCAACGGGAATTTGACACCATGAGATATCTGTTAGACATTTTCGTCTGTTAGAAATGTACGCGCTATTTAAAATGTGGAAATGTTAGTAACTCACAAACCTGAACCATCATCGTATTTAAATATCGCCGCGGTTTTGAGACGGTCAGACTCCGCGCTGCAGTGGAGAAATTAATTGTGCAAGCTAGTGTAATTATTTATAATATTTTTCTGGGGGTATCAAGAAATCTTTCGAGGTCATTTCAGAAAATCTTTGTAGAGAAAACAATCATTTATAATTTGTGTGACATGCCGACGGAACAACCGTCTACATGTTAAGAATACCAACAGATTCCTCAGTGACTGTAGAGACTGCAGCCAGACTAAATATCCCTCCTTTGGTTTTTGTAGAACGACTTGAAGAACTGGATTCAGGGAAACCTGACTGAGTGCGCCCGCTCTGTCTTCATTTTTGACGAGATGGAGAAGATGCCGCCGGGCCTCATCGACGTCCTGGAGCCCTTCCTGGGTCCCTCCCACGTCGTGTTTCGCACCAACTACCGCAAGGCCATCTACGTCTTCATCAGGTGAGGGTACGCTCACCCAGCTGAGGCATGTCGACGGGAAGCAGGAGTTCATTCTCCATCTTTAAATTCTGAAGGACAGACGGGGGGGCGGGTCAAAATGTCTCTTTAAACTTCTTTGCTATGAAACCAGCAAATATCTGACATTTAATCCAAAGTTTAATGCACAGGTCGGGGTTACATTCCCCTCCCAGCGATGCTTTAAGAAAAAACCCTCAGTAATCATAAACTGGGGGGTGTTTTCATCTCAGACAGCTCTTGATGTGTTTCTTCTGTCTTTCCTGCAGCACCACAGGAGAGGACGTGATCAACAAAGTGACTCTGGAGAACCGGCAGGCCGGAAGAGAAAGGGAGGACATTAAGTTGGCCGACCTGCAAGACGCCATCGCGCAGGAAGTTTACAACAAGAACACAAGTAAGAGTCCTTTCTAGGTGTTAAATACTCCAGCGTCAAACGCACACAGCACAGGAACTCAACACGTATTCATCCCAAACTGGTCACAACGGGACTTTCTGGACAATGCCTGCAGGGTTAGCTGCCATTTTTATTCATTCAATTAGATTTGATCCATAAAGGACCTTATCGCAACACGAGTCATCACAAGTCACTTCACACTGGAGGGTCCTTACAACAGAAGGACAGTTACAACAGTTTCCCTGACGTTTTGAAAATGTACCAAACCATGAGTTTAGGGCACCGTTGCACCACACAGGAAATTATTAGAAAGATTTCCACTTCCTCAAACAAACGGCTCATCGAGCATGCTCAGTTCTTCAAGTGCTTTTTTTGCCTCCATTTTCTTTTTCTTTTCTTTTTTTCATCTTTTCAGTCACAACTGTCTCTGGGACACTTGTTATTTCAAAGTTTGAGAAAGATTAAAAAAAGAAAAATGAAAAAATAACAAGTCAGCTTTTATGTAAATTCAATTCAACTTTATTTATATAACGCCAAATCACAACATAGGTTATTTCATGGTACTTAACACATTAAAGTCCTTACAGCAAGACTTTACAATATTATACAAAGAAACCCAACAATTCAACAATTCCCACATAAGCTAGGAGGGAAAAACTCCTCTTTAAGGGAGAAAAACCTCCAACAGAGGGAAGGAAAACTCCATTTAACAGGAAGAAACCTCCGACAGAACCAGAGGTGGAGAACATCTGTTATCAGAACCAGACTCAGAGGTGGGCGCAGCATCTGCCTCCACCGGTTGGAGGTGAGAGGAGAGCAGAGAGAGAAAAGGACAGCATAGAGATAGAAGAGAAGAACTGTTGGTGGAGACGACAAGCGCAGAGCAGAGACATGCAGCTCCATGAGACATGCAGCTCCATGAGACATGCATCTTCATGCAAATGCAGCACATACCTTGTTTGTGCCACTAACAGCTCAGTCACAGATTCCGGTATTCACATTGAAATGTGTTTGTAAAGCAGCACGGGAAACAAAAGCGTACATACATACAGAAATCCAATAATACAAATTAAATAGCACAAGGCAATAAAAGCTATTAAAATATCCAACTGGCACACATCAACTGAATGCTTCTCTGTTTAGTTTCCACTCTGTGGACAGGAAGCAGATCTGAAATGTAGATATCAGAAATGTATCCTGGTAATATTTAGTTCATATTTTACTCAAAGGAAACCAGTAAAAATATCTGAGAAATGGAGTCACTTGATCAAAAAGTAAAAGGGTAATATTTAATGTTCATGTTATATTTATTATTATGATTAGCTGTATGGATAACTATCTCGCGTGTCAGACTTCCTCATCTGCTGTTTAAATAAAAAAATGTACGCAGAAAACCTTTCATAACTTTATCTTTCACTACCAAGAAAATGAATCTTCCTAAAAGTGAGTTTCCTCTGATGGTCTGGAGACGGCAGCAGTGCTCTGCAGCGGTGCACAAACGTTGGAGATGAAACCGTCTCATCCGTGTGTAAAAACAGCTGATTTGACGACATATTGCTGGACTGGCTCGGCGACCGTTATATTACTGTTCGTGTAAAGAAGCTGAAGTGAATCTCGTTCTGTCTGCAGGCGGCTTCTTGCGGTCCAAGATCATCCAGCAGAAACTGGTCACCAGCTTCGTTCCCTTCCTGCCGATGAGCCGCTGCCACGTGGAGAGCTGCGTGCGCTCGCAGCTCTGCCAGCTGGGCAGCTGCAGCCGCAGCGACGTGGTTCAGGCAGTAGGGGGCGACATGACCTACGCTCCCGTCCAGGGTCAGTACTTCTCCACCACCGGCTGCAAGGCCGTATCTGCCAAAATCAACTTCTTCCTGTGAGCTGGAGGGGGACAGGTTTTATTTAATACTAAAACAGGAACTCCCTCGGAGGTGAGTCAGTGAACAGAAGCAGTCGGAGTCCGCCGGCGTCAGTTTATAACCACGAGAAGATCAGAGCAGCGTCGAGGACACCTGAACTTGAAAATCAACCTCAAACCTGCTTGATTCAAAGCAGTTTCGTGCCACCAAGTGTTTGCCTGCCGGCTCCCTAAACGTTATTCGGTGTCTGAACCAGGAGTCACGACACTCTCTACCTCAAAGCCAACTCCAGTGGGAATTTATCAACTTTACATTTGGTTTTAGATTCCAGAAGCTTCAGCTGGAGGTCATCAGTTGATCTTAGTTTATTTTTTAGGCTCCTTATTTATCTGGTCTTAATGATTTTTGGTTTCTCAACACCACCATCCTTCCACATTCAAACTGCTGCTGACTTCTGGCAGGCGTCCACAGCTGCCTGGAGCAGCTGGAGGTTCCTTCATCTGTTAGCCGGCTAACAGTGGTAGAAAGGGGACTCCAAATTTTCCATAAATTATTGTTTTTAATGTTTGAATTTAGGAAAACATTTCTCATTTCATGCAGTGATTAAAAGACTTAGCAGTGTCAGGTTTTTTTGAGATCACATTTAGAGCTGGATGACGATACATATTTGGCTTTTTCTAAAGAGGGTTGGATAGTAAGCACATTTATCATTCAGCTCTTTCTGAAGTTTAAATGTATTGGAACTGAAAAATGTCCAAACCAAACTCTGGTCATTGCATTTAGAGTGCGAAAACAATAAGTATTTTTTTAAAAGAAAGGGGAAACGAGATGAATTTCACCTGAAAACATTGTTGCTTTGGGGCTGGATGGCATATTTTGGGGGCACATCACTACTTCTGCCATTAGGTGGCAGTAAAGATTTCCTTTTGCCAAGAGTGGTCGAGTTGAAGTAGAGTTCACCTGCAGCGCTGCATTTTAATTCACTTCGTCCCATATAAGTGAGTTGGGTAATGGATCCTTTGTTTTATTTTTGTTTCTTTGCTGTAAACTTTATGGTGACGTTAACGGCTACGTGGGTTTAAACACACTTAAAGTGCACTTTATGGAGTACGAAATGGACCTGATGTGTTTACTCTTGTCAGTATGCATCTAAAATATTGCCACGAGTTTGAATTGTTTACAACTAATTATTTACTGTAAAACATGAATTCTTTGTTGTGTTAAATGACGTGTGTTAAATGGAAATCAAAGTTAATTGAGTTTTCGAGTGAAGATGAATTTGTCATTGGAGCGAGGACACACGATGCAGTCAGAAGGCATTCAGACATTCAGCAGCCATCATCGTTTTGTTTTTTTTGTCAGTGTTTAGAGCAAAGGACTCTACAGAAGATCCGTTTTTCGATGTGATGAATCCCTTCAGAGAACTCAGCCTGTGAGCTTCCACCAGACTTCAGGCAAACTTTCTTTTCATTCATTTGCATGTGGACTTCAGCGCCATCAGAAGTACAGCAGTGAGAGTTTTACATCCATTATCAGTGGTTTTTAGACTCTCACCCTGCCATGATACAATCGGAACAGTCCCAATCAGAAGCAGACTTCAAGGGTTGTTTGTGCTGCCTGTGTTATGTAAGTTTCAGGTTCAACTGCTGAAGTGCCTGGACGTTGGTGAATGAAGCCTCTGAGACTAAATACAACTTGGTACGACAGTTTGAGCTCAAATTAAAATGTAAATACATGACAAAGCTGTTGTTCTGTGCCTTTCTGTGTAATGTTCTTTTTACTCCCCTATATTTATTGGACCGCTTTCATTTTTCATCACTTTACAGATTCAGGTTATTTATACAAAATGTACTCAACAAAAATGATGAATTGTTTTAAAGTGGAGTATTTTACAGTTTAAAAAAACTGGATACAACTCTCAGGTTTCTAAAGCACACACAGCGAGTGTCCAATTGTTTAGAAACACTGGCAATTTGGTGCTTTGTGTTAAAAATGACAATAGCTCCCACAGTTCTCTTCATATTGAACCCAAATAAATAAGAGCTGAGATGGAACACCTAAATGTTGTAGGCATTATTTGATTTCTAATGGAGCGACTCAATGTTTGAAAGCACAATTTCTTGTTCCTTGTCGACTGACAAGCAGCGCTGAAATTGGCATTCTGTCTGAAGACTACTTTTATTTTGTAGTTCTTTAACTTACTGAAGGTCTTTCATTTGTAAAACTCAGCGGTATTACTGTCATACCGAGGTAAAATTGGTAAAGTTATGGGGATTTAAAATACAAATGTGGGGGAAATTGGACTTAATTGCTATGTTAAAACAAGCACAAATTAGCCACCTCATTTACATAATACCAAAGTACATCGGAGCCGTTTAAGTTTAAAATTTAAGGTCAACTAAAGAAGTAGAAATGCAAATCTCAAGAACCTGAAATTCAAGATTACATTAGATTCACTTATTTACAGCTCTCCTCTTTTCTGCCAATCAAAACAGATCTTGTCTTGTGATATTTTATTCAGGCATTAAAAGTGCCTGAACACTGGTGTCGTGTTGATACGTGGTGTTTCCCTCCAACTGTCCCTGATGGAGAGTGAACGGCGCTACTGTGTGGCAGGTCTCTGAGCAGGAAGCACAGCAGATGTGATCTCTCTGACAGAGATGTTCTTCTGATATCTTTCTTCTGCAGGAAATTAATAGTTTCTCAATCGGAAATGAACAGATGTCAGAGGTCTTCGGGATTCAGTGTTTGTTCATCGCTCTTTATAGTCCACCAGGCATTCTTGGTTGTGAGGACATTTCTCTCAGCAGGAAATTTTACATGACACCAGTTTCAAGTTTCACTTGCACATGAGATGGTCAGCTGTTACTGAAGAGTAATTTGATTAATTTCAATTCATCAGTGGATAAGTAGATTTATTCACAAAAGTTATTCTTGATAAAGAAAAAATGCTGCCACAGATGGACAACCCCATTTGACACGGTCTGTAAAATGTAAATAAAAACAAAATGCAATGTTTCAGAAATCACATAAACCCATATTTCATTGACAAAAGACTAAAGACATCACGTGTTAAAACTGAAAGTTTTTATTGATTTACGAAAAATATGTGCTCATTTTGAATTTTATCCAGCAACATGTTTCAAAGAAGTTGGGAAAGGGGCATGTGTACCACTGTGTTCCATCACTTTTTCTTTTAACAACACTCTGTAAACTCTGGAACTGAGGAGACCAGTTGCTGAAGTTTTGAAAGTAAAATGTGGTCCCATTCTTGCCTGATAGAGGATTTCAGCTGCTCAACAGTTCAGGGTCTCCTTTGTCATATTTTCCATTTCATGATACTCCAGATGTTTTCAATGATTGACAGGTCTGGACTGCAGGAGGCCAGTTTATCAGCGGACTCTTCTACTAGAGAACCATGCTGTTGGAATACGTGCAGAATGTGGTTCTGCTGAAATAAACAAGACGTTGTCTGGATGGCAGCATATGTTGCTCCAAAACCTGAATATCTCATTCAGCATTAATGCTTCCTTCCCACATGTGCACGTTACCCATGCAATGTGCACTCACGCACCCCCGTACCATCACCCCATACCTGGCTTTTGAACTGTGCCCTAACAACAAGTCCCTCTCCTCTTTAGCCTGGAGAACATGATTTCCCCCAAATAATCTCAGATTGTGATCCATCAGACCTCAGGACAGTTGTCCACTTCACCTCAGTCCATCTTCAATGATCTCGGTCCAGAGAAGGCGGCGGTGTTTCTGGATCATGTTTCTGTCTGGTTTCTTCTTTGGAGAGTTTTAACCTGCATTTGTGGACGCAGCGATGAACTGTGTTCACAGACGATGGTTTTCACAAGTGTTCCTGAGCCCATGCAGCGATTTCCACGACAGAATTGTGTCTGTTTTTAATGCAGTGCTGCCTGTCCTTCCTTGTCCCTTGTGAACAGAGATTTCTGCAGGTTCCCCGGATCTTTTAATGATAATATAAACCGTAGATGATGATATCCACAAAATCTTTGCAATTTTTTATTGAGGAACATTATTTTTGAATTGTTGCTCTATTTATCCACACAGTCTTTCACAGATTGGTGAACCTTTGTGGTTTTGACTAAAAAGTCTCAAAAAAATATTGGATACACCTTGATTCATCAATCCAATATGGTTTATGATCAACCACATGGAAAATAAAAATAAATGATCCACCTCAACTGGACCTCCACGCTTTATAGACTCTATTCCAGGATATCCACTGACATGTGGTTCAAGCTTTGGAAAAAGCCAGTAAGATGACTGTGAGTTAGTTCGTAAAGGGAAAAACTTACGGTCATCAAAGTTATTTTTGAATAAAGTTTGACAAAGTAGAAGTGAAATTTGTCACTTAATATGAACAAAACTTGGGAACACGTGAGCTGCTGCCACTTCCTCAGTTACTTTGACTATTTTCTCTGCCAGCTCAGTTTCTTTGGAGAAATCCGAATGCATTTTGTCACCCGCAGGTGCTCAACCCTCCGACGAACAAGCCAATATCTTCCGGATTCAATTTCCTGCCCGGCTGCTGTCATTTTGGAAGCATCTTCTTGTCCTCTTTAAAAAGGCGCCACGTCGCCTCCTATATATGCCACATCTCCCCATGATCCTCCTGTGATGACTTCATCAATCCCCACCCTCCGCCCTCCACCCTCAACCCCACCCACTACCACCACCATGCAGGCGGCGTGAGGAAGAGGAGGGGTTCAAAGGTCAGCTTAAAAGGCCTCTTCACTCCCAGCTGCCGTTGCTGCGTGTCACCATCTCAGCCCTTTCTGGACAATGAGAGACACACATAAAAAAATGCCAGGATGACCGCCACACACACATACATCTACCTCGTGTGACCTCTGAGCCTGTTTTCACACGCTCCCTGCAGAACAGCTGGACCAGCCTCTCTTCTCTACCATTGGACCAGGTCGGAGAAAGAGAGAGAAGAAGAAGACAGAGAAAGGGTATGGTTAAAAGTTGGTTATTTCCTTCTTTCATTTTATTCCAACCCTTCTCCCTCACCACCACCTCCCCCCTCTTCTCCACATTTACTTCCTTCCTTCCCTCCTTCCTCTCTCCCTTCCTCTTCCTCCCCTCAGCTCCTCCATCACAAATCTGGTGTAAAAAGCCACTTTCACCTCCCACTTTACCTCCTCACCCCTTTGCCAAACCTCCCGTCTCCCTCCCTTCCATCAGGGGTGGGGTGGGAGGGGGGCAACAATGGGACGCTGCTCCTTCCTCCCCCTCCTCCCCACCCACCTCCACATCTGTGAGTGCCCCTCTGTCTCCTCATTCTTCTCCCTAACCGCTCCATTATTGGACCTCTTTCACTTGTAAATGTGGCCAGCGATACTTCTGATGGGTCTTTTATGCAAGCGGTCGGGGTGAGGAGAAAGGTAGGGGCTGCAGAGGAGGGGGAATGAGTACAATGAGGGGGTGGGTCATGGTTGAGGGTGGCGAGAGGGGCGAGGGGGGGTGGTTTCAGGAGTCTTGTGCGGTTTTCTCTCTTGCAAGCCAGAGAGAACGAGGGGACAATTGTGACAAAGAGTTAAATCCTTTTTTGTGTGTGCAGTCATTTGGGACGGTTGTGACGGACCCCAGCTCTCGCCTCACATTCCTGCAGCCGGCTATCCCCAAGCAGGACGGTGAGGAACGCGACGGGCCTGAGGTGGAGGGACGACCGCAGTGAAAGCTCAGTCAGAAGTTGTGTTGTGCACCCCAGAAGGGCGACACGTTATCAAAACGAACCCATGTGTGCAGAGGTGCTTAGCATTGCGTATCATAGCATGCAACAACGAGTCTCTGTTACAGGTACTATCACTGATTATGTGTCCAAGTGCATCAGTAGATGTGTGCAACCACCAGCTATATGTTGATGCTTTTTTTTCATTATAATTCAACAGCAACGCCGTTTCCTAGAAATGAATGAACCATAAAGTTAGTGAGATGCAATGGCGGTGTGTAAATGAGTGAAGAAAGAAGCTCAGTACATTATTGGTGGTCCCCCAGCAGCCAAGGCCTATGACAGCATAACTAAGAGATGAATTAATGTCACCTGAGCCTAACTAAGAACTTTATCAAAAAGGAAAGTCTAATCTTAAAAGTAAAGAGGGCGTCTGCCTCCTGAATCCAAACTGGGAGCTGGTTCCACAGGAGAGAACCACGAGCAGGCCAGTACTTGGAGAGCAAAGCCCTCTATTAGGATGATATGGTACTAAATGATCTACGATGAGATGAAGGTTGGCCATGAAGAGCTTTGCAAGTCAGCAGAAGAACTTTGAACTCAGATCTGGATTTTATGGCAAGTCAATGAAGAGATACCGATATAGAAGAAATATGATCTCTCTTGCTAAATCCTGCCGCTACTCTTGCATCAGCATTTTGGATCAACTGTAGGCTTTTTAGAGAGTTATTGGGACTTTTCCAAATTTTCGAAGTTGGGCTGAGGAAGGATGTCCCTGATTTTATTAATATTGCATGGAGAGCAGTCCAGCAGACTGTAAGAGTGAGTTGAAGAACATATCCTCATGAAAAATCCTTCCAAGAGTTCCCACAGTGGTGCTCGAGGCCAAAGGCAATGTCATCTAGAGTAAATATGAACTGCAACGAACTGGCAAAGAAGAAGTGAGGGGAGAAACAGGTATACAGTATATGCACAGGAGAGGCAATAGAACGCAGGTGGCCTGAAATGACACAAGAGGTAAAGTAGCAAAATAAAACAGGAAATAGAAAAACACAAGTGAAAACCTGTGACACAAACACAAAAACTTCAGTTTTGACCAAATTTGGGATTTCGTTAACTGTAGGCTCACCCATCCTTTAGGTCCTTTGGATATGCTTGAAGTTTCACAAACTAATTAGTTTCATCTGGTTTTACAGACAGATATAACTGGCTGTCATCTCCATAGCAATGGAAATGTATACTGTGCTTCCTCATGAAAACGCCAAAGGGAAGCAAGTATAATGCGAAAAGTATCGGACCGAGCATTGAACCTTGTGGTACTGTGGAAGAGACATCGTTGACATGAACAAATTGTAATCTGATTGATATGATTTGATCCAGCCTCTGAAATGTTTTAAACAATTGTATGAAAGTCAGCGCTGAGATTCAATAGGACAAGTAGAAAGAAGAAACTAACAGATTGCTTGTAACCTTCACCATAATGGACTCTAACGCCAGATTGAACATTTTCAAACTGTGGAGATTGTGCAAAATTGATTTATATTTTTTAAATCTAGTATTTAGAGACGCCATATAGGTCTACAGTTGCCTAATGTTATTCTTGTTATCCTCTGATGAATATTTTGCAGTCCTGGAGTTAAGTATTATGTGCTATTACACTGCCCTTCTGGGCTAGCTGTAATTCTTCTAAATCAGTGGACAGACATTCACTGTAATGTCATTTTTCCCAGCGACTGTGTAGTTAATTAATGTAAATTCAAATGTTATTTAAAAAATGGTCAGATCAAAGAGGCTTTTGAGGAAACACTATCAAATAAACAGATGAAGTTTGTGACTTGAGACACAATGTTTTTATCTATTTAACCAAAAGCACCATCATTCTTAACGTTAACCAAAGTGCTGCTCTTCCCTAATCTAACCACAGATGGTAATCTGGCGTCAGGGCTGCCGCCATCCTCTGAGTCTGCAGCAGCAGTACATGTAGAAGCACGATCTAAGCATGAGCTCTATTACTACTTAGCTAGTTAGCTACTATAAATGAAATGTCTGCGTACAAAAAAAAAATGCATATTAACGTTAATACACACTGACATACCTCTGTAGTGCCTTCTGTCTTTTCCTTTCTCCGTTTTTGTGTCTTACATACCTGAAGACTTGGACCTTTTCATAATGAAATAATTTGAGCCAATAATAACTGAAATAATGACATCTGTCCTTCAGTCAGTTGTTCTTACGTCCCAGACTTGGGCTGTCTGTGATATGTGATAATTGCCAGGAGTGAAAAAGTGACCAGGTACATTTACTCAAGTAGAGAAGCAACATTACTTCCTTGTTGCCACATTCGCAGCATCCCTCTTACATGTTGCGTTCTAGGCAACCAGCCATGTCGCCCGCCATGAGCCAGCCCCGACTAAAGTCTCTCAGGCATGAGAAAATGTGTACGTCCACCATCTCCCCCGACCACCTCCACCTCTAATCCATAAATGTGGCTCTTCGTTCATCTGAAAAAAATAATTCTTGTCTGTGACCATTATCAAGTTAGCGATTTCATTACACCTAAATGTACTCAGTAACAATTTAGTCCAACCCCGTTCCCCAAAAAGTTGGAATGCTGTGTAAAATAAAAATAAAATCATCACGCAATGATGTGCAAATCATGTAAACCCATATTTAATTGAGTTAATTAAATAGACCAAATGAACATATACAATTTGGAAACTGAGAAATTTTATTTG
>NW_027210659.1:197500-320000 GCF_029030835.1 Brachyistius frenatus
TTTGGGACATTTTGGGGGCTTTTTACGTTCAACTTAAATGTGAACGTCAAGATTCAGAAGAACGGTGACGAAATAAACAGCGAATTTAGAATCTTGTTGATGTTTCTGTGATGAGATAATTCATGAATAGAGTCAAAATGTTACCAGTTTTGATAGCTGCTCAGACAATATTTAACATTTTAACTTTGGTTTCTTTTGGTGATAACAAAATAAAGCAAAATAAGGTATCAAAATATGCATAGTTTGTGTGCAGAAAACTTGTATCTAACGCAGAGTTGATGTTAAAATGTTGTGGTTTGGATGTGCGTGGGCCTTCTCTTAGTTTTAACCCACTGATCCACTGATCATTGTGGGGTGTTCAGTGACACTCGGTCAACAGACACCAGTGTGTTTTTTCTCCCCAACTTGGGTGGTGGTGCGTGGACCGAGCACACACACACACACACACACCTCCCCGAGTTTTTAATCCTCTGAGCTCCATCCCAGAGCAGCTCGGCTCCTCCGGCAACACGCTGAGAGCGGATTACAGGAGCAAATTAGTCTGAGTAGACCCGACGCATCCGAGCCGAGGTGATGCTGTGGTGTGAAAATCAAACAGACCCTTGTCCCAAAACCAAAGGAGGCCAGAGTAGAACGGAGGGTTTGGTTTACTGTGCTGCTGACACCTTTTCAGAGAGTGTCAGTTTCTCATGTTGGCAGGAGATTTAACCGTTTCTAAAAAAAAAAACACAACAAAAAAACAAATGATAAAAAATCTAATATCTTTAGCAAATAGTTTCTCTCCAAACTGAGCCTCAAAAACAATCTTAATGTGACAAAAAAATGGATAATGTGACCAAAACATTTTTTTTAAAGAAATATAAATATTACTTGACATTACTCACTTCAAATATTGTTTGTCAATTCATTTAATTTCCCTCAGATTAAACTTAACCTGAATTTTTTTTTAACTCACAATTTCTTGTTATAAAAATGCTGCTTTCTGTTCCAACAAACATCCAAAACATCTGTTGAAAAAGAAAATGTACCGAATAAAGCATCCATCTTTGGATTTCTGAAAATCAAGAGAGAATCCAATGTAAGTAAACATGAGGCCTGTTGGACCTTAAGAGGAAAATGTAAATTTTTTGGCACAATTAAATCTAAATATTAAATTAAATCTGCCTGATGCATTGACTTTTTTTTTTTAAAGATGAAAACAAAATCAAGAAATGTGAACAGAAGAAAAAAACATGGAACATTAATCAAAAAAAAAAATTATGATTCTTCCAATGATCATTAATTCTTTATTATTCATTAACAGTAGAATCAGTTCAAACAGACTCCGTCTTTATTGGCTTGTAATGGCGTCCTTTATCAAAAGGATAAAGCGCTTGGAAAAGGTCACGGTTTGTTAAACAAAATTAAAATGATACATTCCTGAAGAATTATGCAAATTATAATCCCCAAAACGCCAACAAAAGACAGCAACAAAAGCTCACCAGTGGAGCGACAATAAACCTTCCCTGCCAGGTTTTCAGCAGGAAAAGTGGGAATAAAGAGAGAAGCTGTGGAGCTGGGCCAGCCTGGGAAATATTAGCTTCACTCCAACAACTTAGAAAAAATGCCCCAGCTTGTAAAATACTTAATTATCACTCTTCATTTCTGGGTTGGCCTCCTCCTCCTGCAGGCCTATGAAACGAAATCTGAGGGAAAAAAGTGAGTGTTTGGCTTTTTTCAGCTTCACTTAATAGGTTAAAGAAGTCAGAATAAGAAGAATTGAAGTTCATTAAAACACATTAAGAGTCAAATTAATAGGCAGGGACAGACCATGGCCCTCTGAAGGCCCTGAAACAGAAAGTCCTCAATACATATGGAACCAAAAGTCAAAGAAACCAGAAAAACATGACCATGTGCGTAAAAAATAATGAACATGCAGAGCAGAAAAAACGATTTTTATCTTGGTAAAAGAGGATCAGGAGTGCAGAAGCTTCCAGCAACAGATGTCCAGGCACAATTCTCGGGTTGGATTTGAAATTTTACAAGAATTGCGTTTGGACAATCAGCAGCTGGAGCTCATAAAATACCCCCCCCCCCCAAAAAAAAAAAAAAAAAAAACCTTCATCGCAGAAAAAAACCAAAACAGCAAAACGAAGACATTCAGAGGAAATGAGGGTTCTTTAAAGGCTTAAAACTAAAAGGTCAGGGGTTTAAATGAATCTTCTCACGATTCACGTGCAGTCTGAGCTCAAAGCGAGGTCAACAGCAGCGTTCCCACTCAAACTGGGACTACACATCACAGGCCACATTAGCCACATTATCCAATTACAGCTGCTAATTAGCCACTTCTCAATTTATCAGAAATAATCCCCAAAAAGACAAAACAGGAGCTGAGGGTGTAAAAAAACAACAACCCTTCCATTGATCACATATAAGCATGTAATCATCTGCAGATGGAAGATAAACGGAGGAATCCCTGAAACCAAAGCAGCTTGTTGGCCAAAACTCCTCTCCGCCATATCTGCACCTGTTAAGACGCATCTCTCTCCTCCGTCCTTCCTTCTCCTAAAGCCCCCTCCTCCCCACCAAAAAAAAAAAAAAAAAAAAAAAAAGCTCCAAAAAAAAAAAGATGCAACTACCATCGAGCGCTCTTTTCAGCTGCGCAGCCTTTCACCTTTCCTCACCAACCTGCAGGAAGAAAGAGGAAAAATGACCGGCAGGTTGCAGGATGCACCTGCTCCTCCGCGTGTAGTTCCAGAAGAGAAAATTGGAAGCGGCAGGCTACTCCAACGACAGGGGAAGGAGGTGGGAGGGGGGGAATGAAAGCTGGTGATGGAAGCAGAGAGGCGGGCAGCGAGGCTGGATGCTTCCCCCGGATGGTCGCAGGGAGGACGGGGTGCGAGCGGACAGCGCACCGCCACAACCTCCGCCTGCCGCCGCCGGCTCCTCCTGCCGCTCCCGCTCCCGCTCCCACTCCCACTCTCCTCGTTCTCCTCCTGCACCGGCCGATTTGGTGGGCTTTTTCTGGGGCTCCTCCAACAATGAGCCCCCTTGCGTCCGTGTCACCGGGAGAGAGCTCGGGAGTGGGGCCGGTCCGCTCTTGGTACTGAGATTTGAATAAACACATACACACGCACCGCGGGGGTGATGATAAATGCCCATTGTGCCCGGAGGAGGAGAGAAAGAAGTCCTAATGAATCTGCACTGAGAGAGAGAGAGAGAGAGAGAGAGAGAGAGAGAGAGAGAGAGAGAGAGAGAGCAGCTGTCAATGAAGCACCAAAACCTCTTAAAGACACAACGCTCTCATTTTCTCATCTTCTCTGTGTTCTGCTTCTTTTTTTTCCTTCATTTTTCTAATTACAATCCTCACACTGTTGACCCTCCCGGTCAACAGTGTGAGGATTGTTTTATGCGGGAGGCATAAACACTCCTCACACACACCCCGTACACTGAACGCTGGGGATGACGTTTTCCTTTTAGTGCTGAGACAGTTGGAGCTCACAGAGACTTCCCTCATGTGAAAAAAGGACAACAACAACAACAACAATAAACAAAGAGGTGTGTAAAGTATACAGTCACCTCAAGCCAACGAAATCATTTGAGTCAAGCATGGAAATGTGTGCATCACTGACAGCCACTGTTTTATTTTCAGGCAAAACAAAATCAATTCAAAGATTTCTTATTTATTTGTTAATCGACTGCTAAAAAGATTTCCCCTTATTCACTTATTTATTTGTTTATATACTGCATTTTTTTTTCTAAAGTGGGAGATATTTTAAGGCTAATATATTTTTTCTTTGTAAACTTGTATAAAATGAAAGAACAGCAGCTGCTCTTGAAAACATGACAAAAAGGCCCGCAATAGAAACCAAATATCATCAACTTAAAACAGGATCATTATGGAAAGAAAACGAATGCCGAATATATACAGTATGTAGACCTATTAAAAATATAAAACCTTTGTTCAAAGATTATTGTAAAAAAATATCACGAATTTTTATTACCTTCATTTTCTAAAACTTGATTAATGATTTACATCACAATTAAATATTCATTATCTGAAGATGATTTTCAGTGAAGCCAGAGAGCAATGGCTGTAAAATATAGATTTGTTAATTATTAGCATGTGAAGTTTATTATAGATTATATTTTCACAGTTAAAATGAAACATGGTGTATTTTATACATATTATTTTATATCCACAGGAAAACCGTATTATTTAAATTAACATTTAAATAATTTTAACTTCACATTTAAATAATACAGCAGTGAAATTGTTTTTTTTTTTTTCTTGGCTAGCATTTCCATCTACTTTCGTCTTAATGCTAAGCTAAACTAGCCTGAAAATGATACCATCTTCTCCTCTGACTCTGGGGAAGGTAAAGCTTTTTCTATGATAGGCTATGTAAGATATAAAAAAATTATCATAATTAGAAAATCATGAATCTGAAATTTTGCCGAAATGTTTTTCCCCTCTGAGTTCTTCTATCTGTTAAATAAATAAAAGTTTAGCTAAACCCTGGTGAAAAATAATATCTACTTTTGATTTCCCCTAATTTCAATAATATTAATCTAAAAGTTGACCTGGATGAAGCAGACGAGTTTATAAATTGTGAGAGTTTAGATGTGAATTATGAGAACGAAACCGTCAGTTGCAAGCATCTCATGTCAGCTTCATATTAATGGCTCTATATTGTTTATGTCTTTTTGTTTACATAATTTGAAAACATATATTTGGGAAAGTGCATTGAAGATTTGGAAAACGGCCCAAAACCTTTGGCTTTCAGAACAACAAGCTGCCATCATTTGTTTGGACCTTTCAGATCCATCCTGGACCTTTAGGTATTCATTAGATGTTCTCAGATCAGAAACAGAGATTTGTAAATAACCAAATATCTGAATCCACTCTGAGCCTGTAGCTTTATGCCGGAAAGCCTTTAACCCTGGTGTTGTCCTCGGGTCAAAATGACCCGCAGCTGTGTTCAACCAAGTTCTATTTTATTTTCATATTTTTTGGGATCATTGGTGACGAGGAGGCTGTGAGGGTTTCTTTAAAGAATGATCACCAATGAGCCCAAACAAATATAAAAATATAGAAATAAAATAGAACTTGGTTGAACACAGCTGCAGGTCATTTTGACCCGAGGACAACACCAGGGTTAAGGTGATGCAGACTTCTGTATCGCTGTAAAAACAAAAAGAAGTTAATTAAGAATTGTGAATTTCTCAAGGTGTTTATCTTTAATGCAATGCATGCTGGAAAGTATATGCAAATAAGTCAACAGTATTTCTAAATAACTTTATTTGATGAGTTAAATAAATGATCAATTGGAAATTTAGTCCGTTGAACTCCTGATTTCAAGTTCAAACCATCCATTATCTATACCCGCTTTATCCTGAACAGGGTCACGGGGGTGGGGGAGGGGTGGGGGGGTGGTTGGAGCCTATCCCAGCTCACATTAGGCAGGGTACACCCTGGACAGGTCGCCAGTCCATCACAGGGCCACATAGAGACCGACGGAAACAAAGACCATTCACACCTAAGGGCAATTTGTAGAACCACTGATAAACCTGAGACGCGTGTCTTTGGGACGGTGGGAGGAAGCCGGAGAACCCGGAGAGAACCCACGCAGGCACAAGGAGAACATGCAAACTCTACACAGAAAGGCCCGGAATCTAACCCGGAACCGACAATGCTAACCACTGCACCACTGTGCAAGTTCCAAAGGTGATAATTACACAATTTAAATGTGAAAATAAGAAAAAGTTCACATGGGGATACTATTAAAAGAAGTTTATTTCATATAAGATTCACAGCACACAAACAACACAATGACGATGAGAATTTTCCAGAGAGTAATAATAAAAATGATGCGTTGGCTAAACACACTTCACTTCACTTCACTGTTAATGAATGTTTTCACAAACTGTTGCAATTTTATTCAAATAAAGTAAAAGTGTTTCTATGATGTAGAAGTTCTGCCTCGCTTCCTTGTGTCTGCCAGTTTCTGCCAGGCCTACTTCCATTAGTCACCGGTCAGCTGTGAAGCCCAAACACTGCAGAGATGTTCGTAAAGGGTCGTAGATGTGGTATCGAGGCCCCGCCTCCTGCCCCGCCCAAATATGAACATGAACCCTCTGAACTTCGTTCTACTCAACCGTCGCAGCCTTGAACTTTATGATCTAAATGCTCACCTTTTTCCACAGATTAGTTGCGCTCTTAGCTGTATAACATTTGTAATGGATCTGTACGTCTCTGCTCTGTGATTGTCGTCTCCACCAACAGCTCTTCTCTTCTATCTCTATGCTGTCCTTTTCTCTCTCTGCTCTCCTCTCACCCCAACCGGCGGAGGAGGCAGAGTCTCCGCCCACCTCTGAGCCTTCTTCTAGAGCTTTTTCCTGGTAGACCATACGTGGGAATGGTTGAATTGTTTGTTTCCTCTGTATAATGTTGTAACGTTCTGTTCTAAGACCATTAAACATACTGTGTTTCTACAGTGGCCCTGAAAGGACAAACCAAAACCTGTCTCTGGACTGGGCCTTTTGTGTTTGCCCAGAGTTTCTTGGCCACCGTAAATTCTCTACACGCTGTGTAGGAGAGGGGTGATGTATGGTGTGTTCAGGTGGTTGTAGTCTGTAACAATCACCGCCACTAAGTCCTACACACTGCTCCTTTAAGTTACTTTTCAAAACACAAAGTTAATTTAGTGAACATTGTGCAGCGATCCCCGATCCTTCACAATATTGCAGAACAATTCATTTAGTGGTTGGAAGAACATGATTAATTGCACGGTTAAAGAAACTGTCACGCCAACGCGGGGCTACCTCACGTTTTGCTGTAGTGGACTGGCGTGTCTATTTTACGCTTTGCTGTGATACTGTGATTGGTTCTATCACAGTCAGCTTTACCGGCCCGGGCTCCGAACACCTAAGGATTCCTTCAAAGTCCTCGCTGTAAGAGTCGAGCCAGACGTTGATGTTAAAAGCAACTTAACTGTTCGGCGGAGGCAAACAACCACGTGGCAGTAATTTGAGTTTTTACTGTTGCAGTCCTTGTAAACAGCTCTGAAGAAAACCATCAGCTCGAAGCCAAAACAGTTGGACGAGTTAAAGTACGAACAACCCAACAGGCTTTGTCTTCCGTTCCCTATCGTCAGACGGTCAGTGGTTTCCCTCCGCTCTGTGTACTGAGTTAACATTTCCGTAGCTGGGAACATCTTTGCACGTTGGATGCTTATTTGCCTCTTAAAGGGCCCCGCTGCTGCCTTTTCACGCTCCTGTAAGAATAATTTAGCGTGGGAGGCCGGAGATCACTGGAGATTATGGCTATGAAAGGGGAAAAGGACGCGTTATTAATGCTCGCTTATCAGGAAGAGGTGAATGAGAAAGGGATCCTGGACGGGCTCAGATTCAACACAGCCATGGGAAACCGGGACAGATTCAGTCCATTCTTTAAAAGAAAAACCAGAAGCCTCATGAAATAAAGAAGTAGTGCCACTAAAGGACACTCAGACACACTACACGTCCCTACGGGGGCATTACAGTAATACATGGAGAGATAAAATGCATTGAGGTCACAATTCAGCACTACACTGAGTCCCGACAGAAATATTATCAGGACATTAAAAGGAAGATCGAAGGGGATGAAAATTATTATAAGACAAAAATACATCAAAATATCTGAAGATCACTTCTTTTTAAAAACATTTTTTTATATAAAACTGTGATAAGACCACAGAGACGGGAAAGTAATATAATGGTTATTCTATCTTTGTCTAGTAAGATAAAACCATAATTCAGAGCTGTAAACTTGAATCTATAACTTCATAAATTATGTCCGACTTAAGTCACAACTTTGGAGATTTTAGATTTGACTTTTGACCTTTTTATACCTTAAACCTGATGCAAATCTTTTCACTTCAGTCAGTAACAGCTCCACAAACGTGAGGCCAAAACAAACCACCACGGGCTCGGAGGATAAGAGACACTTGGGATATCTCTGATATAAGATGAGCCTCTAAGCTTCCATCACCAGCCCAGTAGCTGTATTCTTACTTCTACTTCATTAAATCTGTAAACTACAGAATCTCAAAAATCTCAACTGCAGTCCATCAAATCTGATTCAACAGAAATGAAGCAGCAGGCTCGTTGTTGAATGTACCATTTTTCTCAACCTCAAATAAATGATTTTATTTTTTCTAATAACAGTTAAAGTCTGGTGCCAGCAGACGGACCTCCAGGGTGGAAAGGGTGAAAGAAGTAACGCCGCAATTTGAGAAATTAATGCATTTAAAGAATTAGATGAAACAATAATCTCATCAAATGCAGTCGCTAACAGGAGGCGATTAGCCTATAGCTTAGCATAAAAACTAGAAACAGTAAAACCGCTAACCTGGCTCCACCCAAAGGGAAACTTTACACCTGCCGACACCTGTGAAGAGTGAAATTAACTTTGTATCTTGCGCATTTGACGGAAATGTAAAAAAACAAGTCATGAGGAGTTATGTGCTGCTACTATCCTTCCTGTATTGTATTCACGATCTGGTTGCCAGCCAGGCAGCTTCAGTGAAATCATTTTCTCATCAAGGTGGCGTTTCCAAGGTCCAAACTGTAACACCGAGCTGAAAATGAAAGAGTATGTTGTACAAAACGTCGGGAGCAAATCCACCGACTTTAATTTCTAGCCCCAACACACAGAAGGAAACCAAAGAATTTGTCAGCGCATCCCAGCGGACCGACAAATAACAGAAGAACAGCCTCACACCCGAGGTCCATTCAATGGCCTTTATTTGAGCTTCCGTTGGTATCGCACAGTCAGATGGAGTTTACCTACCTGTCATGGAATTATAAATGTTAAAAACTCTATTATCTGAGCATTTGAAGGACTTTTCATCCATTTGGCTGAAAACAATAAAATATTTCAAATATTTTGAAAGTTGATGTTCCAAAAAAAACAAAACGTGCAGATTTGCAGTCTCCCACGTTTGAACATTAGTCCTCCTCAGTCTATTTTTACTTCACGTGGCGATAAAGACATTTCAGCAATCTGAGTTTTTGATTGAGAATTAAAGCGTGTGTCACATGGTGGTTTCTGTTATTTCAGATTATTTTCCACAAAAACGGAAATACATAGAAACAAAACGTTAATGACCAGTAGCAGACTGTGATATATCAGAAGAGTATCACGTGACTTTAACTCTACCTCCATGAAGACACTCAGTTATTTGAAAGCGCCCCCTGCTGGCCCCAGAACCCGGTTTTGTCTGTTCTGTCCTTCAATGTGGCCCAAAACGCATTTCACTGTCATGCTGTGGCTGCATGCATCTCAGACCGCCTCCTAATGAGTCCATCAGATCGCCATGTCTCCTCAATGCTCAATGTAGAGGGGGGGGAGGGGGGGGTTAACTGCGTTTCTCCCGCCCCCTCCTTCACTGTGATTGGATGGCTGGTGACGGTGCCAGGTGCAGCTTTAATACTCATCACCTCATCAAGCTTCTGGCGTTCATTAAAACAATTGGAAAAAATATCCTGCAATTGGGGAAAAAGCGCTTTGGTGGACACGATGGGTCGTGTCAGCCGTGGCAGAGAGGCGGACGGTTTTGGTGCATGCTGATTGGTTAAAATCAACCCATGGTGGGATGGAACGACTGCAAACGATTCTCTAAGGAGGGAAGACAGACCCATATAATCATGCAGTGAAATTAGGTCTGGTTAGGAGCAGGCTAACGTCCTCTGAGGTTCTATGAAGAAATGTTGCAAAATTTGCTTTGTTTCTTTAATTTTGGTCTCTTTTGTAGGTGTTTATTGAGTCAGGCAGTTGAGATGTCCAGTAATGAGTGTCATTAACTGAGAGTCAATAACTTGTCTTTGCCATAGTTTGTGCTGCTTCCTCACTGTCCTCCCCCTCCCCATACTTTTCTACAGGTATGTGCCGGTAGAGGCAGACCACCGCCCACTCTGAGTCCAGTTCTGCTGGTTTCTTCCAGTTAAAAGGCAGTTTGTTCCTCCACATGTCACCAATGCTTATTCATGTGGGAGTTATTGAATTCTTTCGTTCTATAATATTGTACGGTCCTAACCTCCCTATGTTTAGTGCTTTGTGATGACTTACGTTATGATTCGGCACTATATAAGTAAGACTGAATTGAATTAGAAGCAGCAGCACAAGAAGACGGGCAGAGGATACATTCATTTGTCCAACGACGTGAACGCTTGCAAGTTCCAAAGCCAGAAATCTTTCCCTTCATTACCTTCTCTTCCACATGACGAGGCGTCATCCTTGAAGGAACTCGTGTGTAAATAGCAAATTTCATGGTAATCCATCTTATCGTTGAAGTGCCAACCTCATGGTGGTGCAACAAAAAAGTCGTTGGATGTTCAAAGTCAGCAGGATTCGCTGAATGGGGACCAAGAACGCCTGAACCAACTTTTAAGTCACTCTCCGCTACAGATGTGGAGAAATTTCAGTCTGGAAGGTGGTGAACGACTGGACCAACACGGCCGTATCTAAAGCTTCACGGCTAGCAAATACAAATATGGATTAGAGCTTTAAAATATGGAAATGTCCCATTGTTGTGGTTTTCTAAATTAGCCTTCCCACCACCGGTGGAGTCAGAGGGGCTCGTTTTTGTGCTGCTGCAAGAGTTAGTGGGAAGACCCCCCAGTGGGCCACCACTCCTGGCCATACAACATGGGGAGGGGGGGGGTCCCCATTCCTGAATAAATTTGGGATCTTCTCTAAAGGCCGGGGTGTCCAGCCTGCTGCTGACCTCTGATCCCTGCAAAAGAAAAAGTTATTGAAGCTGCTGGTGAAGCCTCCTAAAGCTGACCAGCGAGGGGACGGCTGGGAAAGTGGCCTGATGAAGGCGAAGGGCGGCTCAACGGGGTCATGGCACAGAAAGATGGGGGGTTGTCATAGGGTGAGGGGTGTTCAGGGTGTGTGTGTGTGTGTGTGTGTGTGTGTGTGTGTGTGTGTGTGTGTGTGTGTGTGTGTGTGTGTGTGTGTGTGGTGGGGGGTGTCGTAGAAGTTTCCTTTGAGCACCCCGCTCCCCTCCTCCTCCTCCTCCTCCTCCTCATGGTCACAAGTGTGTCCCTGCAGCTATTGTGACTGAGCTGCAGCAGGACAGAAGGCCTCAAACAAACCAGCTCTAAACAATGTTTGGCCCCTTTTGTTTCTCGCCTGCCTTTCTTCTTCGGCCCTCCATCGCAATCTACTGACCTCCTTTGTATTGATTTCCCTCATTCAGCGGCTCGTTTGCCTCTTTTCCGCTGGTTTATATGTTCTTTTTCTGTTTTATTTTGTCTCCCCCCCCACCGAACCCTCCATCCCTCCTCTGTCATTCTAGTGTGAGAATGCAGCGCGCCTCTTGACGGGATGCAACTCATTAAAGGCACCTAATTGATGAAGAGTGTGATTAGCGTGACAACTGGAAGGGGAAATCAATATGTTTTTTAGCCGAAGGAGTCACATCGGGGAAGACAAGATGGAGGGGAGCAGCATGTGAGGAGAAGCATATGTTTGGGGGGGAGCAACATGTGGAGGCTCGCTTTCACGTTCAACGTACAAAAAGAGGAGGAACTGAGCTTGGAGTGACGGAGTTGTTTGTTTCAGTGTGGTTCGTTTCCTTGATTCAGACGACTTGTTAGAACTTGTCATCATTTCTTATTGTGTAATAAATAAGACCTTCACGTTGCTCATGAATAAAAACGGCAGGGCGGCCTCTCGCCTCCGATACATGATACAATGATTGATTCAATGACTGCAAGAACTACGTATGCACTGCACTGTGCTGAACTGCAGTTTCTCTGAACATTAACCCTGGGAACACCAGGCAGTTTTCAGGATGATGACACTACCTTCAATTTTAAGTTCATATCTTGGTTAACCATTCATCCTATATCTTGGTTTAATTCAGAACAGTCTAGGCCATGCAAATCTTTCATTATTGGATTTGAAGATATTTTTTATATTAGCCTTCATATCAAGTAAAAAACATTTCGCCCTACGAAATTATTTTATATTTTTACATCTAACCCTAAAATATTGGCAGTATAGACATATTTTTATAATTGTGCAGAATATTTGGGAATCCAGAGTGTGGGGTCCATCAGGTTCTAAGAGTTAAAGAAGATTCCATCTTATTATACAAAAGGTTTTATTTATGCAGTGCATTTTACTCCATTAGACACATAAAACAGCAAAATCCACCCACGGTATCTTTGTTCATGTTGGTGCCCATCTAATACAATCCACCACATCAGGACCCAACAAAAGACAGAAGCTGCTTCAACAGTATTTGATTGAACCCTTGGAACAACTAGAAGGCCTGAGTTGGAAGACCTCCGAGTCCTGGCAGGTTTATAATGAAGAGATTTGTCATTTAGGGCTCTGTAGATACGAGGACTGATATTTTGTAATCATTTTGTAATGGTACGTGAGTTTACCGATGCCCGTGGTGATGTTTCAATCTTTGTGAGAAACAAATCTGTTTTTGACCTGGGGGGAGAGGATATTTGTGGACAGAGAGGACTGCATGAGGGTTTAATGTTAAAATGTTAAGTTCACAATTATTAAGTCCGTCTCTAAACAACAGTTTGGTACACATTTGCTGGCTATTCTTTTTTTTCCCAACGTTCACACTAGCACTCAATTGCTAACGGCCTTTCAAAGAAAGATACGGGGAACAAAATTCAGTTATTCTTTTTTGCAAAGAATGTGTTCTGAAGTTTAGCTGAAGGTAATGTGGGTCTTCAGCTGACAGATTTAGAGTCAAGAGGATATCTTCCAAAGAAAATGTCCTCTTTTGGTTTTCCCATCTTAAAGAGCAGAATAAGAATTGTACAATCAAGACTGTAACTTTTGAGGAAATCCACTTGATTTGACTAATTCAATACATTTTCTGACGCAAAGATAAATCTGAATTTTGTCCCCCGTCAGCTATAAAGGACAGTTTAGACGGGATCTTTTACACCCAGCAAAACTTACAATGTGCAAACTGTGAAAGTACCCTTTAAAGTAAAGAATCGGGTTTTATGTCATCAGTTTCAGTTTCAACAGTTGAGGTTTCCAATGCAAGTCGTCCTACTATTGCAGACAAAAGTCCTCAATGATCAGCCTTCTGCCCATTTCTGAAACATCTCTTTAAACTTACACAACATCTCTAGACAAACAGGTCTTTAGAAATTCTTCGTTGCTTGTTTTGCCATTTTTCATTTAAGTAGCTTTAAAAGTGTAGAAACGTGTTGGTTTCTCTCCCTCTGTATGCTCGAGTCCAGTACCCGTTGTGTATGAATGTTTACGATCCTTTAGAGTGTCTCACATAGTCACAAAAAAAAGGACTGTCAAGTTTATTTTTATGCTGCAAAATGTCCTACTTACTAGATTTGAATCCCAAACAGATGTATGTTCCAGAGGTCAGCTGTTGCTTCATGCTTCAGCTTCTCCAGCCTTGTTCAGTAAAGGTCCGACACAGATTTGAAGGCGGAATTTACTCTATGTTTGAATATTATATTTCAACTTTGTTTAAGATTGTATTTGAATGCAGGTTAAAATGTTCGAATATTAAAGGTAACAGACCTGCGATGGGCGATTTCACACTATACTACTGAAATAGTTCTTGCAAATTATGATCTGTTAGTAGATGTAACAGGGTCATATTTAATGAGATTTACACAACCTTGTTCATATATTGGTAACTGTTGTAGGTTTATGAGCCATTATGTAAAAGTTGTGATGCAAATTATAAAAGCAAAAACTTCAGCACATCCATGGTCCACTATTTTCCAACCTGTAGTTATGATATGTCCTTAAATCAAAGTAATCAAACATCAGCTGATATATCATAATTGGAAGTTTATTAAACACTCAATTAACAATACTTGTATTTTGGCTTCAAAGAAGCACATTTTTAATCTGAATAAATGATAAGAAATCTTTAATCTGAATAAGAATCAGACAGTCGCAGTTTTCCCTCCATTCATGCACATATTGTCAGATATCAATAATTCCTCTATCACAGGTCGAGCTCTCCACATCACCGACTATTTGAAATCCGTTCACAGCTTTTTATGGTATTGTTAGAATCAACAGTCAAACATGAACAATCAACTCTTTGAGGAAATTGTTTAATCAGTTTAAATACAAACCCGGTGACAATGACGTGTTCATGTTCTCCTCTGGCTCCTGCTGCTTTACTTTCTGTCTTTTCAGGCAACTCTAAAGGTGAGCTATCCCTTTGAAGAGTGAGTAAAGTTAAAGAGGCTCCTGTTTTCTCCTCCAGATTGTCGTGTGTGTGATAACAGAGTTCAGAGTTTCAGCTTCGCCTCTGAGCAGCAGCAGAGTCTTCAGCTGGAGAGGCAGAGCGTTCCATCTCCTTCCTCTTCTGTGCTGCTTGTCTGCCCCCTGCTGGTCCGGAGAGCGGCGGGGAGTCCTGCTGGGAGAGCTGGGAAAGCAGGAGGTCCACGCTCCGGAGCACGACCGAGTCCAGAACCTTCTGCTCCTCAGAGGTGAACCGGCTCAGAACGTGACGCTCCACAGACGTTTTCCCGGCCGGCCGGCCGATCCCGACTCGAAGTCTGGGCATGACCTGTAGCAGAGACGAGAGGAGAGCCGCTCTACTTTGAACACAGATAAATCACCATAGCACTAAATAACACGACAGCAATGTTTCTAATGGAAATAACACAAAATAGAAATTTAGCAGGTATTATAAAAATAAAGAACTTACGTCAGTCTGAAGACAGTCCACACAGGAGCGGACTCCGTTATGACCTCTGTGAAGAAGAGTCATGATTAATGACTAAAGGTTGAATATTTTCTTTGTTGGGCTTCAGACTCTCCAAAACACATATTTCAGTGATTATCGGTTATTCTATTGTCAAAAAAATATATATCAAAAGCCATTTTGTATTAACTTGGTATCAACTGTTTAAAGCTCCAGTCCTGTTGGTAAGTACAAGAAAAAAAGAAAAACGCTGAATGTCAAATCTGTTGAGCATCAGTTTAATTAAAGTGCTCCAGTCAAGCCTTGAAGTTATGTGACATTATTCAAAAATTCAGAACTTTTCAAAGGAAAAATTGTCAGCGAAGGAATTATGTTGTTATAACAATTTTAGTTGTGTTGCTAAAATATCAAACTCACTTGGATTTGGAACATTTACTGTATTGGTTCATTATTAAGTCTTGTCCTGTTTTAGGTTTTCATCTTTGAAGGAAAGCCGAGCTGTGCGTTTACACTCTTTAGTTTCATGAAGTTTCACATATAAACGATTTCAACTTTTGCGTTTTAGGTTAGGTTAGGTTAGGTAGTTACTTTATTAATCCCCGAGGGGAATTTTTTTTCCGCTACAGCAGCATACAGAAGCAATAAGATAATAATAGAAAAGCAATAAAATAGCAGTAAAATAGCAGTAAAAAATATTAAATATTAAATATGAAATATAAAATGCACAGTATATATAGTTTTAAGACTGTTTCCATGACAACATCAGTACCAATCTGATGTTATTGTAGCAGTTACTGGTTGTAATGTTAAAATGCGTCTTGATATCTTCCAAAGACCTTCAGTACTTCACGGATTCTCGAAACATATTTTTGTTGATATGGATTTGATATAAACGCACATGTTCAAAGCACAGAGCTGATCTCGGATCAGAAGATCAGAATAAAGGAACGCCCACCTGGCGCTTCCTCCGTGTTTTATGTGAATTTTCCCGAGAGGTTTGTCCAGTTCGTCGTGGACCAGCAGGATGTCTTCAGGCTTGATGCCGTATTTACCAGCTGTAGAGGAAGAAATGAGAAAATCTGGATCATTAAACACTCAACAACCATCATCATATTAATATCTACAAAAAAAATAAATAAAGGTTTAGTTCTCGTTCTAGTTTACTTACAACATGAAATCTAATCTTTCGTTTGTTATGGGAATATCATAGGAAAAAAAAAAGTTTAAAAAAGACAAAAGCAAAAATATAATACCATATAAGCATATAATACAAAATAATAGTTAAATAATTATAATAATTCGGGAAATAATAACAGGTTACTACATAATTGTGCTTAAACACAGGGAAAAACATAAATCAATAACATTGTTCAAAAGAACACAACTCTTCGACAGATCGCTCCACAGTCGAGGTCTCCGACGTTAAAGGTCCTCTGGTTTTTAACCTCGTCCCAGTTACGAATCACAGACTGTAAATAAAAGTGTTCGTAGCTTCCAGGTCTGAAAAATGAGTCCGGCGCAGAACTGCAATACCAGCGAGTGCCACTAGAGGTCGGCTCCAAAAAGCCTCCGGCTCCATAGACTCCCATTCAACTTCTCTCATCAAATCCAAAGTGAATAAAATGTGTCCATCAGTTATCTCGGTGTTGTTAGCTAAAGTCACTCCTTCTTATTAGTTTTCTGGAGGTCCATCTGAAAATAATCCCTCATTCATTAGAAAAGAAGATTCAAGAAGACCTGTTTTTGGGGGCGTGTCTGTTTGATTGACAGGACAGAATTAGTGTTACAGCTATCGGTGGGCGGGACGTAGTATCATCAGGTTTCCGATCAGATCGGTCAGATCCACCTCTGGCTCCTCCCCCAGCTCGTCCAAATATGGTCACTTCCTGCTCCAAACCGCTCCGAACTAGCAAAGATGGTGACGGACAGAATCTGAACTGGAGGATTCATAACGTTCACAAACCATCGGTGACATCACTGATGGTTGATGACATCACTGATGGTTGACGATCTCACTGATGGTTGATGACATCACTGATGGATGATGCTTGTTTAAACCTGACAAATCCAAGAATTCCTGACACCTCAGGAAGTTGTTTGGAACATGGTCACATCACGATAACGTGAGTTATTGGATTTTTCGCACACCTCACAAGCTGCTGTCAACAATTATTGACGTATTCTGAAATGAATGGACACTTTTTAGAGATTCAACGGACGTCATCACATCTAATGAAAATGAAACAAGTATCTTCACTAGCAGTCCCAATTGAGGAGGCCACTTTATAAAACATTTGAATCTACCAGTTACCCTGAGAAAGCCTGGATTAAGCGTAAAAAAAAAAAATTCCCCTCGGGGATTAATAAAGTATATACCTACCTACCTACCTAAAAGAAAGACGCTGTTACAATATGCTGGGGAACAGGGAACAAGTCATTTTTGCCCACTTTCAATTTTGCTTGTCTTTATGGAACATGTATTCTTAGTAAAGTTGAGATCTCAACGCAGAAATAAACATTAAACTGAAAATAGTCTGAAAAACAAATCAGTCCGTTGACTCGCACACGAATGAGCTCACCTGCTTTGGCCACTGAGACGCCGTTGACGTTCATCATCAGCCTGGGACGGAGCAGCACCACATGCGTGCGCTGGACCTCGGACAAGATGACCTCACCGGACACGTACTTGTCGCCGCGCCAACGGTCCGCCACGCCGAGCCGGGCAGCGAGCGCGGCGAGCACCGCCATGCCGACGCTGTGTCTGGTCTCCTCCATCCCGGGGTTCCCCAGCCCGACCACCTGACACAGACACACACCGTCACAGGGTTACACAGCAGCAGGGGAGATGCCTCATTATTGGATGTATCTCTAACTACATTTTGGGTTCGACATGGACAAAAATATGACTTGCAGTGAAGAGAGAATCTTCTGATACGTATAAAGGACTCACTTTGAGTTTGGACTATCCCCTAATTAAGTGAAAGGCTGGGACTAAATGTGGATTAATCCACCGCAGAAAATAGTCCCCAAGGAATTCACACCTCTCCTGTTCAAATGTTTGTTAGAAACTACAGCGATCAGCTGTTTTAGAAAAAACAATACATACACATATATGTACATACATATACACTTTTTTGGACATAGCACCAAACATATGACATATCTTATGTCAAAAAAATTTAAGAAGCTTATGAAACGTGAATTTGCTAAAATGCACATTAAAAAGCCATCATGCCTCTGGGAGAACTTCTTTTAGACAAAACTGGAGCTTTTTCCTAGTAAGTCACATCAGCTCTGTGATCACAGACGAAAAGATAAAACTCTCCAAGAAAACAACACCACGACTACTGCGAAGTATGGAGGTGGCTCGGTTCTGTTTCAGGGCTGCTTTGCTGCGTCTGACACAGGGAGCATCGAATCTTTGCAGCGTACGATTGAAATCTCAAGACTGTCAGAGAGATCTGGAGCGAAAACGTGCTGCCGATTTCCAGAAAAGCTCAGCTGAAGCACCCGAGAACAAAATACTGGACTATTCTGAAGTCTTCTATGAGTCCTGATCTGGATCCTTTCAAACATCTCTGGAAAGAGCTGAAACAGTCTGGAGAAGGCAGCCTTCAAACACACATTAGACAGCTGGAGCAGTTTGATTTGAAAGGGTGAACCGAACTACCTGCTGACAGGTAAAGAAGAGCGACAGAAAACACCTGTTTAAAGGCACCGCCTCCAACGGTTGTGAGACAAGGAGTACCATCAATTTTGTCACTGCCATTTTCACTTGTCTCATTATTCAAAATATTCTGTTGAATCAAAAATCAAAAGTAAAGTCTGAGTTGTATTAAATACGGAAGAAGTTCTGAGAAAAGTGTGTGTCCTCTTTTTTTCCGTATGGTTTGTGTGACTTGCATCCAGCCGTGTACTGATGGTACGGACGCGGTGGCAGCTCTGAATACTTCACACTACAACTGTCCCACTCTGCTGACGCACCGCAAACACCGTGCTGCCTTTACAAAACGCAGCTTTCCATTACATTCACAGAACAGACATGTTGTCACAGGGGAGGTCAACTGGCAAAGAACATCAAACAGAAGACAAATATGATATGGTTTTAAAAGAAAACGGTTCCACATGAAATAAAACAAAATATACACCGATACCTATTAAAATGTCAGTTCAGAGAGATAACAAGCCAGACATCATTCATGAAATATTCATTTCATCTGCTGAAGAACTACATAATAGGTAGTCAGACGCAAGCATAGATTACTTTTGTATGAATTGAATGACAACTATGCCGAATTGAAAAGCGTCTATCCTGACCGTATAAAGTGTTATGAAGATGTAATGACCGGGATGGGTACTTGGACGAAACCTCCAGAACACACTCTCGGGTTTTTGAAAGGTGTTCTGTGGGTTCTGTGAGCGTCAGTAACACGTGACACGAACCCACCAGTCAGAGCAGATGACCGACTGTAGATGAAAGGAGTTGTTTTTGTTTCCACCCACCAGCTTCCGGCGGATGTCGGTGTGGACTTCCGCTCCGACGCCCATCGCCGCTGGAAACAGCTCGCTCAGCAAAACCCGGTTCATCACTCTCGTTAAAAGTCGTCGCATTGTGACAAAGTTCAACAGCTTCTTGAAAAAGTGCGACACACAACGAAATAATGGACTTAAAACGGCACCTTTGTCCATCCGGCTCCTACAGCAGCTGCCTGCTCTTCACATGACGTCAGATTTGTATCTTGTTGGCTGATTCAAAACAGCAAAACACCAACAGGCACACTTAATAACAACCACAAACTACACCGGCGCCGGTGTGACCGACATTTATCACCGGTAACATCTGAATTGTTCTCCCAGTTTTTAGGCTACTATGAGGTAACATTGGCTGGTCTTCCTGGAAAGCCCCTCACACGTCGGTCAAAGAGTGTTACCAAGACAACCTGGTGAGCAGGCGTCTCCTCCTCTGGCGGGCTGCAGCGCCATCTAGCTTGGTGACAGAGAACTGCAGTAGGTAGGTAGGTACTGTATTTACTTTATTAATCCCCGAGGGGACATTTTTGAATATGTATGTTCAACGCTCAACGAGGGCAGCACATATTTTGTGTATTTTGGCCGCTATGGATTTTCTAAATGAATGCACAGCAGCAGCAACAACAACAACAACAACAACAACAAGAGAGCAAAAACTGATTGCAAAGTAAAGTGTGTTTATGGCAATACAGTTAACTTGGACACTTTTGTCCACCTGTGTGTGTGTGTGTGTGTGTGTGGGGGGGGTCCTTTCTGATGATCGATATGAAAATGCAAAAATGTGCATTTACAGCTAAAACTGGTATCAGCTAATCATTATAGTGCTCTTGTTACCCTGAGTATAAAAAAGGCATGCCATGTCAATAAAATAAAATAAAAATGAATGGATGAAAAGCAAGGATTTAACTGATGGCTTATGCTGTTTATTGTTTTTTGTTTAAATTCTCTGTTTGACAATTCCCTGTGTTAATTGTTGTAATTTGTGTTAATTTATTTTTGCAGTTTTGGAAAGAGCTGTAGATGTCAAATATATCATTACTTAACAGTCAGTTTAATTCTGACATACTAATGCAGTATGATTAAAGTTGATGAGCCAAGTGTACTTGAGGAGATTGAATAAAGATTTCAGCTTCGGGAATGGTAGGAAAGGAAACAAGGATTTTGAAAATGTCTTTCCTCTTTGGTTTTGAAACATCCCAGTTAAAGAAAGATGAAAAAAAACCGACACCTTGACATTTTTATGATCTTTTATTTGAAAAGCTTTTTTTTTTTTTGGAGTAGTAAATTCAACATTCATTAGACTGATCTTCAGTGTTGAGCTGGGGAACAGGGAACAGCGTCAGTCACCGGCTGACATCTCTCCACCACAGCGTTGATCTCGCCGACGCTCACGCCGTCGTAGGTTCCCGTGATGTACGTCCAGTGGGTGTCTCCGTTGTGGTTGGTCCTGCTCAGCCGGCCCGTGAAGGGGATGTCGGCCTTCATTTTCCTGCCGTCCATTCTCACGGCGCAGGAGTGGTTGGGCGGGACCAGCAGCTCCACGGAGACCGAGTGACTGATGGACTCCACCGTGGTCGTCCCCTCTGAGAAGGTCACCAGCTGCTCCTTGGTGAAGTCCACGTTCCCCGGGCCGAGAATGGGCACTCTGGCCTTCATGGTGGAAACGGAGCCGTTGCGGGTCTGCCTGCCGATGTCCCAGGTCTTCTCCACCGTGGTGGTCTTCTCCAGCGTGACGGTCTTCTTCACATCTCTGCACTCCAGATTGGTGACCTTGGTGAGCTTCAGGGCCTCTGGAGGATGATGGAACAGCTCCATCTGGTCGACGGCGTACTCTACATGAGAGATGTGCTGGCTGTAGCTGTCTCTGTTGATAGTGAGGACCTGGTAGCTCTTGTACCAGTACTCATCGCCCTCCCAGGGGAGGAAGAAGGCCTCGTGTTGGGTCACCACTTTGCCCAGACCGTACTTGTTCTTGCCCACATAGATGTCTGAGTTGGGGCAGGTTTTGATGGAGTAGCTGGGCACCGACCCGTAAGACTCTTCAACCCATTCCAGGAACTCAAAGTGATCCACGTTGACGAGCACTTCAAACTTGGAGGATGCGTACTCTTTATCGGCGTAGGGATACTGGCAGAAGCTCCCTTTGCTGGGAGTGTAGAAGCCGGCCTCGCAGTTCACTTTGCACACGTAGTCGGTGCGTTCGGTGTAGCCGTTGAAGATGGCGACGGCGCCGTTCGGGAGGGAGCCATTCCACGTGACCCACTTGAGGTTGGTGTGTTCTCCAAACATGGGGAAGGAGTGGGAGGTCGTTTCTGGGATTTCACGGATTTCCGGAGGGTTGGTGACTTCGCGGGAAGGTTTAATATTTTCCAGCATGGGGTTAAGCCATGGCTCTACACATCAAAATAATGATTTGAAGGAAGAAACAGAATGAAAGGGTGGTTACTTTCCATACTGCTATAAATATATCATATTTTTAATTAATGATAGAGGTCATTTTCAAAGAGCATAGAACACTAGTGTGAAATGGCGGACAGCACATATTGGACTTCAGTTTGAGTTTAAACTTGCAGGATGTGACGTACTGCTGGGGATTTCTGGGCCGTCCTGCAGCTGCGAGACGTAGCGCAGCGGGTCGGACTGCAGCGCCGGGCTGCACAGCTGCAGCGCTCCCAGGACAACAGCGACACACCACCTCATCTGGACACACAGAGAAAACACAAGTGGCACGTCGTCATCACAACGAAATGAACATGTGGAGAAGCTGCAAAAAAAGGAAACGTAAAATTAGGAAACCTATAAAATTAGAATAAAAAAGAAAAAGGAAACGTAACTAATCCTAACACATGGCACTCGAACCTTTTCTGCTCTTAATCAGTATATTTAAAATAAATGAGAAATTAACAAGTCACAATATTGGAAAAGCAATGCTAAAAAAGAGCAGAAAAATCCAGTTTTATTTAAATACAACTTTAACTGCATATTTATTTTCGAAAACATTTTTCACCTACAAAAAAAACAAAGGGTCACCTACTGTATATTTATAGTCACAGTGTGACACTCAAGATATGCCTCTTTATATTTAAATTTTTACAGATTTGTTTGCTCTATGAGCAAACATCAGTCCATCTTCTACTTCACAACGTTTGCTTTCTGAATAAATAATAATCTAGTTCCAGTAATTTATTCAATCCAACATTATTTATCAACATACTGATCTGTGTTGGAAAAAACTTCAATAAAATTTGGAAGTACAGCAAGAACATTTACTGCATACTACTACAGATTTAAGTTTTGAATGAACATGTGATCACATGTTCACATATAACATAAAACTGATCAGTTTATAAAAGAAGAGGCACTGTTACAAATTCAACTTACTCAAAATGACATGAAGTCGATTTCACATAAAGCGACTACAGCATGAAACAGACGATATATCAATTGAGTAATAAAACATGTTTTACCTCACAGTAAGTGCCTTCATTTATGTTGACAGGACTTTTGAGCTTTTGTTTCAGTAACATCTTGAATGCAGTTTTTACAATATAATATTTACACTTTTGATTTTTCCTCTCTGGCACAAAATGTCCTTGACGTCTTAACGTTCATTACAGAGTTTGGGAGTTGTGCAACTTTAGCTTGATAAACAATGTCTTAACTAATGTCTTACTTTTATTAGTGCATTACTTTAAAAGCTTTCTCCGTTGCAAAAATGTGATTTAGTTTTATGCATATAGTCTATTGGAGGTGACGGGATTTTGTCATAACTATCACCTTAATTACTCAGCTGTCTGTAGAGATCAATAAAAGTTAGACACTCCTTTGAAAAATGCGATTTGTGATTTGAAGGCTGCATTATCTTTTGATTTTCTATTTTTAATAGCAGGTGCAAAACACCTTTTTAATGTTTAAACAAGAATTTGTCAAACAATCGACATTTAGAGTTGTTTCTTCACATATATTGCTAAATTTACAAAATGTAGGAAGTTGTATTTGTGAAAATATCACAATTCTGCTAATATTGTGATGCTATAAAACACACATCCAACACATTAAATGCTGTCACCTAGTCTGCAAAGAAACGTGTTACCTCATATAGGTGAATATGAGAAAACAAAGCAGGATTAGTGTCAAACCAGAGATTTACTAAGGACAGACCAATAATAAATTGGACCTCATCATGTATGTCCGATTATCATTCATGTGTAGCCGTTTCAAGCAAAAACAAATCAATACAACATGAATGACATGTTCAAAATGATTTCAAGTTGAGGCATTTTAGATCGATCTACTGATTGAATGTACTGGAGGAAAAAGATCAGAGAGAAATGATGCAGAGTGTTATCAATCAGGAAAATGAGTTCAAACCAACACTTCATTCAAATGTAGAGAAGCAGTTTTTTACCTCGACAGGTTCCTCCTGCAGTGACGCTGCCTGCAGTGTGTGCTGAGTTTTAAAACCTCCCTACACACTTATTGCCCCCAATAAACAAGAGAGCTGCAGCTTCTCGCCCGACTGACCCGGAGATTACGCTGCTCAGTTGGAATCGGACATTTTAGTGTTAAAAGAAACACATATGAAGATTCATATAAAACTTGTAGTAGGAATGGAGGGATGGAAAACTGAGCATGCTTGATTTTCTTCTTCAATATGATTTCTCTTCAGTTACATGTTTCTCTTAATAGGAGCTGACCAGTACAACCGCTGTCCTCTGAAGTCAGTACATACAACTCTTTGTTCTATTGGAATTAGCTTTATTGACCATACCAGACCAAAACGTGAAATAAACACGCCCATCCACTTCAGCAAAATGTGCAATAGCCACGCTTGTGCTGTCTGGGCATGAAAGTTACACATTTTACTGTAGTCGCTAAAATGAAACCTACTGCACGCGTTCATGTGATTTACAGCAAAATGTAACGTATAGATTTATAGATTTAACTTGGTGGGGGTTAGGAATAAATAAAAACATGGTTGGGGTTAGGGAAAGAACACATGGCTGGGGGTACGAAACAAAAACCATCTTAAGAAAAGCATTGTCACCTCCTAGATTTTGACCTCATCCTCCCACATGGCAGCCTGTGACTGACGCCACCAAGCTTCCTCTTCTAACTCCTTGTACTCCAAGAAAAGCTTGACGCCTCTGTTGCGGGACTTTGGACATTTATGTAGGTATAAATTCCATGCTTTCAAAACGTGAAACTTTCACGCCCTCCACAGCCCAAAGTGTGGCTACATCACGTTTCACCATACATGTGACCACATGCAAGGATTCCTGCAAAGTCTTCATTGTATATATCATCTGAGTCTGCAACTGTAGCTTGACCGGCTCGCGGACAAACACAACTGGGAGACAGTACTTCTAGTTTTACACGGTGATACCTTGTGTTGGGTTGGGATACTGACTAGTGAAACATATTAATGTCCAAATTTATAAGAGTATTTGTTCCAAGAAAATTGTCACATCCAAACTCAGAACTCAATGGTGTCAAACATCCCACAGTTTAAAATAGGTTTGTTGATTTTTCCTGCAGAAAAGTTAACAATAAAAATCAGTTGCTGAGCAAGTCGACCCCAGAACATATGAGGGGTAAAGGAAGGCTTGGATTTAACATCCTGTATTTTCTGAGCCAAAGAGGATTACATGATGTCCAAAGTGCTGTGCTGCTCCTTCTCTCTTGTAGCCTGTTATTTATGTTTTGCAGGCTGGCTGGCCGGCACCTTTATATATTTTTAAGCTGTTGTCCTTCAGCTACAACTGTCCTGTTCTTGCCGGCCGTGCATGAAATCATCGCATCAACTTATTCAATCTTTATTCATACAAGTTGGACACACATGCTGAAGAATTAGGTGATGATACAGAACCAGCAACATATTTAGGTAAAGTTCATGGTAGATGCTGTTGTCCTTGACCAGAAAACATCTGCCAGCAGCTCCCGACTGATATAGGAAGAGCATTCATGCTGCTGATGATAACAGGATTCTTTATCGATCCCCTCCTCCTCTGTCTGTGGATTCCCTCTTTGATGAGACTGTTAAAAGTGCCTCATAAATAAATTTGCTTGGATTTAACTTCCCGTATCTACTGGGCAATAGAGGATTACATGATGTCCAAAGTGCTGCGGCGCTCTCTCCCTCCGTTGATGACAAGATACTGTATGTTTAGATAAGCTCGGACAGGGAACACATTGATTAGATCTCCTGTAATAGTGGGTCACTGATTAAGACAGCCCTTGTTGCGCAACGTCACTGGCTGCCAAGATTAAACCAGAGGAGAGGTCGCTCAACGCAGACATTGTTCTCCACGCACAGTCCTATCATTGAAAATCGCTGATGTCATGGTCATCCGTGTGCATCCTTGAGACAGAAAGTTATTATCATTCTATTTATTTAGGTCTGAATGAGGACTCTGTTAGACACACGGCTGTGTCAAGGTCATTTCTACTGACAACACTGTACTGTTACAGCCTTCAGCTGCTTCAGCATTCAGCTGAGTGCTTGAAAAGAACATTATATTATGTTACTCACATTCAGTGTGTATTATTAACATGTATATTCTGAATGATGACGTTATTTTTCCCAGATCATTTTATTTTTTACTCAATGGAAGCTGTCTGGAAGTCTTTTGAGTAATTGTCAGTGTCAAAGGAAATAATTGTGTTCCATGTTAAAACTGAATGGTAAAATCAAAATCTTTATGTGAAAATACATACAAATACATGCAAATTAACACCTGAAGCTTTTAGAGACATTGTTAGTTTTGCAAATATTGTCATAAACCAAACAAATATTTTGGCCCAATAACATTGGTTATCAGCTTCTGTGCAAACCCTTGAGTTCTGCTGTTAATAAAGCAAAAGGGGGGGTCAATGAATCTATAATATATTCTGAAAATTGATGGACATATTTTAGTTTGAACTTTTCTCTCAAATTGTTAAGTTGATATTTCCAAAACCCTAAAAGAGTGGAGAAAAGTCTGTAAACTGCATGTTTTTTGATTTGTGTTCCAGGCATTTCTTTTCTCAGAAATTATATTTTGGTGCTCAAATATATGAAGATAAAAAAAGGGATTCCCTGAACACTGTAGACTGCTCAACATTTATTTGGCTTTGGGAAGAAAATACATGAGTGCACACTGGCTTTATGAGGATACACCTTAATATACATGTACAATCACACAAAAATACATTGAAAAATGTACTTGTGATAAATATTTTTTCATAATTTAAGTACAACTGAATAGGGAATAGCTATGTTCAGATATAATACAACTTTAATCTACTGTGAATAAGTCCATATTTAAATTTGTCTTCCTCTTTTACCTGTCTGTCATGTTTTTTCTTTAAACATTGTAATAAATCAATGAAATGTGTAATATATGTGGCATGTCAGTGGTAAACATAATAATTATTCTTTATTGAAAAATTCTTTCATTTCTTTCATTTCATTACTACAAACTAAACTTATTCATTTAAAGTGTAGCCAGCCTAACCAGTAAGCTCAATTATCCGATAAAATTGAACAATTAGTGAAAGCTGTCCTGTGGCCAGTAAAAACTTAAAAGTCTCCCAATGTTTGAATTAATTAGCAGAAAACTAAACAGTGTACTAAAGTACAGCTGTGAGTTAATTGCTCTGTTTTTGAATTTTTTTTTTTATATGAAAATATAATTAGTAATACTAGTATTATGTGCAAGAACAAAGGAGAAAAGACTGAGAAGAAAAACTTGAAGTGCGGTATGTTTTTATTTTAGAAAGTAAAGCTTTTTTCAGACGCCACTCCACACAAAAAAAATATATTTTCCATTTACCACACGTGACTGGCATTATTCTGTTGTTTTTATTGCGACATGTAATTTACTTCCATAATCACAAAAAAAAAATCTGTTGGTGTTGTTTAAGAATATCTGTTGGTGTGTTTTCCGTCAGTCGGTCACGGGCAGGGCTTGGCGTCCACTACAGGTTCACAGCGGTCCACCACGGCCCGGACTTCTCCGATCTGGATTCCGTCGTATGTCCCGGAGATGGACGTCCACTGGGTCTCTCCATTGCGGTAGGTTCGGCTGAGACGGGCGGTGTAGGGGATGTCGGCTTTCATCTTACGTCCCTCCATACGGACTCTGCAGGAGTGGTTGGGTGGCACATTGAGCTCCACGGACACGGAGTGGCTGAGCGACTCCACCATGGTTGTTCCTCTGGAGAACTGCAGCGTCTTCTCACCACTCAGCTCGATGCCCCCGGAGCCAATCAGGGGGATCTTGGCTGTAATGCTGCCTGTGATTCCCAACATGGTGGCCCTGCCGATGTTCCAAGTGGTCTCCACCTCTGTGGTCTTTGAGATGGTGACTGTCTTCACCACCGTCTGGCACTCATTGTTGGTGACCCCGGAGATGCGCATGGTCTCCGGAGGGTACTGGAAGATGGCGACGTCATCGATGGCGTACTTGACATCAGTGATCTGCTGGGTGTAGGCGTCCCTGTTGATTGCCAGGACCTGGTAACTCTTATACCAGTACTCATCACCTTCCCAGGGCAAGAAGAACGCCTCAAACTGAGGAACGACCTTCCCCAGACCGTACTTGTTCTTCCCAACATAGATGCCAACTCCTGGGCAGGTCCTGACTGAATGTTGAGCCACTGAACCGTAGGAACCTTCTTTCCACTCCAGGAACTCAAAGTTGTCTTTGTTTGCCAGGATCTCAAACTCAGGGGCGTAATACTCTTGGTCTCCGTACGGATAGCGGCAGTAGGGACCCAGGCTGGGGTTGTAAAAGCCGGCCTCACACTTGTACTTACAGACGTAGTCGATGCGCTCAGTGTAGCCGTTATAGATGGAAACGGCACCATTGGGCAGGTCACCATCCCAGGTCAGCCACTCCAGGTTCACATTATCATTGAAGATAAAGGACGAAGGCAGATCCTGCTGCTGCTCCAGGTCAGGTGGAGTCAGGGGACCTGACACCACGTTCCCAGTTGGTTCAGGGACCCGGTCCTCCAGCTCAGGGTTCAGTAAGGAAACTGCATGAAACAAACAGAAAAAAATTGTTGATAAACCGCAAGAAATCAAATGCCTTTATGAGGAAAAATTAAATAAGCACAAAATCTTTGTTGTCACTGTGGGTTTTATCTTGATCTGTTTATGTCAAAAAACACAAAAGTTGATGAGGTATTGACCTTTCTTGTGCTGGGAGCTCTTCTTCACGATTTCCTGCAGACTGGCTGAGGTCAGAGCCAGCAGGGCCGGCAGCAACAACACTGACAGCTTCATCTGGGGGGGAAACACAAATCCGTTAAACTCAACACGTTAAATAGCTTTTAAGTTCGGTTTGTAACAAATCACCCTGTCACCAGATTTATTATTGTTATTATCATAAATGCACCTTCATCTAAATGCCAAATGGGCCCAAATATTTTGCAACGCAATCAATATTTTGATGTTGCAGTATGATCTCGGTCTTAAAGCTTGTTTCACATGATCTTTATTTCTGTTACAATATAAAAGAGAAGACACCAGCATCAAACCCCCACAGCACTATAGAGTCCAAATTCTAATACTCATCTTGAATCATTTAGCAATCATCAAACGTTTTATACGAGTTTATTTATTGTAGTTACTTTAAAGGATCCAACGTAGACTTGTTTATTAACTGCATTTATATGTATATGTACATATATACTTTTTTTCCACACAAATCTTTAACTGTACTTTTTTTTTCACAACAGATATTACTCGTGTACTTAGAAATAAACCTTTGAATCCTATGACTATTTTAAAAATACGCAACAACAACAATGGTTTCAGTAATAGGTTTCAGTTTATGTACTCTTATGGCTAAAACTTCAAGTTAAACAATAACTATTTCTTATTTTCTATAATCTCCTTCTATTTTATTATCCTTTATGTTACACATTTTTCAATCAGTTCAATTAAGATAAATATTTTTTTCATTCTCAGTGGGTCAATTAGAACAAAATTTTGCAGTACATTTCAGTGTAATTGATTATAATAAAAGTATCTTCTGGTAATTACATAGTAAATACAGAGACAGAACAACACTCACCCTGACCGTCGCTCTCCAGTGAGTCCACCTCCAGTCTCCTCCAGCTTTATATACCTGCTTTATGGCTGAATCATAAAGCACACTGTGCACTTTCACTGCGTCTGGAATCTGACTTTGACCAATTAACTCAAACTGGTGCAATGGGTTTATTAATAACTGAGGAGGACCAATGTTTTGTCACATTTTTCTCAGATTAAGATGAGATTCATATTATTTAATATACTTCATGTTCTTGTTCTTTTTCTTGTTCTTCTTGTTCTTGTTGTTATTGTTCTATTCTATTCTATTCTATTCTATTCTATTCTATTCTATTCTATTCTATTCTATTCTATTCTATTCTATTCTAATTAATGATTTGTATGTACATCCATATTTAAAAACAACTTAGAATAGTTTAATGTTTAGGGTCACACTCAGATTGTCTCAACATGTATAGTTTCCCTTCAGGAAGCTGACTGTCTTATCCAGAGTTGTCATCCTAGCATAGTAGGAGGGGACATGTTATGCAGACATGTGTCTGAGGTTAAAAAAAAAATCATTTAAAATTCACGTTTTAAAAGAAATGAATGATTTCTTTAGCAGTAACAGTAAATTGGAAGATTGATAAACATTGTTGAAGATTTGAGCATTACATAAAACCTTTTCAAATTTAAAAGACAAGTTTGTCAAATTAACTGACATAATGTTGACAATTTGTGTCTCAAGCAGGTAATGAGAAAACATTAAAAAAAAAAAAAAATTTGATTTGAATCATTTATGGACATTGATATGAACATCTAATGTGATTAGGATTAGGATTTTCTCTAAGATTTAATATCTAGTTTTCTGTTCAATAACATACTTTTACAGAACATTTTTAATGCTGACTTCACACTGTGTTTGTAGTCAGAAATAAAAAAAAATTCACGTTTTAAACAATCCTTCCTTGAGTTACCTTCCACCACATCATCTTGTCTGAGCAGCAAATACTCAGATGAAATCTTTACTTAAACAGTTACTGCTGCACTGCTCTCTTTGGCTTTAAGCATGTGGCATTTCTGGCTACAACATATTCACAGCATGTTCCCCTGTAGACCTTTTGACTGGTCATTGTAGGTAAAGCACTGATGTAACAAAGATGGCTGCATTCCACATAGAGGAGTTCCTGCTTTGGTGCATGATGCTTCACCGTCATGTCTGAATGGAACTGAGCCATCATTAATGCACCTGTGCATTACCCACTGTGACAAGTTGAAAGAGGTCTATTGGCAAGTAATGCAATAAACACCCACTGTGACATCAATGTTTGGGGAGTTACCAAATCAACAAAAGCGGTGAGGATATTTTTAAAAACATTTATGAGCAGGAACATGTCAAGTGGCAACCTACCATGACATCACCTATTGGTTCGTGAACATCTGTTTGACATTTTGATCATCGCCATTTTGGTCGTTTGGAGCCGGCAGTGACCATTTGGATGAACTGGGGAGTAGTGAGCGATGGATCTGACTGAGATGTATTTATTTATATGTCGGTTCATTTTCATCAGTCATCGTCTTCATCGCAATGACCCAAACCTTAAAGTAATACTCCACCAAAAACGTTAACCCCAGTAATTCTCATTTCATTTAATTTTGTATTTATTCTTCTCATGGTGATGCACAAAATTCTCTCAAAGATATGAACAGAAAAGCTATTCAAGATTAAAACACAATTCTTATTTCCCCACTACATTTACTGAAAAGCAGCAGAGAGAAGAAACATCCTATTTTGCCGACTCCTTACTCAGAACGTTAACAACACAAAAGAATGATCTGTTCAATTACAGCTACTTACAACCAGTTCTTACATTAACATGAGAATGTAGCTCCTGAAGCAGGCCAGAAGGGCTGCGGTGGTCACGGATGTAAAAATTTGGGCATGGGAGGACTTCGGGGAGGCCATGGAGAAGGACTTTCGGTTGGCCTCGTTGGGACTGCTGACTCGGACGGGCGATATGGTCGGGCGGTGGAAAGAGCACTTTGAGGTACTCCTAAACCGATCCAGTCTACATGTGTTTTGTGGACTTAGAGAAGGCAGTGACCATTTGGATGAACTGGAGAGTAGTGAGCGATGGATCTGACTGAGAACCAGAGGACACTATGCTCCGCCCACCTGTACAGGAAATCGGACTTTTCCCAGGCATTTCAGTCAAACCTGACACCCACCAAACATGGCTATCATGCAATTACTTTCAGAGGGACCACCAGAACACTGATCAGAGGAAGTGAATTTAATGAATAGCGCCATAATGACTTGTGGAAAAAAACAATTGAATTTGTATTTCACAAGAGAAGTTCAATGGGAGTCTGTGGATCCTGACAGATTTGGGAACCAACCCCAAGCAGCCCTCGGTGGTATTGCACTTTAAGGCACTTCCTCATTGGTTTGTCTTTTCAGACCCTGAAGCTTTATTTGTACAGTCAGTGGACGGGAAGGCTGCTGGTCTGAATCCCTAAAGATCCTGTTGAGCAGACTGCAACTTAAAATCAGTGCCAACCCTGTAGGTCCTTGTACTGGGACCAGCCATCTCTTTTTAAAGTGAAATATGTTGCCGACTGCTTCAGTCAATGTGCCAAACAGTCGCCTAATATAACTAAAATGTGTGTAGCATTGTTTTGCCTCATTTCTGTTGCATCAAATTTGGTAGAGCTGACAAGTTTTAGAAAAAGGTTCAATAACATCACTGACTCCTTGGTATAAGGCTGTAATTTACTCTCTGATTTACAGTTTGGATTTGGCCAAAGTAACAATGTCAATTTTTGCTTTGGAGTATCTCCCTCTAAGTGATGGGGTCAAAGAGATGTGTTCAAAATTCTCCTTGTCTGTTATCAATAAAGCCCAAAGTTGCTCATTTTGGTCTTACAGTTGAGCTGCGACTGATTGAATCTGAGTCTGGATTGCAACAATAGACAACACCAAAGTTGATTGATATCATTGATCAGCTTTTAGAGTGGGAACATCTCTAGTATTATCAGCAATGACCTTGAATGGGCTTAATATAAAAGTGGTTAAAGACAAAAATGAAGTCCACAGTTTACACCAACCTTGATCTCGGGATCCATTATAAAATGAGTGCAGATAAGACAAAGGATAAGACTCAGGATTATTAACATGAGAGAAAACAGACTGACAAGGCAGTGTGTTATCAGTTATTGCTGTGCTCCAAATTATCACTCTGTATCAATGTCCCTCAGTGTATCAGGTATTTACTGACGTACATGTCAAATGTCATCAGGGTTTCCAAACTAACATCTAATATGCAACAATCCAAACTTCCTCTCACTAACAACAATAAAGATGTATTTATTTATATGCCGGTTCATTTTCATCAGTCATCGTCTTCATCGCAATGACCCAAACCTTGTAATACTCCACCAAAAACGTTAATCCCAGTAATTCTCATTTCATTTAATTTTGTATTTATTCTTCTCATGGTGATGCACAAAATTCTCTAGAAAATATGAACAGAAAAGATATTCACAATCAAAACACAACTCTTATTTACACATTACATAAACTGAAAAGCAGCAGAGAGAAGAAACATCCTATTTTGCCGACTCCTTACTCAGAACGTTCAACAACACAAAAGAAAGACGATCTGTTCAATTACAGCTACTTACAACCAGTTCTTACATTAACATGAAATTGTAGCTTCTGAAGCAGCTGAGAGGTTTCAGGCCCCCTGGTGGTCATGAATGTAAAAACTTGGGCATGGGAGGACTTCGGGGAGGTCATGGAGAAGGACCTAGGTTGACCTCATTGGGTCTGCTGACTTGGATGGGGGATATTGTCGGGCGGTGGAAAGAGCACTTTGAGGTACTCCTAAACCCGACCAGCATTCCCCCTGGAGAGGAGGCAGGGTTTGAAGACTTGGGGCACTGGACATTGCTGGGCTGTCTTGGCTGACACGCCTCTTCAATGTCGCATGGGGGTCGGGAACAGGAGCCATGGACCGGCAGACCGGGGTGGTGGTCCCCATTTTCGAAAAAGGGAACCGAGAGTGTGCTTCAACTATCGGGGTATCACACTACTCAGCCTCCCGGGCAAAGCTTATGCCAGAGTGCTGGAAAGGAGGCTCTGACCGTTTGTCGAACCTCAGATTCAAGAGCAGCAGTGCGGATTCCGTCCTGGTTGTGGAACAATGGACAAGCTCTTACCCTCGCAAGGCTCAACTGGAGGGGTCTTGGGAGTTTGTCGAGCCAGTCAACATGTGCTTTGTGGACTTGGAGGAGGCTTTCGACCGGGTCCCTCTGGGTTTTTTGTGGGGGGTGCTGCAGGAGTTCGGGGCCGGAGCTGTTGCAATGGGCCGTCCGGGCTCTGTACAACCGCAGTAGGAGCTGTGTTCGTATTCTCTGCAATAAGTCAGACACGTTCCTGGTGGGTGTTGGCGTCTGCCAGAGCTGTCCTTTGTCACCGATCCTGTTTGTGACCTTCATGGACAGGATATCTAGGCGCAGCCGGGGGGAGGAGAACGACAGGTTCAAGGGTCTCGGGATTTCATCTCTGCTGTTTGCAGATGATGTCGTCCTGTTGGCCTCTTTGGGCTATGACGTCCATCTGAGGCCGTGGTTCTCTGCTGGAAACCGGTGGATTGCTCCCTCTAGGTGGGGACGGAGTGCCTGCCTCAAATGAAGGAGTTTAAGTACCTCTGGGTCTTGATCATGAGTGAGGGTAGGATGGAGCGGGAGATCGACAGGTGGATCGGTGCGGCTGCAGCAGTAAAACAGATACTGCACCGGACCGTGTTGGTGAAGAGGGAGCTGAGCCGTAAGGTGAAACTTTCCATTTGCCGGTCGATCTACGTTCCGACTCTCACCGATGGTCACAAGTTCTGGGTCTGTACCGAAAGAACGAGATCGCGGCTACAAGTGGGCCGATCCCGGATAAGCGGAAGAAAATGGATGGATGGATGGAGAATACATATTGATTTGTAATCGAACACATACTTTGCTTTGATTGAAACAGAAATATTCTTAGACGCTTTTGTTTTTACACATGCAATATGATTTTTCCATGTCAGTTTCTCATCCATTACCACAGCCAAAATATGTTTTTTCAATATTAACTCCATATAGCCATTGATATGTTTTTTTCCTGTTTCCTGTTTGCAAAAAATATAAACTTAGTTTTGTTCCAATTTAGGGATAATTTATTCTTTTCAAACCATTATTTAAAAAAAAAATGTCACTGCTTTTAGCAAAAGCTTTGAGGTCATCTGCAAACAACACAAACAAGAATATTTCTGACACTTCACATATGTCATTGATCTTAATCTTGAAATAAGGTAGCCGATTGGAAAATTTGTAGCTTGCTTCTGCGTCAGCTGCTCAGTGTGGATTCACCGCAAGTTGAATACTGACTGTTGGTCTTCAGCAGGCACAACACAGGATCACCTGTCCCAATTCCATATGTACTGATTCCCATAACAAAAAAAAAGTAAAAGTTTGTACACTGAATTTATTTATTCATTATTTTTAAGTTTTCATTAATTAAATTCATGTGTAAAGATATAAACTTAAAAAATGTTATTCTGTAAAATATGCAGTATGTAATACATAAAACTTTATAAGTATTGTGCTTGATCATTACAGCACTGCTCTATAAGATTAGCAGGATAATATCGGTCCATCTGTAATGACGGTCCATGTAATGACCAATTAATGATCTTTCCCTGCCATCTGCTGGATATATTACATTATATAATAAGTTCAGGACTTATTTCAATGGTCTGTATAAATTGAATTTTTCAATCAAGTTAACTGGACTTAGTGTAGTTCCAGATGTCCAGATGTTCTTGATGATATTTCAATTTCAGTAAAGGATCTGAACACCAGTGTTCACCTCTAGTTTCATCAGAACCAGATGACCACAAGTTCTCACACAAAGCTCATCATATCCACTCAGATCCTCAGCTATTGTTCTTCAATCTGTCAGCGCTTATGTCTCGTCTCCATCATGGCAGATATTCCTGTAGGAGTTGTGATATCACTACCCTGTAACATGATGAACTCTCTGACTCATCTCTCTTCAATTGAATTCATTTGATTACTCTTGAAGCCTCTTTTTTCAGTTTAGACTTTTTTTTAAAAATTTTTTAAAATCAAATAAGAATAATAATAAAAAAAATTAACACACTTTCACTAGATGCATTATTGTGAATAGGGCATATGTTACATCCACTACAATTTTGTTTAATTTAAATTACTATGGTAATTGTATAATGCTAAGAATAAAATAATGAACAACTGCAAGAATGAAGATAAAATTAACATCGTTAGGTTTCGCAAAAATGTATAAAGAAACTGATAAAAGTAAAACCATATATGTGGCTTTTAATTAAAATTTAAAAGTGTACTTATATTGATTGTGTTTGTCAGAAATGTTTGAACTTCCTAGTTGAGACTATGAGTTGTCACAGAAGTGTACATTAGTACACTATGTCTACTAAAGGCAGTACTAATGTTTTTTGATTTTTTTGATTTTATTTTGATTTTATACACTTTATTAATCCCCGAGGGGAAATGTCTTCACTACAGCAGGGGGGCTCTCAGGGGGGAGATGCGGCAGCAGGCTGCCACTAGCGCGGCGCCAGGTAACCTGACCTGAGGTACATGTTTTTGGATGATGGGAGGAAGCCGGAGAACCAGGAGGGAACCCACGCAAGCACAGGGAGAACATACAAACTCCGCACAGAAAGGCCCAGGACCTAATGTCTCTCTGTCTGTACGTATCGCCATGTATCCTTACATGATAGAGGGCAGAACCCCAGAGAACCTCCTGGACCATACAGATATTGATAAATTCTGTTACTCACTACGCTGGTAATATAAATAGATTATCCACTCCGACAGATGTAATAGATAAATAGGGTACATAAAATGACATCGACAAATACATTAAAAAGGGAGAGAGAATATAGAATATCCCCCACTCTGCTTTCCTTAAATTTTCACATCTATTTTCATGTGTACCGCACTCAATTTTAATGACTGTTTCAAAGTGTATGAAAGGAGATGTGTGGATAAGTTATCATACATATACATATCTCGTACATACACACAGCAAACCCATATGTGTATAGGTAAGTATTAAACATTTGTGTGAGAGTACTGGGGCAATCACAAAGTTCAGAGACTGCTTTTGCTGCGCAGGAACGGAGTGCAGCGCTTTGACGTGCAGAGGGAAGCTGTAACCTTTGAGTCACAATTATTATGCATTTATCTACACATTCAGGCCACGTCTGAAATTGGATCGATTAACAATTTAGTTTCAGTTTAGTTTCATATTAGTCAGCAGGATTGGAATAAATGCTTGATTGACTAAATGCATTATATATACAGTAAATATGGTACTGACTGTCACAGATTTAATAAAGAACTCACTTTTATCAAACGCTATCTTTATCTCATTACTCTGATATTTGTTTCCACTTCATTAAAACAGTCTTAATATAGCATAATGTTATTAGATTTTTTTTTTTACAGTGCAAGTTCTTTTACACAATAAAGCCAAACAAAGTCATTTCTGAAATATTTTACAGTATGAATTACAACAACAACACATGAAGTCGATATTTGAGACTAAACTTTGTAACATTGATCACAACCTCAGTATGTTATAATTTTTTACATTTTTATGAGTTTTCTCTAAAGCTAACTCACCGTCATCATCTGCCATTATCACCACTTCGAATTGCCTGACACTTAAAATGCTGTTGAATATGTTCAGTATGTACAACAGACAGGCAGCAGGAGGCAGCAACAGACCGGCAAAGCAAACACAATGTTGTAGCTTCCTGTGACATGAAGTTTGACTTTTCCTCACTACTATGAAAAAGTATTTTTCCTTCAGGACAAGATGATATGTTTAATACTGTGTATATATTGCCTGTGTAAATTCATATCTTTTTGTCTGTACTTGCTTTTCTGTTTTCAACTATCAGAATTATTTGAACACCCAAATATAGCTTTGCTAAAGTAAAACAATTAAAAGATAAAACCTAATTTCTATTTGACACTTATAACAATATTTAGTGCTTTAAAGCTCCCGGAAAAGCTGATAAAGTCATGAATTTTTTTTTTTATTTTTTTTTTTTCACTTTATTAATCCCCGAGGGGAAATGTCTTCACTACAGCAGGGGGGCTCTCAGGGGGGAGCTGCTGCAGCAGGCTGCCACTAGCGCGGCACCAGGTAACCTGACCTGAGGTGCATGTTTTTGGATGATGGGAGGAAGCCGGAGAACCCGGAGAGAACCCACGCAAGCACAGGGAGAACATGCAAACTCCACACAGAAAGGCCCAGGACCGGATTCGAACCCGGAACCTTTTTGCTGTGAGGCGACAATGCTAACCACTGCACCACCGTGCCACCCTTTTTTTTCTAAATTCAATTTTTTAAATTTTTTTTTAATTTATTTATTATGAAATTACTTCAGCCTTTCTAATAAAAATAAATAAATAAATAAAAACAGGTTTAAAGTTTGCATTTAAAGATATTTATACTTTAAGCTGTTATCCCACAGCTCACAGAATACAAAAATTCAAGTAAAAGAATGTTAAAAACAATAGAGACAATCAAGCAACCATTATGTTAAACTACAAAACAGTTCAGTGCCTTGCTCTGAAGCACCCTGACTGGACAGAGGCCTGCTATGTTGCAGGTACCAGGCCGAGGGCTGCAGGACACTTTGCTGTGCACTCAGCTGCTCTGGATGTTCCAGTAAAATGGTCTCATGCAGCAGTTTTACTGCAGCTCTCACTGCCACTTAACCAGAGATAAATAAATTATAGACTCCCATCTTTTCATCTATCTATCTATATATCTCTTCCTCTCTCTCTTGGTCTCAAACACACATAAATACACAGCTCCAAGACCTCTCCATCCTACTGAAGATCAAAATCTTTAAAATCACAGATTATGTAGTATATATATGCAGAGAGAGTCATTTTTGTTTCCTAGAACAGCTGGTCACTGTAGTTTTTAACAAACGTCACTCAAACAGGAGGAAATAGTTCGTTTGTTTGGGGACTATTTTAAGCGGCGGATTTTTCCTTTGATGCTCCAGTGAGTATTTGGGGCAGCAAGATGATATATGCGGACATGAGCCAGAATAAAGTACCATCCGTGTGTTCATGGTGCAACAGTCATTCTGTTCCCACCTGGCATTAACATGCGTCTTGGGTGATCCGTGACGTACTGGGGATGCATTGAGATCCCATCTGCTCAGACCAAATTTAGAGGTAGTCTGGGATGCATAGCGTTCTTTTAAACATATGTGACCAGAAATGCATCTTGGGCCACATACTAAACTGACGTCCGCTGCATAAGCAATAGAAATAATATCCAAAAGGAAAAATGTCCTGCGTGATTCTGCTGAGTGCAGCTGAACTGTACAGGAAATAGAAGCGACATCCCTGCAAACTGAACTGGCATGCTATAAAGCCGTGTTTTAGTTGTTTAGTAGTTAGCCTCAAACAGACCAAAACAATTTTTAAGCTTATTTTCTAATTAATGAGGGACTATTTTTAAATGGACCTCCAGAAAAATAATAAGAAGGAGTGACTTTAGATAACACCTGGAGAAATTTGATTGACTTTGTATTTGATGACAAAAGTTGAATGGGGGTCTATGGAGCCGGAGGCTTTTTGAAGCCGACCTCAAGTGGCACTCGCTGGTATTGCAGTTTAAGGCACTTTGGCATCGGCCTCATTTTTCAGACCCGGAAGCTACGAACACTTTTATATACAGTTAATATTTACTTGTTCAATTATGTAATGTTTGTATTCTTTGGGGTATAGAACAGGGACGTGAGATCCAATCACAAGTGGTCCCTCGAAACGTGTGGAGATGCGTGTTAATACCAGGTGTGAACAGAGCCAGTGTGGCTCATTGACCTCTTTTTTAAAGTTTTGTACAACAGAGCTCTATGGCACAGCGGAATAAGATTTGTCAAGCTTTGACACACACAGAATACATAGGATATGCTGACTTCTTATAGTCAAAGAATGTCCCAAATGCAGCGATGAAATACACACATATATATATATATATATATAAGATATGGATTTCTACACAACTACTCTGCATTTAAGTGTCTCAGAACACTTTTAGTTCCTGTAATTTGATTTTCATGGTGTTTGGAACAAAGTCAAATCAATCAATTAAAACACACCAGTCAGCATGTTTGATTAAAAAAAAAAAGAGAGCTGGACATGTCATTGGACATCTTCAAATGCTTCCCTAACGACCTGTGTTTATTCGGATAAGCGACCTCTTGTGGCCGTGTGAATAATGACTTTTTTTTTAGCAAACCTGAAGGACCGCAATTTTTTTGCAGCACAGCAAAACCTAAAATGTAAAGAAGAGGTTGGACCGGGCCGATAAAATGTGTTGAAATATTTGTGAAATATTGGTCAAATGGTCAGTGTTCATGGTCCGTGGGCTGTATATGTTTGCTGCAGTGCAATGCGGCATCACAGCAGCTGTGTTTACAGACTGGGTCAGCGGTATGTTTGGTAGAAGGTCACAGAGGGTGAATGCAGTGTGTTTTAGGCGAGCCTGCACTTTGCTGTGACCTTGAAGGTCGTGTCAAGCTTGATTTCGGCTGAGGATGCTGTTTTGTTCGGGGTGGTCCGATAGATGGCCGCCTGCGCTCAGGGTGACAGCGATCAGGCAAACAGCTCATTAAAGGCAGATGAACTACCAGGCCATGCCTGTTTTAATGAGACTCCCTGAAGTCACTGTTCTCTGAGGTAAGTTATAAACTGCCACAAACAGCAAAATGGGTAACGCACAACATACTGTGAATATTTGGATAAAAGCCTTCATATTTAACTGTAAATCTTGGCGATATCTTTAAAAAAAAAATCATCGTAGTTTATTGAAGTTTTAAAAAATATTTTAATCTAAAGTAAAAATTATTCCAAAAGAATATTATTTATTTATTAATTGCATTGTACTAAAAGTAATATTGTATTTTTTGTGTTTCATTATTTTTATTTTTATTTTAGGGTTAACGCTGTTTTTAATGATCTCATATAATGGTCATCGTTGTTTTAGCTGTTTTTTTTATTCATTGATTGCATTTATTAAAACTGCAAGTCACTTTAACATGGTCAATCCAGTGATGTGTGATCGGTTGAGGTTGTTGCTTTATGGCAAAACTCTGGGCTTCAAACGCTGAAGAACTTTTTCTGTGTGTGTTTGTTATTCATGATTTGTGGCCACTCATATATTCCAACAGGAACACGCTAAATTAACATGTAAACAAACAGCCGCAGGCTATGTGCTGGTTAATTGTGTGTGTTCCTCATTTTCCTCTCACACAAATACACAATACATTGTTTAGTCAGTTTCTGAGGATCACAGCTGTACGGGCACAGTCAACCTCACAAAATCCCCACACAGTAAAATTAATACATGATACATTATTTATCACTTCAAGTAGATTTCTTTTCAAGTGCACATCAGAGGTCAGAGATCAGGGTCAGAACACGACACCAGGAGTTTTATTTTTGAGGTGTGAAAAGCGTTGGCTCAGGGTGAAGTAAACATCAAAACCAAGTTGTGACAGTAGCTGCTTGTGATGAACCTCGTCTTTACAACTATAACACACTACGCTTAGCTAGTTTGGTCCAGCAGTGAGCAACCGAAGGGTTTCAAGATAAATCTGAGTGGTTTGAGATGATTAATAGGAGACAAAAAGAACAACAAACATCATTCTGCTTCAAAAATTTGACTATTTTTCTCTAATATTTGATTTTCTGTCCAACAATTGGATCTCTCTAAACACAGACTCAAATGAAACCATCTGATTTACCAGACCAGATACTAATGTGAGGTGTCACAACACAAATAATATGGAAACCACTAGTTTAATTAAAATCATGATTATTTTTGTAATATGTGAACTTTAAATATTGTTCAATTGAAAAGGCTAATCTGTAAAGTAACAAGTAACTGAAGCTGTCAGTTGAACGTAGTGCAGTAAAAAGTACAATATGAAATGTATTGGAGTGGTAGTAGTAGTTTGAGTTCGAGTACATTCCTGTGAAACATAAGTACGCATAACACAATATTTTTTCTTAAGTGCAGTACATGGGTAAATGTACGCCGTTACTTTCCACCACTGCATTTGTTTTCATCGCTATCACACTTTGTATTATGTTCTTTATAACATTGAGAGCTGAATGTGTTCCAGGGAGCGAGGTGCGGTCTGCATTAGTGCCCACGGTCGCATGCCCCACTGAGTGCACAGGACGATAAGCGCTCATTGTCATATCAGAGGAACGAAGCTGCCGTGTTCACCATGAAAAATTCATGGACTTTATCTCTGAGCACATTTGCATCTCTGTGCGTCATCTTACCTGGCAGCAGGACAGCGTTTTCCTCTTTGTGTGCACATCGGAACTGGAAATGAATCCATCAAGTGCAGTTTTTTTTTATAAAATTTTATTTTGCCCAAACAAAAAAAGTAAGAACAACAGTGACGTAAATAAACAGCAAAGATAACAGCAAAATGAGGTGTAACAAGTAAAATAAGGACAAGAGAGAGTATGGAGGGAGAAGAGAGAAGGAAAACAAGATGAGAGAAAGATATAAGAGTATGTTTGCTGTATAATCACACACTTGAAAGAGGTCCCGGGTTCGAGCCCCCAAATATTTTTGCGAGTGGCTCAGAGTTGCCGGGAGTAACACAATAAATACAAAACCCAGGAAAATTAAAAGAAGCCAAAAAAGTAAGGCTTAGTAATATATTTACAAAGAAGATCATTTAAAGACAAACAGCCAGAGGCACTGTTAAACAAAAAAGATATCTATTACAACAAAGATGGACAACTAGTTACCTCTACTGCTTACAAACTCAACCCAAAGAAGAACACCCTCCCCACTACTGGGAGAAAGTGACTGGCTCCGATGAGATAATGTGATACTTAGCAACATTTAAACAAAACAAGTGAGGTAGATTACAAGGAATTTGAGGATGGAGGTAGGAATAGTCTAAAAGTATGTACTTTAGTACGACTGAAGGGAACATATTGATCAGAGATGGCTGCTCTTATTGTGCTGAGAAGGAGACGCAGGAAACCAAAGAATACGTACAGAACGCATTTTTGCACCTGTGTAAAAAAATGTGTGATGTCAGTGGCAATCAGACACAGAGTTATTTAATGATGATTTACAGCCAACGCTGCATTTTCTTGCCTCTGGGTCATTCCAGCGTACTGTACGTATCACTGCTGGAATATCCCAGTCCTGTTTTTCAGGTGTGCTGTCCTAAGAGTTCACAGGTAGGCTTTAATGGGATCAAATTTCCTTTTCCTTTTGCAGTCGTTGTGTTTTTCATGGTTGGAATCACTTTAAAACATGCAAACACATTTAAACATTTAAATAGAGCGATTTGTACCTGATATCAGTGAAGCATTTACTCTTGTTAATCATCCTTCAAAACGGGTGTGAAATAAATGTGGAAACTTTTGGAATAAACTTGCAATTTAGTACCATTTATTTGAGATCTTAGGAAATCAGGCCCTTGTTTAGAAAGCATCTTTAGCATGCTTACATCAATTATGAAACCTATGAAATCTTCTAACAAAGGGCAAAATCAAAAGTTATTCAGTAAAGCATAGAAAGGTTAAAAAAATGTATAGCCTAACGTAAAGAATCTACTTCTGAATGACGGCTGGATATCCACACTGTTATATACAGTCATATATACGTTCGGCCTACCTCTGAACCTGCCATGCCCGGATTTCATCGTCATCCTTTGCTGCCACCTCTCTTTGTCAGGCCTTCCTGCGTCTTCCGTGACCCATCCAGCTCACGAACATAATGAATGTTGACCCGCTGTCCCCTCAGGGGCCGAGCTGCCCACTCTTTCCCTGCCTGCCCTCTGATTCAGCTGTTCCCCTCATGCTGATGTTTATGTCACTGACTATGCTAATAGCTTGAACAACATGCTAATTCGAGCCGATGAATATTCATGAACACATTGGAATGTTTTCAAGATGACAGTTGGGAGCCGAGACTCTGTGTCATTGGAGGAAAGGTACAACTAAACTTTGTGACTGTTCCGTCTAAACCTTCTGTCAGGGTGACTCATCAGGTGACTTGAGATAAAGATAATGAGGTTGCTAGTTTGATTTCCAGAGAGGCTGGGAACATTGAAGTGGTGAGTTTGCAAAATGCTAAGTTACCTTTAGAATGTGAAATATCTCAACAAATATTGGAACAATTACTGACATTTTGAGCAAATATTGACGTTACCCATCATATTAATTGTAAGGACTTTAACCTGATGGTGGCAGTAGAGAAAAAAATGGGTAAATTACCAAACTTAATACATATCCTGCGAACTACCTCAAAATCTATTGGCACCCAATTACAGTATGTGCAGAAGTTCATTGTTCGCAGAGGATGAATCTTGCTGAGTATGATGATCCTCTGACTTCTCCTCTAGCGCCACCATGAGTTTCACAGTTGTGGTTTTGGATAAAATGTCTAAACAGTTATTGAATGGGCTGCAATGAAATTTGATACAGACGTGTTGTTGTTTAGAATGCACTAAAAGGTGCGACATCATTCTCAAAATCTTTAATAGTAATAATTAAAGAAAAAAAAATCCCCCTTTTTATGTGGATGTCTACTCAGTGTTGAGGGTAAACACAGTCATAATTGCGCACATTGTTTCCCTTAAGTCAGTTTTCGTCAGCTTTGCACCCTCCCAAGAATTTGAAATCTAGTTTTGTGTTTGCCTACCTGGGATTTATAAGTTATTGCAAGTATAGTTTTGTTTTCTTCAACCTGCCTCTGTGTTGTGCATTTGGGATCTCCTTCCTATGTTGAACAGTGACAGTATGAATCTGCTACATATGGACCTGGCAGACACAAAAACCCTCATGGAGGAGCTCAAAGAAGCTAAGTTCACCCTAGAAAGACTGCACATAATCATTAAAGACTCCACAGACACTGGGCCTCATTCACCAACACTTCTTCAGAAGAAATTTCCTCTTAAAATCCACTTATGCAGTTTTTACCAAGATTTGGACATTCACCAATGTTTTTTTATTGGTCGACAACAACTCCACTCACGTCTCCAGGTCGAATCGGGAAGGCCTCCCCTCCTCTCTCTTAACCGGGTCAACAACACCTCCTCTGCTGTTTCGCGACCGGCCAACTGCAGAAGAAGCCCGGCTTGTGTCGTCGCCTTCCACCCGTCATTCTGTGGGTTTTTGCTTTCAACTTCGTCACCGGCCTCCTAAAGGGCTTAACCTTAGGCCCTGGTTTTCCTTCCACCAGGAGGGTTCTGCCTTTGCTACTCATTCCACCTGTCTATAAAGCCTCGGGGCCGTCCTCCAGAGCGTCACCGCCTGTCTGTCTAGCTACCGCCTCTGTCCATCTACCAGGTTGTCCACCCGGGGTCTCCGCTTCATCTGTGTGCCTGTCTTTGTATTTTTCTTTGTTTTGTACGTTACGGTCCTCCTTCCTGTGTTGAACCATGGCACAAACAGGACAGGCGTTCCAACAATCAGTATTACTACAGCTTTCACCACTGTTGATGTATGGAGCAGCCATCTTGGATTTTGCAGACGGGGTCAGTGAGGTTTTTCCAACTTTCTGGGTTTGAAAACTGCCTGCAGTTAGCGTTCTAGTTGAAATAAGAACTCTCAAAATCCAATTTCCCTGTTCAAATGGATCTCGCCATAACTCCCATAACCCCTTTGGTGTCCTTTGCCAATTCTCTCCTCTTGTTACACCCATTCAACAGCAATAAGCCAGACTGTTAGCAGAGAGGAAACGACAGGAAAGAAGGTGCTTTTTCATTCAAAAGCTACTATTGCTGATGATATACAGTAACATTAGCATCCAGTGTAAACAAACAACACATGGTGAGAAAAACTGCTTGTCACTGTATGTAACGCTATCCAAGCCCACTCTGGTTGATCGTCTGTAGCCCGAAAAAGGTCTCCAGCACACCTCTGTCCAAGTTAGAAGTAAAATTTGAATGCACAGAAATGCACACATGGGCTCTTTTGGTTGGTGACAGCATCCAACAAAAACTGCCCACGCTGAAATTCATCACAGTAGAATAAAGAAGCTATTAATCAGTAAATATTCACAGGTTTTGCTTTGTACAGATTTAAGCAGAAAATGTGAAAATATTTACACTGATATTCTTCTGTCCTTCTTTCAAAGTAAAGAGATACATTTCCTTTTACTTTTGGAAAATTGAAAAACAAAAAAACAAACATTTTCCAGGCCATCTCACCTTGTGGATGTGTTCGACAGTATGTGAAAACAGAGCGCTGTTGATAAAGAGCATATGTGCTCCAAAAGTACCAGTTGTTCCTTTGACCTTTATCTTCATGCAGCCACTGTTTTTATGCATGGTTTGTTAAAGTGATCACGCTCTTGTTGTTTTTTCACCTGGATCTCATCTGCATATCTTATTAGTCTGACTTTGGTTGTGACAGTTTTTAACCTTGATTTATTCATGAAGGACTTTTTTCAGCACTGTCATACTTTATACTGTCTCAAAGTCCTGGGAGCTTCCAGATTCAACAAGTCTGCTGCCACTGAGTCATGACACCATAGTTCTTTCACAGATAATTCAATGTTATTTCACCCTGACAACATCCTGTAGGATGTTTGCTGTCATGTGAGCTAAACAGTCATCAGAATTTGGGATGGAAACATGTGGGTTTGCAGACTGCTTACTGACATCGCTAACCACTGGAGTTAAAATCAACTTTCCTGTTCTCACCTGGTAAAACAGAGAAACGTTGCTTCTCGACTATAAAAATAACACAACACATGAATGCAAACCAAGAAAAGCTGTTTTATAAGTCGACTGAAACACTACTCTACCTCGTGTGCCGGCCAGTGAAATAGTGTAGCCCTTAAAGCACCAACAGCACCGTGCAGCTGACAGTTAGCAAGACTGTTCAACAGGAAAACACAACACTTCAAACATCTTTGAAGTTATTTTATGTTGCATTGTGGTCATTGTGCATCTTTTTGTTGTAATTCTTGTCTCTCGGTGGTCTTTCTTTATTTTGTCTTAATTCTTGTTGTGTGTCTTTGTGAACAAAGTGTGTCTTTGTGTAGTCATGTTTGGCTCTTGGTAGTAATTTTTGTTTGTTTGTTTGTTGGTTGGTTGTTATCATTGTCTCTGTGGGATTTTTTTTTGCATCTTTTTATGGTCCTTATACCTCCAAATTTGGAATCTGACTTAAGGCCCCCATCTACCTCAGTTTTAATTGTTTGTTACCTGTAGAACACTTTGTAATGCTGATTTTAAAAAGTGCTTTGCAAATAAAGGTATTAGGTGCCCAAGCAGTGAAACTGTTGGAACCATATTGTTTTTCTTCTTCTTCTCTTCTTCCTCTTCTGATTAACTATGCTCTCCTAAAAGCGTTTGTGCAGCTAAAAACACAAGACAAAGAAACATGGGACATTGTGCTAAAACAAAAAAATCTTCTTTTGACATCGTGTTAACAACTCCTGACCAACCGTAACAAAACTTGACCAAAGTCATTTACACACTTTGCTGAGTTTATTTTGTTCAGGACATTTTGATTTCAAACTATTTAAATTTTACAAGCCAATGAATCTTTGTCAAAGCGTCAAAGTAGAGCAGATTTATTTGTCAGATTGTCTCATTTTCACAAAACATCAGAAAATGCATATTCTGAAAATGTTGCTTTGATAACTTGGGTCCACATAGAATAAAATTAAAGTAAAAGTTACCAGTTTAGAATTTTCACTGTGAATGTCCACTCAACATGAAAATTGGCACATAGATTACTGGTGTCATGAAGGCGTGAACGCAATCTTGGAGAAAATGGCCTCACGACATCATGATAACAAAGATATCTTTAACAGTTATTGAACCCTGCGTCTGCTCGACTTCACCTGGTCTGATCCTAAATCTTCAAGTTTTTAGAATGACTGTCATTATTTCAGCTTGCATTCATGAAAACCATTTTTTTTTTTGACAATTAAAGAAGAAACAAACATCTAAATGCTCACAATCTTCTTGGACCTTGATCTGATCTTTTCAATCTGGTGACCTGTTCAATTCATACAATGTTCTTTCTGACTTTATGTCATGAGTCTATATTCAGTATTTCTATGTTGACCTTAACATAGAAATACTGCAGGGAAATGGGAGTGGCCTCCCAAGGATATGGGAGTGGCCTCCCCTGTCCTTGTAGCTCCTGCAGATATAGATGCTATTTGTAACACCTTAAGACGACAGGCTCGTTGAGATATCATTTTCCTAATTTAAAAACGAATGCATCAGAGCATAGTGTTCTTTCCCTCCAATTCCTCCTTGGATTTATCAAGTCACTATTTTACTTGAACAAATTAAGTTAATGCCCTTGAAGAGCTTTTGCTTTTGTAAAACAAGTAATCCTCCTAGCCTCTGACATTTGAATGTTTGAACCATCTCCTGCAGTGTTAGTGGGGCAGAAAAGGCTGAGATAGCACGGGGAGATGAGGATGGTCAGGTGCTCTTAGGCTCCATATGCAATAAAAGCCTCCCTAAACAGAGATGCTCTCGCCGCGCTTCACTGGAGACAAGCTGGAATATTCTTTGAAAAAGCCTTTTTCTTTTTCTAAAAGTGGGGTCAGAGCGTCAGAGATAGGGCCAAACCATCAAATAGAAATATTTTTGTTTTATTATTAATAATACTGTTGGTTTTCTTCTGGGCACTGCAGAAGGGGAGGAGGTGTCTCTGGAACCAGCAGGGATATGTTGTACGGGCTGAGATAGAGAAACAGATTTCTTAGTTTCTACCAATGATTCTGTTTCCTCTGTGACCATACACAACAAAATATTGATATATCTCATGTCTTCAATTTTTTTTTAAAAGGCAAAACAATTTTTCTGCTTCAGGTGTCATACACACGTAGTTGCCAAATGATTTTCAGGGAGAAACTGTAGTTCGTTTTCATTACAGCATCCATTTTTTTGGAGAGGCTGTCTCCCTGTTTCTTACATTTCTCATTTTATTTTGCAACCAAACTGTTTACTCCTTGAAAAATACATGCAGGAGCACTTATCTGTTCTCTTACATTAGTTTTCATACATCGTGCAAAAACTGGTGATCTCTGCAAGGGTTTTTAAGATCACAATTTATATTGGTTTTCTGTTCTGTGACCTAACTTTCTGTTTGAGGAATATTCAAGATGTAATATATAAAACTATAATAGTGTAGAAACATATTTATGAGAAAAACTCACATCACATATTGTATTTGTTTAGCTTCTCTTTTTAGTTTTCACTCACTTTTGTGATTAGTTTTAATGTCTTTGTGGTTCTTTTGTTTGTCTTTGTGGTAATTTTCCATCTCTGCAATTATTTTTTGTTGAGTCTGACTGATACTAGATTTTTGGGGCCAATACAGATATTAACTTTGCATTATTGTTTTACCTTTGCACTATTGTTTAGTTAGTTTTAATTTAATTATTCTATTCTATTTTATTTTATTCTATTTTATTGTATATACTATTTTTATATTTAATATTTTTTTACTGTTATTTTATTTCTTTCCTGTATCTATAAATGCTGCTGTAGCGAAAACATTTCCCCTTGGGGATTAATAAAGTCTGTCTGTATGTCTGTCCGTCTGTCTGTCTATCTATTAGGGAGTAAAGAAGAAATTCCAAAATCAATATATCGGCTGATATTGTGGACAGTAGGAACCGGGGATTGAACCGCCAACCGCTAATCGTAAGATTAGTGTGGAACCTGTTCTCTGAAGCAAGTCACCTCCCACTGTACTTTTCAGTCAAATAAGTTACTTAAAAGTTTAACCTGCATGTTCTTCTTACACTAGATCATGTCTAGAAATTATAAATAAATTTTGAATATAAATTTTGAAGACTCAGTATTGGTTGTTATTCCAAGAAGGAAGTGCTATAGAAAATTACTAATCTCATTGAAGTGTGCTCCTTCACACTGCTTGAATAATACCCCATGAATACATTAAGAGCAGGGAGTCATTTTAAACGGATGCCAAGAAATTATCAAAAAAAACAAAATAAATCATTGCATAGCTCTAAAGCAAAACTTGTCAGCTAAATGCCCATACAGCTAACAGCAGAAGAGGGGTTTATGGATCTTTTCAAAGTCGTATTACAGATCTTTAACCACTGGAAACATATCAAACAAAGTAGGAACAGAAGCTCATGTCTGAAGACAAGAAGAATACAAGTTCTTTCCTGTGTTTTGTCTGAAGGTGAGGCTCTGTTTGTGCAGTGTTCAGGATCTGAGTGTCGTTTGACTGAATCCAGACTCCCAATTCTGCTGCCCAGGCCGGCCGATGACGCAGGGAAAGGGCGGGGAGCGGCAGCTTGACATCATGGACTGTAACATGAGGATACCTTTATGTGTCTTATAAACATTGGGGTTAGATGGAAAAGCTGGGGAGGGTTAATGTGGCACTAACATCATATTTCCTTTACCCGCGGCGCTTTAAGGGGATCCAGCTAAGCCATGTAGCTCACCACAACACTGAGAGCCTTCACACCACAGCGGGTAGCCGTCCAGGAGTGTGTCCTTTCACAGACAACCTGCAGGCTGATGAAAAGATAATAAAGCTGCCGGGTGCCAGACTCTCCCTCCCTGTCTTCCCTTCAGAGAGATCGGAGGCACCTCTCACACTGAAATCCCCTGACTAAATAACAGACAAAACAGTTGACCTCTGTAAGCTCACCGGCCAAATCAGTGAAGGAAGTTGGCTCTGATCTTCACACAGGAGACACAGCAAGCATTTAGATGAGAATATTAAAGTCCTCAATAGCTATCGTCTGCATCAGCCCTCCACATCACAATGTATAATGGAAAGGAAAGTCCAAATTTGAAACTCTTGCCAGCAGACAGTTAACTTAGCTTTGCATAAATTACTAAAAACACGAGAACAGCTAGCCTGGATTTGTTACTCTTGAATAGAGAAAAACTACCTGTTACCCCCTTTTTACAGTCTTTAGGTTAAGCTAACTGATTCCTGTTTGTAGCTTCATACAATGGTATGCAACCCAGTATCACGGTAAAATGTGAAATAGACACGTGGATCCCATGACAACAAAACGTGAAATAACCACGTTTTGCCCTGTCTACGTGTGAAAGTTACGTTTGCCCGTAGTAGGCAAACATAAAACTTACTGCATGCATAGAGCCATGTGATTTAAAGGAAAATTAAAGTTAAAGCTAAAACACTTGTTCGGGGTTACTAAATAAGCACATGGTTGGGGTTAGGAATAAATAAATACCTCAACAATAATGTTGTCCAACCCTGGATTCAAACCTCATCATCCTGCATAGCATTCTGTGACTATCACCACCGAGCCACCACTCCTTCCTTCTGCCAGAGCCCAAAAAAATGTGCTTTGTTGCCTCTGTTGTTGGATCTTGGTCACATGATCCGGAGCCACACGACATTTACATGCGTGTAAGTTTTCACGTTTTCAAACTGTTCAAAAAAAGTGCATTGAATAGGTACGAGAACATGGTATTACACATTAGTTTGTATTTATGGACATTACATTGATCAGTGAACTAGTGTTGTAGATTTAGGTAAATTTTTTATATATTTGGTTTGAAAATTATGTGAGGAATATAATAAAGTACCTCATGGATGCAGAAGGGTCATCATGATGAGGTACAGCCAAAACCTTTTAGGTATTATTTAAGTGGATTTGTTGACAGTTTTTTTTTTTTTACATACTTATTTATTTATTGCACTGAAATTAAGCTCGATGATGATGAAGTGAGTGTAGCTGGTAACTCAATCTTATATTGCTCGAGTTCATGATACCCAGAGTAAATCAGTGTCTTTCCAAAGACTTTAAAGGAAAAACTGCATCTATACACTCACCGGCCACTTTATTAGGTACACCTTGCTACTACCGGGTTGGACCCCTTTTACCTTCAGAACTGCCTTCATTCTTCGTGGCATAGATTCAACAAGGTGCTGGAAACATTCCTCAGAGATTTTGTTCCATGCTGACATGATAGCATCACACAGTTGCTGCAGATTTGTTGGCTGCACATCCATGATGTGAATCTCCTGTTCCTCCACATCCCAAAGGTGCTCTATTGGATTGAGATCTGGTGATTGTGGAGGCCATTGGAGTCCAGTGAACTAATTGTCACGTTCAAGAAACCAGTTTGAGATGATTTGAGCTTTGTGACATGGCGCTTTATCCTGCTGGAAGTAGCCATCAGAAGATGGTCCACTGTGGTCATAAAGGGACTGACACGGTCAGCAGCAATACTCAGGTAGGCTGTGGTGTTTAAATTGCTCAATTGCTACTAAGGGGCCCAAAGTGTGCCAAGAAAATATCTCCACCACCACCACCACCACCAGCCTGAACCGCTGATACAAGGCAGGATGGATCTATGCTTTCATGTTGTTTACGCCAAATTCTGACCATCTCAATGTCGCAGCAGAAATCGAGACTCATCAGACAAGGCAACGTTTTTACCAATCTCCTATTGTCCAATTTTGGTGAGCCCGTTCGAATTGTAGCATCAATTTCCTGTTTGTTAGCTGACAGGAGACACCCAGTGGTCTTCTGCTGCTGGAGCCCATCTGCTTCAAGGTTCGATGTGTTGTGCGTTCAGAGATGGTCTTCTGGATACCTTGGTTGTAATGAGTGGTTATTTGAGTTAATGTTGCCTTTCTATCATCTCCAACCAGTCTGGCCGTTCTCCTCTGACCTCTAGCATCAACAAGGCATTTTTCGACCAGAGAACTGCTGCTCACTAGATATTTTCTCTTTGTTGGACCGTTCTCTGTAAACCCTGGAGATGGTTGTGTGTGAAAATCCCAGTAGATCAGCAGTTTCTGAAATACTCAGAAACGTCTGGGACCAACAACCATGCCACGTTCAAAGTCACTTAAATTACCTTTCTTCCCCATTCTGATGCTCGGTTTGAACTTCAGCAGGTCATCTTGACCATGTCTACATGCTTAAATGCATTGAGTTGCTGCCATGTGATGGGCTGATTAGACATTTGCGTTAACGAGCAGTTGAACAGGTGTACCTAATAAAGTGGCCGGTGAGTGTATGGATGTATGCAAGTTTGCTGCAACCTCATTCTGAACACACCTTCAGTGCTTTCTGTGACAAATCAAGTGACAATCTACTATGATGTCAACCTTTGGTTTATAAACTATCATTTTTAAGCCTCGAGTTTGGCATTTTGGCTATCACAGAAATGTGTTTTTGAGGCAGAAGTGACTTGGGCAGCACGGTGGTGCAGTGGTTAGCATTGTCGCCTCACAGCAAAAAAGGTTCCGGGTTCGAATCCGGTCCTGGGCCTTTCTGTGCGGAGTTTGCATGTTCTCCCTGTGCTTGCGTGGGTTCTCTCCGGGTTCTCCGGCTTCCTCCCATCATCCAAAAACATGCACCTCAGGTTAGGTTACCTGGCGCCGCGCTAGTGGCAGCCTGTTGCAGCAGCTCCCCCCTGAGAGCCCCCCTGCTGTAGTGAAGAAATTTCCTCTCGGGGATTAATAAAGTGAAATAAAATAAAAATAAAAAAAAATAAAAAATACATTTGGACAAACTGGGGAGGAGTGAAAGGTTGGTCTGATTCAATCTCATTAGGAACCCGAGGACACTTTGCCCTGTCAATTAAACCAGACATGCCTCCAAATATACTGCTCGGCACAATATGTAATTAATTATGGAATTATTTTCAAAGGACCACCATAACAATGATCAAAATTTAGAGTGAATTTAGAGGATTAAATGACATTGATTTGTTGAAAACTTTGTTGACTTTGTATTTTATGAGATAAGTTTGAATGGGAGTCAATGGAGCCGGAGCCTTTTTTGGAGCCAATTCCTAGTGGTCCACGGTTATATTTCACTATAAGGCCCTTTTGCATTGGCTTCACTTTTCAGACCCAAAAGCTACGTCCACTTTTATTTCCAGTCCAGTAACAACTTGTCTTTTTCACTAAACCTCATTAACTTAGTCAGGGAAATACAATTTTGTTGGCTCCTACCACTGATATTTAACTCAGCCAATAAGATCAAATGATTCTCAGTAAAATAAACCCATTAATGATTTATCTGCACTTGTTGCACACGAGAACATGCATGCTCAGAAAATTCAGCTTGTTGCACACGAAAACATGCATGCTCAGAAAATTCAGCTTTTCAATCATGTTTTAGAGAAAATCTAGCATGACTTTGTTAAATGATTTGTTGGGACAAAGTGCTACTGCCAGCATGTTGCTACAATCCAAACCTGCAGGCTAGATTGTCAGACCAGATTTAACTATGGCTGAGTGCTAGAAGCTAGGAGAGTCATTGCTGCTAAAAACTGTTTTAATGAGGATCTGTCAGGGTAGATAACTGCCTCAAAGATGTGTGTGTTGTGCTTTATGCTTTATGGCATTCTGATTCACTGCACAGAGAAGACTAAAAGCTCCGTGTATATCTTTCATGTTTAGTCGGCTTTCTGTCTAGTGCTTTGCTGTGCATTTCAATGAACTGCATGTGAAACATCATTGTTGCTTTTGGCATTTTCTGGCCACGGTGCATTAATTTCTGTTTTTGATGCTTCTGCACAAATACCTCAGAGACAAATGAGTCTGTATTTATCGTACTTGTTAAAAATATTGACTCCAATATTGAGCTCCGGCCCAGTAAATCAATGAAGAAAGGTTTTTTTTCCAGCTTCTTTTTTGTGGGATGATGAAAATTCCACATGATCTAAACACCAATTATTTATTATGTTAGGCTGATGAATACATAGGACTAAAACTGTCTATGGTCAATGAATTTTTCAATAAAGACTGGGTTACCATCACTCGTGAAATTTTACAGACTTCTTACAAGCCCAACAGATATCACAGCTCTGGTTTGGCCTCAAGAAAGGAGGTCGGTTTATCAATAATTGTTCACAGAAAGCAGCTTATTTACAGTATAATATAGGAGGCTGATGACAGCAGTATAAATACAACATACAGTGTGTATTCAATCAGAGAAGCAAAACTAAAACTGAAGCTTAAAGTGTCTGAAAGCTCCCTTGAGCTGCAGCGTTGGTTTTGTTTTTAATTGGGATTACTACAACTTTTACATGTGCCAGTTTCTCTATGATTATGGCTGTTGCTTTTGTCTATCTTTCTGTCTATTTACTACCACAGTCTGCTAAACTGTGCGATTGGGAGCGCTGTACAAGGTGGTAAACACTAGTTATTTCAGCTGCTGTTACTTAATCTGTCAGGCAGTCATCTCTGGGTTTTTTGAGACACAGGTTTGTTGTGAGACTCACATGTAATGTGCTGCTTCAGGTTGTTTTCTCCCCTGTGTGAAATTGAAAAATAAGTTTGTCAAAAAGGAAAAAAAAAACGGTTTGAAAATCGCCTTCCAATGGCTTCACCCAGTTACAAGTAGGTTCCTAGTCTTTGTTGTAGCTGCATCTCCTTTTCTTGGAGGTAGTTTCCATCATATTCTGCCAAAACATGCATAACTTGTAACTTTTTGACCTGCTTTTTTCCACATTGGCTGAAGCGGTGAGACTAATCTGCACTTGAATTACGAGCACAGTTTGATGGACATCAATTACAGCCCAAAAGAGACAGCCTTCCTTGCTTTCTTCAGACCCATTGGATGAAAGCCAGATTTTAGAGAAGCCAATCAAAATGTAGGGCATCATGTTACATTCTGTGCAGACACCTGGTCGCCCTGGTGACAGCTCATGAATCCTATTCATGATAAATAAGCATTTAATGTCTATACTGTGTTTCTCCAGTCTTGAACCTTGTTGTGCTGCTACTGCAGCTGTAAACATCCTGTCAGCCTGATGGCTTGCTCGATCTCAGACATATTTCTGACTGAAAGAACAAGAGCTCAGATCAGCCAGAGCAAGGCAGGATGTAAGCGATACAAAGGAGGACAATGCTATCTGAAGGGTATCATGAAGCTGTGTCACATTAAGGATTCTGTAGCTCCTCTGTGCCAGTCAGGCTTATGAACTAGAGTGGAACAAATCCTGGAGGACACAGACCGTCGCCTGCTTTCGAAGAAAGATGAAGCAAACCAGACAGCCACTATTTTATTTCAACACATTTTCACTGTCAAAGTTTAACAGACTTGTGGTATTTAAATGAAGTTGGTCTTACTGTAAAACCCATCACCAAAAACGAGCTCAGCACAAAGACTAGATGCTAACAATTTCAAAAGAGTCCACTCGTCAACATCGTCACAGCTCACTAATGTGTTGTATGTTATGTGAGATGATTGCTGAAACCAAATGCAGTCCGCAGACCAAGTAGTTCAGAGGTTAATTGAAGCATGAGAACTTGGGAGGTGTTGAATTGAAATCTGAAGTAAAGTAGTGTCACTGTTTAGAGGAACTGGTTCGTTGACGAGTACACTGACAGCCAGGGAAACGGTGATGGAGCGGTGACAGGCTGGAAGTCGGCAGGAGTGGGCAGGTGAGTGAAGAGACGGCTGGCGGGCAGAGAGGGGATGGACTGGTAGGTAATGATGACGGCAGGCAGGTGCTGAGAAGACTGGCTGTTGCTGGATCGAAGACTGGCCAGTTGAGCGGTGGAGTTAATTGGTTCTACCAGAGGCAGAGACTAGCAGGTCAGTGGCTCGGCAGACTGGAGCTGGAGTGGAGACTTGGTAGGTGAGTGGCATGTCAGACTTGAGCTGGAGTGGAGACTTGACAGGTGAGTGGCATGGCAGACTTGAGCTGGAGTGGAGACTTGACAGGTGAGTGGCTCGGGAGACTTGAGCTGGAGTGGAGGTGGGTAGGTGAGAGGCATGGTTGCATGAAGCAGAAGCCGAAATAGGTTGGTGTGTAGCTCGGCAGACAAGAGCAGGAGAAAAGGCAGCATGGTGTGTGGTTTGGCTGACTGAAGCGAGAGCAGAGGCAGGTCGGAGGGTGGCTTGGCATACTGAATCTCAGCTAGGTTAGTGGCGTGCTGGCTGGCGGCTGATCAGTGCTGGTCGACTGACACACACTGATGGGATCCGGATATGAAATACAGGAGTTAGGCATGCTTATGGTTCGCAAAGAGAAGTAAGAGTCATACTATCACTCTGGGAAACAGAATGACTTGATAGGGGTAGAGTGATTGATCGGAAGTAGATGTATGCTGCGTTCAAATGGGGTCCTAGTTACCATATACACGAGAAGAGTAACTCAAAATGGTCTATAAGCCTCGAGTTCACTAGTTGTGATGTTTTTACTGAGGTTTACAAGAATGTCAGAGGCCATGGAAGTTAATTTTTGTTGGATGTTAAGGTGATATATTGTAATTTTAGTCATATAGAGTTTGTCTTCATAACTTAGATAATAGTCTACGTCTGAGGAAAATGTTGACCTTCCCAAAGGCCTCATCTTTCCCTCAATGCCTTTGCATATCCTGCACTTTCTTATCCCCCTGTTAGCTTGCTAAATTGTGAGCCTCTGTGGCTTCGAGACGCCGTCCATGTTGTCTTTGCCTGGCAACAGTGTTTTAAAACATAACCACTTGAACGCCAAGCTTACGGTGCACACGTCTTGCCATGTTGTAACCACAAGCTCATGAGTTCCATTTGAACGCAGCAATACAGCCAGGCATATTTAGTGGGAGGAAGATCAGGTGTGCCAGTCCCCAGAGGTAACACAGGTGGAACTGGATTGGCTGCTGAGAGGCACACACACAAAGACAGATAGAAACAAGGGAGGCTGGGAAAACACAGAGAAAAATCACGAGTAAAGCAGGGATTTGAACAGTTGTATGTCGTTTCTTTACTCAATCCACTAACAGAAATGTCACAGTATCTGTGTGATCAGTGGCTTCATCTCCAGACCGTGAAAACCCAGCATGTAATTATGATTTTTTTTTTTTTGAAAAATGCTGCAGTTACTCAGACTGTGACAGACTGGATGTATTGTCTGTATCTGACTTTGCCTCTTCAGTGCTGACCTGTTACCTGACCTTGCCAGGTGTAGAGAGTGCAGACTGTAAACTAATCCATCAGCCGGGAATCAATGCTGAGTGGGTGACTTACACCAAGACCCTCATTGTCTTACCCAGCGGTGGCATTAAATGGACAGTGAGAGAAGGAGGAATAGTTAGTGTTTTATGTGATTTATGTCGGTATCCATTTATCAAAGCTTTAAATTGTTTTAAAAGGTGTTTAGATCACGGCCTGGGTTTTACTGCATTTGTTTTTGCAGAACACTTTAAATTACAGCCCATTAATTACAGACAAAGTACCTTTTACTTTTTAAGGCAAAAAAAAAGTAAAGTGTAAGTAAAGAGTATGATTGCAGAATGAAGTGGTTACTACTGGGCAATTTACAAACATTTCACAAAAAATGTCTTCTAGGATATTTGTCATTTTATATCAAAAAAGGTCAAAAGGTAACAACTTCACTATGACATCAAAATGTTCTGCAAAAAAAGTTTTTAGCCATCAGAGTTATACAACAGCAAGGTGATAATTCTAGTTCCCTTTCAACCGAAACCTTTGCATTTACTATCTTCCAAGGAGGTTATGCATATTTCAGCCCAACATAATGCTACTATTTGTCCTTTGCATTAGCAGAAAGTGGACCAATTAGTTCTACTCTAAGGACACTCCACGCTGCTCTGACATGAATGGTATGAAGGACAGGTGCAACAGTCTTGAGTCTTTCATGCCACTGACAGCGGGGACACTCAACAACAGTTAAAACAGTGAAATCAAATTTCATAAAGATCCACTAATTTCTGGGTACTGTTGAGTATGACAAAGTAAAATGTTATTGCATACATCTATTGGTTCACTTGGACACATCATCAGTGACATTACCTTGGGCTATCTGGTGTTTCTGGTCGTTGAACCTCAGACACCCAGGTGTCCTGACGGGGAGGGATCAGTTCGCAAGCCTTTGTCCGAGAGACATTAGTCCAAGGGTTGTCCCTCTTTGTCCACAACCATCCCAAGACTTTCTCTACTGCCTCTCAAGCCCTGCTAATGTCTTTTCTTTTCACTACATCAGTTTCCAGAAGGCTGTAGGCTTTTCACAGTGATTTTCCTGCAAAGCCCCCGGCCTCCATTTCAATGAGCATCCCCTGTGCACGGCATCCCTTTCTGCGGCGTCCCCCTACTAGTTCCACATATTTCCCCTTCTTTCTTTTGCTGGCCTCCCCCATCCTCTCCTCCCAGCATGACCACCACCCTGCATGTTTCTGAGGTCAGCACAATGTCTAGTCTGAGTTTGTTCTCCTCGATGTCTTGAGGTTCCCTGTGTTGCTTTTCTAAGTCTGGGGATTTAGATGTTCTCCTGAGGCCATATTCATAAAGATATAAGATAATTCTAAGATAATTATTTCGTTTTCTAAGAGTTTCCCTTAAAAGTTAAGAGATTACTGCTAACCACAGTATCTTTTGAAATTCACTTGGAAAACATGCGTGCTGATAAAACAGTCTAAATGTTTAATGATATCCAAGACATATCAGGAAATTGTAATTGTTAAGGGTAATTTGTGCAGCGCTTTTTAATGCTCACACATAAAAGGGTCATGGCTTGTATGCAAATGATACTTTAATAAATAATGAACATAATAAAATACAACTATATACTTTTAAATATTTCTGAAATTGTTCTGGTGACCTAGTTTTTATCCTTCAAAAAAGCACGGCATTGATTGTCAGGATCCCTTTCTGACCCTAGTGTGTCTCCCTCTATTTTGTCCCCAATCACCTCTCCTCATGTGTCTGTCATTCCCCTGTCTGTTTGTTATTGTTTTCCCATGTGTTCTGTGTCCTCCTCTCCCCGCCTCCAGTCACCTCCCATGGCCACACCTCTCACCGGTCTGAACAGCTGCCACCACTCCCACTGATCACCACCTGCAGGTGACTCATTTCACTAATCACCTCCCTGGACTATATCAACCCTGGTCCTGGTCCTATTAGTCATCGGTCCATACTGCCAGTCATCCACAATCTGTTGCCAGTCACACCAGCCGGCCGTCTGTTCCTGTTCCCGTTTTCGAACCAGTCAGTGCTACCCGGTCACGCCAGTACCCAGTCTGCTGCCGCTCGCTGTGGAGGACCTCGAGATTCCCGCAGCAAAGCCTCGACCCCAAAGCTACGTCAGCTTGCCGCTTGCTGTGGAGGACCTTGGGATTCCTCCAGTGGAGCCACACCTCGCTGCGTTCAGCCTGCCTGTCTGTCTGCCTGCCTGCCATGTCTACGGCTCTCAGACATTGCCCGAACCACCAGAGCTGGTGCTGGTCCGGGAGGAGAAGACTTTAGGCACGTGACCACTTGTACCAATAAATCATATTTTTGAACTTTGACCCAAGTCTGTGTCTGCGTTTGGGTCCAGTCAAACTCCACATCTTAACATTGATATTGGACAGGTTTTGAAATAGATAGATCTTTTGTAACTCTAAATGTTTGGGAGCTGAGGAGACCAGTTGAGGGGGGCTTTGAAAACAAAATGTCTCATTTTTTTGCCTGGCATAGGATCTCAGCTGCTCAACAATTCAGGGTCTCCTTTGTCGTGTTGTTAGTTTCATGATGGGGCAAATGTTTTAAATGGTTTTAAGTCTGGACCCTTCTTCGAAGGTGCCATGCTGTTGCAATACATGCAAAAAGGCCTCCCCTGAAAAACATGTTGTCCAGGTGGCCGCATATGATTCTCCACAACCGGTATCATTTAGCATTCATGGTTCCTTCCCAGATGAGCAAGCTACCCATGACATGTGCACTAATACATCCCTGTATCGTCACAGATGCCGGCTGCTAAACTGTGCACAGATAACAAACCGAGTGGTCCCTCTCTTATTTAGACTGGATGACACAGCATCCATGATTTCAAAAAATAATTTCAAATTTTAATTTATTACACCATCGGACAGTTTTCCACTTTGCCTCAGTCTATCCTAAATGAGCTTTTGGCCCAAAGAAAGTGGATGGCAGGCGGGAAACTTTTAGTATTATTGTTACTAGGTAACTTAATACAATAACAAGTAACACAATTTGTTATCAATTTTAAACACACTTGGTCTAATCTCAATTGAAAAAGCCTAACAACCTGTCAGGTTTTCATCATTCTGCAGTGGGAGTCCAGCTTTGTCCCGGAAATTGTCTGTTTTAGATACTCAGAGCAGCAGCTTCCTCAGGGAGTGGCTGGATGCCAAAGTGTTGAAACACCGCATGAGCTGGAGAAAAGAGGAGAAATAACTTCTAAAGTCTCCACTCCATTAATATTACACGCTCTTGTCTGTACAATACAGAGGAATCTCAGCCTGCTTTATCCTTTAAATAATTCACACAATAAAATCTTTTCTTTCTCTGCCTCCTTTAAACTGGTCTTTTCTTGGTGCTGCTCAAACTGGAGCGATCTAGAAGAAAGAGGAGACAGAGACAGGAAGACTGTGAACAAAAACCAACACAACAGCAAGCTAAAAAGTCATTTTACTGTTTGAGTAAAGAGATTTTAAAGCCACAGAAATTAGCCTGTAAACTTTGGCAACTTCCACATTATAGTCAGATTATTCGAAAGTGTATTTTCTAAACTGATTCTTTATTTACCTGTTGATAAAAATTGTAGACTCTTATTTATTTAATTTTGGAGAGCTTTGGTGTTATACGATGATTTTAAAACCAAAACCATCATCCATCATCTTCTCCTAACCATAATGTGTTTTGTGTTAGCCCAATGTTTAGCACCTGAGGGGCACCTTGTGTTATCTATATAAATAATGTCAATATAAAATGCCAGCTGCTTTGAAAGATGACCAGTAATAATAATTTGATAGATAAAGAAAGTTCACTGTTATTTTTTTCCTTCAATCCAAAATGGCAGAATTCATCATTTTTCTTGTTTTTTCTTTTCTTTGTATTCTATGTTATACACACACACACACACACACACACACACACACACACACACACACACACACACACACACACACACACACACGCAATCGATTTATAGTCCAATTTTGATCACAAATCGCACTAGGTACCTGACTAATGACTTTGAAGCGTCAAACTCACAGACTGACTAGTGTCGCCTGGAGAGAAAATACTAATGTCAATATATGTAGTTCATTCCACTTTATATTACATATCTCAACTGATTCTAACGGGGGTAAAAGTAAGATTACTACTTGGAGCTGGCCAGATGCGTACCTCTGGTATTTTTGCAGCGCGCGCTGCTGTGACGCACCGTTACAGCCCGTCGGGTCAGCATCGGAAATGAATGCGCTGCAACGCTGACAGGATGAGACCGGATCCGGTGTGCAGAATATACATCCACCAATTAATTATCAGCGGACCCGAGCTTTTCTCCTATCAACTCGTCCTCACACGATCCTCTGGATCAGCTGCTTTTTCTGCTTTTTCAAGGTTTTGTTGGGATTAAAGCCAAGAGAAAACCTGGGGACCGGAAACGAGGAGGGAAAGTATATTCCAAGAATATTTGGAGATTAAGAGTTAAAGACTGCTTTTGTACATACAACCAGTTCTGTAGAGACCTGCACTTTTAGGAAATGGAACATATCCGGGAGAAAGTATGAAAAGACAGTTCCTGCTGACTCCGTTTTCGTCTGTTTTTATTTGTTTTACGCACGTGTTTAACAGCTGTGGAGCGAAACACAGGCTGTGAAATTACACAAGAAATGTGAAGACACATTTGTCTTTTTCCTTCACTGAAAGTGGTACAAATCTCTGCAGCTGGTTCTTATACATCACATGAGCGTGTGGATAAAAAAAAAGAAGCTGCTGTTAGTTTTGGTTACACCTCTTCCAGCTGAAGTTCGACCTTCCCAGCCGTCACCTCTGGCCACACACCGGGGCGTCCCGAAGTGGAGCTGCTGCAGGTGACGCCATGAGACGATCCAAATACTAATGTGATGGGTAAGATTACCAGTTTGTATAGATATAAGGAGTGCAGTGTGTGTAACTGTAAAAAGTGGGCTTTTAAAATTCGTAAATGCACTAAAACACCAAGTCCGCAAAATAGAGCCTTCCAAACACTATGATGACTTTATAAAAAAGTTAATTTCAGTTCATTTTAGTGTGTATTTGATTATTCAGTGAAACATATCACTTTCCATTTCCTTAATTTATGCATAATCGCGATTTCAATCTTTCCCTACAAATGTATTTCACATAAAGAAGGGACAGAATTGAAAGAGTGGTTAATTCCAAAGAATTTACAAAGCGAACTTTATTAATAATTTGTCCATAAAGTCCTTCAAACTGTCACATTTAGACTTGACACCAACAATAAAAATGGTCTAAAACGTTCTCCACATTGTCAGCAATACAACTGTGGTTAGGAGATACTGACTTATTTAAGTCCATCCTATTTATTGTGCTAAAAGTAGCCTGATTAAAATATTGGGAAAATAAATGTGGATATGTTAGTCTTACTTTTCATAATTTTATGGTCCTGACTTAATAAAGCAGTTGTGGTGATCTCATTAATAATTTCATATGCCTTAAAGGGCATTGAGATCACATTGTTTTATTTAGTTTGGGTGAGAGGTGTCAGAATAGCTAAAAAAAAAAAAAAAAAAAAATTCACCTATATTTGTAGGGCGCAAATGTAGTTAAAAGAAGTTAGAGCATCTTCCATCAATTTCTGACTTTGAATAAACAAAATAATTCTCAGTATCATCAATTAATTGTTAGAGTTGGTATTTTAATTGAATTTGCTGACAGCAAGAAACATCTGGAACATCACCAGATGTATCCTTTGTGTTAATAAGAGAGATTCACATTCAATTTTATTATGCGCCAAAGGACAAAGACGACGCAAGAACCACTGTCATCCCACATTATGTAACCATTATCAGTGAAGGAATAAGAACATTAACATTGGTCTTCAGTGGGCATCCATCAGCAAGTGAATGTTAAAAATGTATCATTTAGTTTAATATTTTACTTCACCTCTCCCCAGTATATTTACTCTCATATTTGTCTTTTACTTATATTACACATTATGTAAAATCTATTATTATAATCACTTGTATTACATATTAGTTTTGCCATAATTATCTGATTGTTTGATGAGAAAATAGAAGCCTGTTCTGTTACAAATCAACTTGTTTCCTATATTGTATAAATTTAGATTTCATTTGTCTTTTGATTATTAAATAGGTCTAGCTGTTATGTAAATACTGTGAAGGTGTGAAAATGCTCAGTCCACAGACCGAGGTACACAGCCTGCACTGAGCCACTGTGATGTTTGAACAAGCGATTTGGACTTCCAAAAGTTTGTTATGTCTTAAACGCACATTCATGCCACATGTCCGCCCACAGCCTGGCCCACTGTCCAAACTTTTATGAGGAACACTGAGTGTTCATTAGTGGAACTTGTAAGCAATAAGACCGCAGAAATCCAGTGGTTGGCACGGGCGTTACTCTGAAAAAAGGTCAGCCAATCAGAAGAGAGGGTCATTGATATCAATGTACTTTAAGACACAGTTATTAGTAGAGCACCAGAGAAACTTCAGATGTAAAACTATATGAAGATGATTTTTGGTACTTAAAACCACAAAAAAGTATTTTAATGGATTCAAGACTGCAAAAACATGTAAAATATGAGGTCTTTCATAAATTCACTATTGTCTCTTTTTTCATTATATTGCCGCAGCCTGATTTGATAAGTCTTGTTTCAAGATACTAAAGCTTGTTTCTTAAAAACGGGTATAAATAATCCTATTTTACCTGCAAGCTTTGATTTATCTGAAGAAAAATAGACTTATTGTAACATATTAATAGATACAAATTACGTTACATGATGGAGGCCTTATTTTTTACTTCACTACAACATATATCAGATTACTTCTATATTATTTAAATTTCTGAGATATATTTATATCTAAGGAGGAAGATATGTTGTGTTTAGTGGGACTGAAGCTCTCAGTAAGCAGATGGATGGATGGATGGATGGATGGATGGATGGATGGATGGATGGATGGATGGATGGATGGATGGATGGATGGATGGATGGATGGATGGATGGATGGATGTATGGATGAATGTATGGATGTGTAGGGGGATGGATGGATGGATGTGTGGGTGGGTGGATGGATGGATGGATGGATGGATGGATGGATGGATGGATGGATGTTGACCTGTGAGTGTGTGCCTGTTCCATTGATTTGTGTGATGCTGACTGACAGTGTGGGTGTAAATGACTATCTGGCATTCAAAGACACTGCTGTCTAGAGCATGGTCGCTATGGAAACCCAATGCAAAAGCAAGTGATGAGCTGATCCATAAGGTGCTAATGAGAGGGGACAGCTCATTACCAGTTGTCTGAAATCTTCTGAGTGGATTCAAGTTCAAACACATCCTCGACTTTGAGTATGTCATAGAGCTCCAACAGACTTCATCAGCTTCATCAAACCTTGTACCATCAGGTCATTAAAAAATGGTGTTGAGAGTTCCAGTGGATTACTGTGACGAAATAGGACTTCTAATATGAAAATGAGGTGGCATGTAAATGTGTGCTTTTCTTTGACTTTCTTTGAGTTGTGAAAGTAGTTTCATTGATAGAAAGATATGTGGTTACAGAGAGACTTTAGGTTTATTTCGGCTTCCCAGCAGGAATCTTTGACTTCTTTGTTTTTTGACTTTAGATTTCCGCATGTATTGGTTCAGTTGCCTCCATCTTGTACTCCTTTGAACATTCGTAAGTAAAGTTATTTAGTTTGCCTCATCCTTGTGTCCCATGTTGTGCTTTTGGGTCCATAAAACAGCAAACAGTAATTTCAGGAAATTAATCTTTAACAGATAACTTCAGCCTTTTCTGAGTTCTGACTTCAAAACCCAGCAAGGGAGAACGACTGCAGGGGAGACTTTATAGGCTCAGTGGCTGTGGCTGATTGGAGACCTGAGAGCAGGTGAGGTGGGTGTGGCAGGCAGGAGAGGAGGGGGACCTCTGGTGGGCAGAGAGAGCAACACAAGGGACAAACCAAAAGATAAACAGTCAGACCAAAACCACGACAGTGCCCTAAGACAACTTATGTTGAGATTTGTGATATGGGTAAATATATAAACAAATCAATTGAACTGACCCTTTGATCGTATGCAGTGGTGGAAGAACTACTCAGATCCTTTACTACATAGAAAAACAGCACTAAAAATCATACTTACGTAACAATACATAAGTATTAGCTGCAAAAACCTAAATTATTAAAGGAAAACTTCTGGTTAAGTTCATCTAATTCATATAACCAAAAGCATTATTATATATAACATCAGTAGATTATCAATAGGCGTATACTGTTGTATCAGTGAGTGAGTGACATGTTTCTGTTTTAGCTGCTGGACGTGGGGCTAGTGTGAACTACTTTTAATCCTGTTGTATATCGAGGGATACCAGATAAATGTGACAGGTCGTGGGATGATTACTGGGAGAGGAGAGAATAAAACTCAAAATTGTGAAACAAATGTTTTCAGTTTTTGGACTTTTTCAAATTTTATTAATTTTTGTAGACATAGGATCATTTGAACATGTATTGACATGAAGCCATATGAGAGGTGCAGTTGTAATAATCACTATTGGTGGGGCTGCTAATAAGTTAAAAGAGTTGGGAACCAGTGTTACATTTTACTTGTTATCCAATGTGTCAAATCCTCAATAACTAAAGCTGTCAAATCAATGTAGTGGAGTAAAAAAGTAATGTTAAGAAATTTAACTATAAGATAGCATCAAGTGAAAACACTTAAGTACAAATAAGATTTAAATATGTTTAAGTACAATACTTACGTAAACACAGTTAGGTATTTTCCATCACTGTTTGGTGGAAATGTACTGGTTATATATAATGGTAGTTATTTACTCTCTAATTTATAGTTTTGAAAGACAGAAATGCAAATTTCAATTTTGTCTGGAGTCAGCCGAGAGGTGTTTACTGTCTGGTGATGTTTTATCGGGTGAAAATTTTAAAAAGAAAATAGGCTTGGGCTTGAATGTCTCTTTCCAGAACCAAACTTTAGATGGATTCAAGTAGTTTTTGACTTTAGTTTACATAATTGTATCTTGCTGTCAATGACTTTGAGACCTGCATTTGTAGTTTGTTTGGATGATCAGCAATTTGTTTCGCATGTAAAACAAATTGTACACGCCGGCGTATACACACCAGGATTCTCCTTGATAGTTTTTAGCCAACGATGGAAAATGTTGAGAGGATCCAAAGGCAGAATCTGCCCTGTGTCAATCCAGAGAGCCTTTTTCTCCCTTTAAGAAGTTCTCAGCTATTTTTGGGAAGTTTGGTGGCGTGACCCCACGATACAATGCACTCCTGCCGACCTTCGTCACGCCCACACAGGATGCAGAGGAAATGAAATGATGATGATGATGATGATGACTGTGGCTTCAGTCACATCTCTTCTCACGTGAGTCCTTTGCATCTTGCCTGCTGGCGTTTCACTATTCATCAGTGCACATTTTTTTAACTCTGCTTTGGTTCATGACTTCATAAAACATGGGGGAAAGCTGAATATGAGTGATTCATAATTTAAATTCACACTATTAATGTAACATCAGGGATGAGTGAGTTCAGTCTTGAGGAGGATATGTGAGTGAAGGTTACATTAATACAGACTTGATACATTTCCATCAGTTGTCACATGAAAGGGTTGAGGAACATTTCAGTGTCTTTTCAATGGATTAATTGTTCTCTCCATTTATTAATACACACTTAATTCTGGATTGGTACCAGATTTATTGCATTAAACATGAAGGAAAAGTGAATAACAAAATGCATAATGTGTTTCTCGCTTATGTAATTTGAAGGACATTATTAACAGACTACTTGTCTTCACTCATGCAGGAAGAGACAAATACCTTGTCTGGATGCTAAAGTGATTATTTTCAAAACTAAATATTTATATATTACTTTCTTTGACTCTCCTATCACTTTTTAAAATTCAATGGTCACAGTTTTTTGCTCGAGCTGATTCAATATTGGTGATGATGTAGAACAGATATTTTTATTTATTTCATAACTTACACAAAAACAAGCATCATAAACTGTCCTGAAGGCTGCCGCTGTGCAGGTCGGTGGGTGCTTCGGTGTTACTGGAGGTTTGCACTCTGTTGACGGTCTTATTGTTTGTTAAATTGCTTTGGGAGCACTCAGCTGAGTGCTTGAAAGCAAAAGATGCAAAACATTTAATAAAATTCAGTGACTGTAACTTGTGAAATTCTAATCATTGACGAAAGGCTTGTTTAGATTTCCATCTTTTAAAAAATTGTTTGTGAAGCTGGAGGCTGTTAATAAGATGAATCCTATCGACTCAATTTGAATTGACCCCATAAACATTATACCAATTCTGTGAGAATTAATGCAACTTACACATTCTATGGATATTATGAGTACTTGATAATAAGCATCCACAAATCCCATTTTACACTCATTACAAACTTCAGATCGTACCTCATAAGGTTTTCTTTATTGTCACAAGTAATCCACTGTTTATTGTGATTATTCACTTGCTCTGGAATTTTCTCTATATACTGTATACTCGGCTAAAAGCTCATATTGTTGAGATTGCATACCAGAGAAGGGTCTCAAACGCAGGACTTGGGCTAATCAAGTTGGCACTACATGTGCATTTCCTCTGTAAGAGTTGGTATTGGGAGGAGATTGGAGGCTGACAAGCGAGAGCTGTGTGTAGCTGAGAGACAGGGGGCCGAGATTGGGCTGGCATGGGCTGAGCTGAGTGGAGCTTGGTGGAAGATGAAGCGTGAAGTCGTGAGCAGGTAGACTGATGAGCCGGGGAAAACAAGAAGTAAATATTTGCAACGGGAGAACAATCTTGGACTAAATAATCTACTGTAAATGGCCGAGAATATACGCAAAACCAGGGTGAAAGTATTGAAGATTGATGAGCAGATGGACTGAAGGTATGCAGATAATCAACCGCTCATCAGCAGCCAAGAGAGGTGGAGAAGCCACAACCTTTCTGCTGCACATACACCAGAACAAAAAGGAGAGACAGACAGGGGAAGCACCGGGAACACAGGGAGGGGGAAACATGGGGTATGTGTGGAGGGAGGTTCTGGCCGTTACACATGTCTGAGACATAAGTTGCCATTTGTGAGAGAAATGTGGTGAAATGAGGTCATCAGTCCAAAATGGTGGCCCTACGGCTCAATGTAGGACACGTCAACAGATGGCTGATTTGGGTGCTTCAGTGAGCAAAGGCAGCCTGCAAGTAAAATGAAACTGTCAAAAAAGTTTGACCAAGATGTCACAGTGTGACCCGGCCATCCAGTCAAAATACAACAGGAAAAAACTGGCCAACACACCTCATCGTGTGTGCCATCGAAAAAAAATTGTGAAGAGAAAACAACACCCTGTGACACACTCTGACGTGCTTTTAATATGCTGTGGCTTTAAATATGTTATGGCTTTGTCCGACTTAGATTGAGACCAAAATTTAATCAGCACTGTGTGACGCGCACTAAACTGACACAAATTTTGTTGTCGTGCAGTCACGCTCGCCTTTAAATGTGTAGTGACTGCTCAACGAGCCAGATGTAAACAGAAGAAGTACGAATGACCAAGAGAGCCCAGAGATTCTATTTACTATGTTGAGAACTTTTATGCCAAAGTGTTTGTTTTTTTGCATCTATATTCTGTTGGTCTTGCAGGGCTTGATTGGAAATGGTGGTTCTGAACATGCTGGATACCGTCCTAATGAAATATGTAAAGGAAAACAGCATCTGTCATTTGCTTAAATGACTAAAGAGACTTAAAACCCTGTTTTTGTCTGGCACAGGTTAATCACAACCACTGATTGTTACGTTTAAAAAATAATTTGATTTACAATGGCATAATTAACCTCAGTATCACTCTTAATGGCAAATTAATCAATATCACTTTCAGTGAATAAATCTACCAATAATACAATTTGGCGTGGCTGTGGTTGGTCTGATACTGGGGCGCACTTTCTGGGGGCGGAGCATCCATATCCAACAAGCTGGTCGATGGAGATGCTTAGTAGCGGTCTATGGTGCTGAGGTCAGTGACCAAGCCACCACAGGATGTTTGGTTCCTGTCACCAGAGTAGTGGGCTGGCGGTCCGTGCCTGTTCCAGGCTCTGACCTGGCGTCGGACGACACTCGAGCAAACAGGTCGGCCACCGTACTTACCTGGGCAAACTGATCCCTTCTTCCCCAATGTGTGACCTATGTTGGGCCTCTCGGGCTTGTTCACGTAGGATTTTATACTCTCTGTGGGCCAGGGAGAGATGGTCCTGAGTATCTTTGATTTCCTGTTGTAGGAAGGTTGTAGGTGGGTCTGATCCATGATGTGGCATTCATCCAGGAGCTTGATTAACTACTCCACATGTTCTGCAGGTTGCAGCTAGGCTTGGCGATGGTGTGACAGAGTTAACTGTCCGAGCAGAGTCGGAACAGTATGCTTCTCCCCCGTTGGGTTGCTAATGCGGGCAACCAATTTAAGTATCTTGTCGTCACAGGCATTAACTGCATAGCTGTTGAGATTATCGAGGTCGCTGACTGGGAGCTTGGTGAGATTAGCGACCACTGTCTGTGGGTTTCCAAGCTGTTATGGCACATGCAGTTCTGCCTTTCTCGTAAGTCCCGTAATGTCTCGTCTGTAAGGTCAATGTTAGCCTTGTTGTGAAGAACACAACACACCACAAAGAATGCACTGACTCTCTGGGGGCTGCATTGTAATGTATGATTCGATCGTTCCAAACACAATTTTCAAATGAATGTTCTATCACTGACCTGGCACCACTGAAAACACTGGTAAAAATATGTTGTGGGCATAATGTATGGGATAATCAGCCCCGTTTTTTAAATGGATAGCCATCGCCACCTATTCAAGGGATGCATCCCTCCTTGAATGACTATAGAAATGACAGAACTGGCTAAGATGAAGGAATCATGTCCAGACCCAGGATAGTTGGCATACACGTGTCACAAATTACCTGAATATTAATGGAGTGGACTCTTTTTTTAGCGACGGACTAAACTGGAAGTAACTGCACGAATTGCAGAGCTGACAGCGGACTGGCTTACCCAAGCAACTGAGCTCGGCTTGTGTTGAAAAGACCCGGTGGTGAGGAAGGTCAGTGCCGCTGACACTTTTACCGCTACCTGGTGGGTTGGCCTCAATATCTGGGGCCACAAGTCTACAAATCCTGTTCAGAGTGTCTCTGGACAGGTGCCTCTTGTACCTGAAACATAGGTAATGAAGCAAATGATATTCCCTATGGAGCACTCATATATTCAAGCCAGCTAAGTCCTCGCTTACCACTATGCTAACTTCAATAGGGATAAAATATTTCAGTCTTACTTTTCGGCATTCCAAATGTTATCAGAATGAATGGATGAAACTCAGATTGAGAAATGAGTCCGTTCGTGTAGATTAGGACGCTTTTTATTTCATTTATCCACCGTTTTATAGTCACATCAGTAGTAAAAAGGGATTTTTACACTCTTGCTGCATGGCTGGAGTTTAAACATTTTGAAGGTGTAGTATAAATGTGTACAATTTTCAGAGTAACATCATTTTGTCTTTCAACCCCCCACGCCCCTCTTTCTAATTTTCTCTTTTATTTCTTCATCTCAAATTTTATTTGGTTTTTTTTTGGTCATCTCTTCAAATCCTTGGTTCCCTCTTGTTATTTTTCATCACTTTTTTTTACTCTACTCTTTGTAATACACTCTTTCCTTCCTACCACAATTTTCCTCATTACTTCTTTACCCCCGTTTCCATTGTCTTGCCTACTTCCGTCTTCATTCCCGCTTCCGCCCTCCTTCTTCCCCTTCCTCACATTATACTCTCTCCTCATATTACTCCTTCCTCCATTTCTCTCCTTACTGACTGTGATTCTGTTTGTCCTCTTTCTCATTCTTTATCATCTCCTTCTCATCCTCGTCTTCTCTCTTCTCCCTGTTTCACCTTTCATCTCTTCTCATTTACTCCCTCCTTTGTTTCCTCCCCTTACTCTCCTCCTTTCTGTCTTCCTCCTCCTCCTTACAGGTTGTTGATGGAGAGGATTTCGAATGTCAGCCGGGACAGTGGTCATCGCAGGAGGAATTTTGGCTACAGTCATCTTATTGACCATCGTCGCTGTACTGTGTTTATGTAGGTTGCAGGTATGACTGCTTAACTGTTCACCATACATCTAATGTTTAACAGAAAAAGTACCATAACTGACACTCATTCACAAATCAAATCAATGAAGATTTTTGGATTTTTTTTTTTTTTTCATTCAATGGGATGCTCATAGTCATCCTTTCCAAAATCTTCACTACATCCCCAAATTTTTCTCAGCAGAGTTACTTAATACTTGTATCAATTTGCAGAGCAACAAGCCCTAATGCTTTATCGTACAGCATAATTAATCAATACTGAATGATGTGTTTCTTGTCGTCTTATTTTTGCAATGTGAAAACTGCAGACACAAATCATTTTATGTTTGTGAGGGAATTTTCCTAAATCATCAGGTTTCTCTAGATAAAGATAGGACCCACCAGATGAAGGGGAAAATACTCCAAATGACTGGGCTATTATGACTCCTCACATTGATGGTCTCTTTGACTCCAAGTTCAAACCGGCTTTTCTCCCAGGTGGCTAAAAGAGTGGCCACTGACTGTAGATGGGTGCAGACTGTTGTGTCCTGGCCCTTCTGTCTTGTGCAATTCGCTTTGCTAGCGGCTGTTTGGCTTCCCCAATGTACAATTCAGGAGAATCGTCCTGGCACTTAACAGTGCACACTATGTTGCTCTGTTGGTGCCGAGGGACCTGATCCTTTGGGTGGACCAATTTCTGGCACAGCGTGTTTTGGGGTTTAAAAGCCACAGAAACAGTGTATTTTGGAAAATATACATCTCAACTGTTCTGACACTCTTGCCACATACGAAATAATCACTGGTTTACGGTTCAATCGACCGAGACTCTGTTTAGGTGTCTTACCGGCTTTGACAAATACCCAGTCCAGATACTGCTGATGGCACCGTCCAGGGATAATGATGGATACTCACTACGTCTTTAAAGAGATAGTTCGTCCATCTTGTTCCAAGGTCACTGTGACCTTAGTCTCTCTCATCCATCCATCTCCTTCTCATGAATGCAATATCTCCTTGAGGGAATTTCTTCAAACTTAGTTGGTAAAAATAAAGAACTGATAAGATTTTGGTGGCCAAAGTTCATGGTCACTCTCACTTTACAGGCTTGTGAACACGATATTATAGCAACGCCTGAAGGAATTTCTTCAAATGTGTCAAAAATATTTGCTATGCCTCAGCACTAAACTGGTGGTCGAAGGTCAAGGTCACTGTGTCCTCACGTCTCGTTCTTGTGAATGCGATATCCCAGGAACGCCTTCAGCGAATCTCTTCAAATGTGGAACAAACAGTGACTTGAACTTAAGGAAAAACTGGTTTGATTTGGGGGATCAAAGGTCAAGGTCACCGTCACCTTACACGGACCCATGCTAATGAGCAGGATGTTTGGGAAATGCTTTGATGAAATGTCTTCAAATTTGGCACAAATGTTCACTTGGCCTCATTGATGAAGTAATTAGGTATTGGTGGTCAAAGGTCAGAGGTCATGGTCACTGTGACCTCACTTTCCCATTCTTGTCAATGCGATATCTCTGGAACATCTTGAGTGACCTTCTTCAAATTTAGCACAAGCATTCACTTGGACTTAAGGATGAAATTAATGGTTTTTGTTGTTCAAAGTTCAAAGGTCAAGCGAAATATGACCTCACGTCCATCCTATACATCAGTCCCATCCATGTGAATGTGATATCTCAAGAATGCCTGAAAGAAATGTCTTAGAATTTGGCCCAAAAATGTACTTGAACTCAAGGATGAACTGATTCGAATTTAGTGGACAAAAGCAACTGTGGCCTCACAAGACAAGTTTGTGGCAATAACTCAGTAATTTATATGTTGATTATGACAGCGACCCACAAATCAACAGTGGATTATCCTCAGACAAATCTTTTGGTTGGAGTGAATCTTGTCTCAAGACCTTTCTCTGTCAAGTTTCCTTTGCCCCACTGGCCAGTAACTCCTCTTATAGCTCTCCTGGGTTCCACAAGCTGCAAGGAGGCCCCTGCTACCCAGACCAAAGCCACCTCTTTACCCACACGTTGTCCCCACAATTGTTTCATCGACCTGCTCACAGGCTGTCTTTCCCTAAAAGTTGACTTTACTCTCTCTCAACACTGGAGAGATCTGCCATTCAAAAGAACATTGATACTATACATTTTTGACTCAGTCTTTTACCCAGTCCTATTGTACCTTAGCCTGATTTTTTTGATTGTTTTGCATCATCCTTGAGATCTACTGCCTCATTATTTCGTACTCTTTACAAACTCCAAGTAAAGAGCCGGAACTGTCTGTCGGTGTCCTGGGTCATGCATTTGGGTCCCGCCTGTACTGCACCAGCGTTACACCTGGTCTTTGCACTGTTGGCAGTGTTAACTTTACCAAAAAGCATTCTACACTTTGATTCTGACCTGTAGTTCTTCCCTCTTGTTTTTGACTGCTCCAGTATTACTGTTGTAAGAGGGAGGAGTCTGAGAAGGGGGAAGAGGAGGAACCAGAGCTCGCCACCATGTCGCCGTCCCGCCCCCTGGCTCTGTCCGCTCCTCCTACACCTCCAACGCCAGAGCACTACAGCAGTGAGCCTGAGACCTATCCTCCCACCTTCATCACTGAGGCCAACGGGCCGGCTAGTTACTCCCCAACCCCTCCGCCACGCAGGTGCCAGCGCTCGCATGCCTTCTGCCCATCCTGCGCCCGCTGCTCACTGCCCTTCTACCTACAGCACCCAGAGAGGCTGTGTAACGGCGGTCGCAGGATTAGCTACAGGACTGTGCAGCAGCAGGACCTGGAACTGCCCATGGACCTTGCCAGCTTCTACCAGAAGCTCAACCTCATCCGCTCCGTCACCATGAGGGAGGTGGTCACCCACAGCGTCAGCACAGACGTGTAGGAGCAGGCAAGATGAAAGCAGCACTGTTGATTTTAACAAGCTACAGAGTTGGTAGTGTTTGCAAACACTAACTTGTCTGTTCTAAACATTGTGCTGTGGTTGCAGTATTAATACTGTGCTGTAGTGATTAATGGCTTTTACAGTAGATGACACCTCTGGGCAGCCATGTTGGAGGTCTACAGTTTTAAAGCTACTGCAAACAGCAGGATGCCCCTCTGATCATAAAATGTGTTTCTGGAAGACTTGAACTGACTAATTTTGGTCAATTTTGACTGAACACTAATAATTTGTGACCTTTACGTCTGAGTTTGTGTTTGCTGATTAGTTAGTTCGGTAGCTTATCAATATATGTGCATCAAAGTATATACAAGACAATTTACAATTTTTGTTTTTGTCAGACAATTTACACAGATTTTATGTGTTTGAATGCACCACATAGACGTCCAGTGCAAATAGGATGGTTTGTAAATGTGGCTGATAATAGTTTGTTCAGGCCAATAAGTCTGTTTTTATTTTTAAATAAATCCCATGTGCAGACCAAAACTAACAAGTACTTTGTGTGTACCACAGCCTGTTATTCCTCTGTGCCATAGAGCTCCACTGTTGTCTATAAAATAGTATAAACACATCACTGTTGCACTGGATGACATGTTCCTTCATTTGCATGGACACACACCATAGTTTGTTTTCTATGCAGCCTCACATTCACCCTCCTGGTTCCACAAATACTCACTAGAGCACCAAATGTTGAGCTGAAAATAGTCCATAACAAATGCACAATTTCCTCCTGTGTAACATTTGTTAAGATCAGCAGAGAGAAATAATTGAGCCTTATAAAAAATAAGAAAAAAAAAAGAACTGTGAGGTATTTCTGAGTTGTTTTTAACCTCTTCAACATACTCAATTTAATGAATAAATAGGATCTACCAGAAAGAAAACATCCTAAAGTTTCTCGGGAAAGATTCAGAAACAGCAGCGGGTCTTGGAAGTCATTAAAAATAGAAAATTGACCGTGTCAATGTTGTTGTTACATGACACCATGGGGCTATGAACAAAATGCCTCAAGTTCGATGAATATATCACAAAACATGACAAGTCAACATGAAGTTTCCCTCCTAAAGGGACATTTGAGCCTCCAAATGGTCACAAAGCCATTTTGTTTCTGTTACATTTGTTTTTCTATCGAGCATTTTTTTTGTGACAATTTGGTAAACAAAATATCCATCCATATTTTGTAAGTTCTTGTCTACAGCTTCACATTGATATTGTTTCTGTAAACACATTGTTGGTTTTGGTCTTTTCATGAGATATGTTGATCAAAGACAATTTTAAATAACAACAGCCTTATTCTTCAAGGAGTAAAGCTCAGTCAGGAGCTTTCATTTGGAGACCATTGTATGAGAGTGCTGTCATTGACTCAGACTGTCAATAATTTATTCTGCTGACACAAAAACCTCTTTCAGGTACTGTTTCCCAGAGCACTACTCTGTTCCCGTACTAAGGATACAGTTTATGTACTGTATATGGGTCCTGTGACAGAATACTTTTCACACCACTTCACTGTGGTTATTTTTGCAGTGGAAAACTATACCAGTGGATGTTCACACTGGCAACTGCAGTGTCCAGTAACTTTCACATTTGTCCTTCATTTCTTTAATTGTGAAATTCATTCTCTGAACATGTCATATATGGTACAACCCTGTCTCCCAAAAAGTTGGGGTGCTGTGTAAAATGTAAATAAAAACAGAATGCAAGGATTTGCAAATCATGTAAACCCATATTTAATTAAAAGATAGACCAAAGACAACATATCAAATGTTGAAAAAGAGGAATTTTATTGTTCTATGAAAAGCATGTGCTTATTTTGAATTGGGAACTGAGGAAATCACTCTCTGGAGTTTTGGAAGGGAAATGTTTTCCAATTCTTGCCTGATTTAGGATTTCAGCTGCTCGACAGTTCGGGGTCTACTTTGTCATATTTTTCATGCCATGATGTGCGATAATTGTTTGAATTATTACCCGGACACTTCTACTATGGAGCCATGCAGTTGAAGTATGTAGAAATTATGGTTTGCCATAGTTTTGGTGAAATAAGGAGCACCCTCCCTGAAATAGAGGTTATCTGGATGAAACACAGAGTGATGATCACCTCAACATCTTCACTGCAGAGAGACTCTGTCTCTCTAGAATTCTCTGTTTACATCCAATAATGGTATTGGTCTGTTGCCAACCCAATTAACCTAATTAATTGTGAGATGATCCACAAGGTGTCTTTTTTTTAAGTTTACACAACTTTTCCAGTCTTTGTTGCCCCCGTACCAACTTTTTTTTGAGACATGTTCCTGGCATCAAATTCAAAATAAGCACATATTTTTTCATAAAGCAGTGAAATTTCTCGGCTTTAACATTTGATACGTTATCTTTGATCTATCTTTTAAGTAAATATGGGTTGAGGATTTGCAAATCATTGCATTCTGTTTTATTTTACACAGCGTCCCAACTTTTTTGGAATGGGGTTGTATGTTTCAGTACTACAGTTTGTTATCTGTCCAGGCTGAAGCTCCTATGCATTCACAATCCAGGTGTTTTCACCTGATTACACTTCTTTTTATGTAAGTAGGTCCAGATTTATGCTGCGTTCAAATGGAACTCGTGAGCTTGTGGTTCCAACATGGGAAGTCATGTGCACCGTATGCTTGTCGTTCAAGTGATTAAAGTCATGAAAACCGATTGGCAGCAGCAACATTAGCGGCAACTAGAAGCCACAATCTAGCAAGCTAACGGGGATAACATGAAGCAGGAAATGTAAAGGCACAGAAGGAAGAGATGAGATCACCATTTTCCTCAGACCTAGGCTATCTTCCAACTTATTAAGACAAACTCTACCTGACTAAAATTACAATATATTATCTCCACATCTAACGAGAAAATTAATTTCCATGGCCTCTGCTATTCAGGTCAACGTCAGCAAACACATCACAACTCGTAAACTCGAGGCTTATGGAAAATTCAGAGTTCTGACGTCATGAGTACCACAAGAGGGGTCCGTTCACATGTTGACTTTACACGGCAAATACGACCCCATTTTAACACAGGATAAGTCCAGGTCTAATTAGCAAAATTAACTAAAAACATCTGTGTAGGTGTGCAGAGGCCTTTGGGATAATACAAAAAAAACAACTATTGACTGTATATAAAGATGAACAATCATCACATCCTCCTTATATACAAAAGTGAAACCAAAATATGGCGACAACGGGCCTTGCCGTCTTACGCTCTTGACATCCGGTCAGGCCTCTGAACTTCAGCAACTACATTTCAGCTGTTTCGCCCCCATAGATTGGTTGTGGTCTCGGAGGTGGGACCTCGATACCACTTCTCTAATCCCTGCAAATGACGTCACGAGTGTGAGATCGCAGCACCTATTTCGGAGATATTTTGGCTTCACTTCTATGGAGCTGTGAAGTCGCTTTAAATTTGTTAGTTCAAGTTATTAGTTTGGTCGCTTTAAATTTGTTAGTTCAAGTTATTAGTTTGCCACCATTAAAACATAATTATTATTCAGAAAATCACAATAATCACAACCAATATCAAAATAATTCATATTTGATATAGTTTACAGTACATTTCCATATCAGACACTAATTATTACATTTAAAAATGAAATATTTAACATTTAGCATTCAGAAAATTAACTAAAATTATTCACAGAATGTGAAGAAATAGTAGTCTTGACATCATGTCAAAGACAACTATATTGTGTTGCACAGATGTCTACTGAAGTTTGCTTGCTAAATAGCTAAGTGAGTTACTGTAGTGTCCAGCCTGCCCTCAGTCCAACATGAGAGGAAGTGGCGGGGTTATTTTCCAGCGTTGGAGACAGCTCTTTGCAAGTAAATCAATGAAGTTCTTACCAACCTTGCCGGCCTCTTTATCACCCCTCTCCATGCGTCTGTCATTCAGGGTGCACATGAGAGCATGGCGTGGGCGGGTCAGTCCCAGCTAATAAGTCCAGGGCTGAGTTTCTTTCTGTATAACATGACTAACTGCAATTAAGTTTATTTTGCTGTTTGTTGATATGCAGTTCGACTCTGGGTTTGTGACTTACTCAATTAGCTCATCATCTAGCAAACTTGGACAATTTTATGAAGCAAGCAAACCAGCCATACTGACCATGTTTGGACAATTTAAATCAGATCTTTAGTACAGCTCATGACAACACAATGTGTAGTGAACAACATTACAATACATGGTTTCGCAAAGGCTGTTTTCTTGTTACTGTGGTTTACCTAAAAATAGAGATAAGCAAGCAATTATGTAAATTATAGACGTAGCAAATTTGACATTTTGGATGTTGATCAACTACTGAGTCCATACAATCGAACTTTTCCATGATTAATTATAAAGAAAAAGATAACTCACAGCAGGGCAAAAATACAAAGCAATAGACCAAATGGAGCGGGCTGAAGGCAGACTGCCTGGAAACTACAGTGACTCACTATTGCCTCTAAACGTAATAAGTGGTATTACAATATGCATAGTTTTATGCATATTGCACCTTTACAAAATTAACTGTAATTATTTATTTTCTAACGTTAAATTCCAATAGAAGATGAATCAGTTTACATCAGGATTTATTTATATTAAACGAGATTTCGCATAAATACTAAAATGCCCTCTTTTAGAGACACCACTGAGAGTTTCACTTGTGTAAATTTGTCAGCACGGAGGGTTTTTTTGTGTTTTTTTTAAGATTATAATTCAGACTGTAGAGACCTGGTGTTAATATGTCAGTATGTGTTGAACTTTGTTCACGGAGCGCTGCAGTGCAGAAAACTAACTGCATTTTTAAGGGCTCTTCTGAAGCATTCAATGATCCAATGACTGTGAAATCTGAAAGACATTTTTTCCTGCAGTAGATAGATGTTGTACTGTGTGCCAGACTTTATGTAATATTTTAGGAGTTTTGCTGTAGCATGAGATATCAAGCATTTATGAAAAAAAAAAAAAAAACACATTTGCAAAATAAGTGATTCAGTGGCACATTTTGTTATTTCCTGATGTCGATGACAGTTGGTATATTTGGAATAGTTGGTAACTTCACATTAGAGTAGAGAAAGCAGCTCGACTCCTGTGACTAGTTTTCTTTTTGTCAAAAAAAAAACATACAGTAGAAGCGGACTAAAACTTTTTATTTAGAGCAACACTGTAATTTAAAGATAACATGTATGATAAAATAGTATGCTGCTAAAAGAAAAAGGACCTAAGCTCGGTTTCTTCTCATCGGCCCGCTCAGAAAATAAGTGTTTGTCCCTCTGTGTTCAATGAAAGTGTTCAACCTGGGGTACGAAGACATTGTGATGATCTGACAATGATCATGAGTATATTAGAGGAATAAACAAGTGCACAACCTGCAATGCTACAGTCTAAAACACATTTCTAAAAGAAGGAACAACGTTACCGCAGCAGTTCGCGTTCATTCATTTTTAACACAATTATTAAGGAAAGGCAGTTTTCAAGCTTTTCAAATAAGCAAATACATATTCTTCATATGTAAATCATCTCAAAATTTTAGACTGGGGCATATCAGCATTCTCACTACCCCTTTTCCTAGCTAACCTGCAAATTTAGCATACCTTTATGTCATTCCTACACTGATCAACAGGTGAGTTAAACACAGTAACTGTGTTCAGTGCTGGCCAAAAATTCATCGCCAAAATTGTATTCTACTGACACTTTTACACTAAAATATCAACGTGTTCAAACTCCAGACTTCCAGACATATGGAAGAATTACAACCTTAGAATAGTTCAAAACTCACTTGAGTTGTGTCTGATTATTTCTAAAAGTAATAATTATGACAAACCTGTATACTCAACTTAACTTGACACAGCTGTCACCAGCTCTCATAGGCTGCGGTCATACTGCCAGCCCAAATCCTATTAATGTCATATCCAGATTGTGTCAGGGTCGTTTTTGAAAGTCAGACCAGCCAAAAAAAACCACATGAAATGCGAGTTTTGCAACCCAGATCCAAACCACATTTGGAGGTGGTTTGAAATGCAATTCCAGTTGGATATCTACAGATGCGTCTCAGTCCGGCCGCTCTGTTGGCTCAGATCGGATTTCTTGCATCACGTCAGTTTCAGAGTGATAGAGTGAGCAGAATCTATGCAGAGCACAATCAGAAAAAGTCGTACACGTCGTTACCACAGCCACCCATGCAGTTAGGTTGGTGATGTCTGGACCAGTCTGGAAACACCAAATCCAATCTGTTCACTGCCGACAGTCTGTCCTAAAGATCTGATTTGATTTGCAGTCTGAACGTAGCCATATATACCTGCTACCATGGACGTACACATGAGAACTGGACTTGAATATGGCACCTGATTACATGAATGGGAATTGTTCACCTGGTGTATGAGCCAAAAATGTTTCCGAGCTTCTAGGGTTTGTCATATTTCCATTTGCCCCAAAAATTTGTGATGTTATGATGATGTCAAGAAAATGAAAGTAGCTTTTACTGAAAGTAACACCCGGGATTAATACAACATACGACCCAAGCCTCAAGGAACAGCATTGGGCTGTGCAGTATTTCCTGTGTATTGGCCGAACTGTAATAACTTCTATCTTCATCACATGATGCACAGTGCCCCAAAACTATTTTTTTCTCTTATACAATCATTGGAACGGGTATGACGGTAAAACAGTTTAAAAACTGTTAAATTACTTTTTAATTATCAGCGTGTGATCCATTTGTAAAGCCAAGAAAAGTCGTATGATACTTTTATTGAATGCTGTTTGAAGGAGCCATCAGGAAGTGAGTTGGCGGGAATTTAGGTCGCACATTGGCTTTCATTGAATTGCCAATTTGGTTAGAAAGGTCCTTAACTGAGTGAAATGACGCAGCAGTATTGAAGTGGAAGCCGTGATAAGAGCTTGTTGAATTCTCTAAATGCCAAAGAAAGGTGCTTCAGTGTTTCCTTTCTTTTGTCCTTTTAACCTGGTGTCATGGCAACACGAGTAATACACATACCTATCCACTAGGAAAATAAAACCGTATGGAAATCCCCATGGTGAGGGTTCAGAAAAGCCAACCATGGTGAGGGAAAAACCACACAGTTAGGGTTGGGAATAGAACAAAATTGATAAGCGCTGAGCAAAACTTCCAAAAAGCACTTTGTCATCTCCCAGATTCAAACCCGGTCGCCTTGGGTCAAAGGCTGTGATTTTACACCATCATATAATGATACAAGTTGGAATTGATGATGTTGATAAATATGATTGGACAGGAGGGTGATTGTAAGCAACCGTTCTTAATGTGACAACCATTTTGTTTTACCTGCAGGGTTTGTAGCATTTTTTCCTTTTTCATTTTAATTCAATAGTTATGCCTTTATGATATATATGTTACATATATATTGACAAACCTTTCACTTCAATGAAACTGTTTCACAAATACCAGCAAGGTTGCCTACTCTCACACCTGTTTCAGGATCTGTCTCTCACTCTCCTGCAGCACATGACGTAATAGCGGTAAATTTATCAATTACTTATAAGTTTTAAAACTGCGCTGTATGTCAACATTTTAAGGTATTTTGACAAATTTTCAAACAAGATATAGGACTGAAATAACTCCTTTATATCGACCTAGTTTGATGTTGTGTTACATAATCTGTTTCTTTGAGCATGCTCAATGGGCTCAGAATTGTGAGCACATCCACGTACCTCATAAAAGAAGCTTGAAAAAAATGTGTTTGCATGTGCACCACTAACCACCTTTAATTCAAATGAATCCTGTAATCCAGTATCCAGTTCTGCTTCATACATCCCTAACAGCTGCCTGCACATCCAAGAATGTTGAATTTGCAGACTGCTCGGGAGCCTCGGGGTTCGTCAGATGTAGGAGTCACAGTAGACTCAGTGCTTGTTTGCCTGAAGCTTATTAGCCTGTAGCCTGTATCAAATACTGATGCAGAATATCTTTCTTTCTGAATAATATATATGTCAGGAGGTTACTATGTCAGAGAGAAAGATATTCTGCATCATTTGATGATTTGATACAGTAAAATATTTTGCTGAGTCTGATCAGCTCTGCCTGGTCATAAAGTTCGAAAACAAAATTAGTCGAATTCTGACTGAATTTTGTGCTGGAAAGTCACCTTGTTTCTACTTTCACTCACCTCTATAATCTCAAAACCCTGAGCTCAATTACAGCGGAGATCGAGACAAATCTATACATGGATATGAAACAGATCATCATAAGCAAAGTACTGCCCACACAGTTGCCTGTTAAGTGTTTTGGGTTGTAGACAGTGCAGATTGGGGAAGGTTGGGTTCTTGATTGCATACAGAGGAATAACATCCTGGCAGTCTTAATTTTGGGGACAGAATCTCTGCAAGAGAAAATATGTCCTGTCAATCAATAAGGCCCTCAGACATGATTTCATTCAAGGCATTTTGGAAGATGACGCTGCAGGTTGTGAACTTGAATGAGTACAGAACCACTTTTGTTATTCAGTGAGTGTTTCCTTGCATTAAATCTTCAGTCTGTTTTTCATTTTACAGAAGACTAAAACTGTTGAATTTGTTTCTTCTCCTTCTCCTTCTCCTTCTTCTTTAAGTGTTGATGTGTTTCTATTATCCTGTAATGCAGTCGCTGAAGTATGATGCTCTCACACTGACCAACAGGGGGTGTCAGCTGTCGCTACTGTTGAACCTCAACCTTCTGCAGATGCTCTGTGTGTGTGAAAGTTATTTACAGTGTAAATAAAATGATACAAAACAGTTTGGTAGCTGTGTAATGTGTTCTGGGAAAAATCAGACGAGATCAGACGAGTCTGCTGGTGTCCATCAAAATTAGGTCACTGAGCAGAAGGGAGGTCACTGAAGGACTATGATGCTCAACTACAATGATCACAACATTTCCAGCACCACTTTCAACCTTTTCAAGGGCTCATAGCAGAAAAAAACAGATATCGATGTGAACAACCATGAGGCCATAATTATAGTTTCAAATGTGGTTCAATTCCTTTATTTCCTATTTTTTCCTCTTCTTTTTTCTTCCTATTACTTCTTTACTGTACAGTGTTTGTAACTGAGCTATTATTGTTTTTGGTAATGACTCCCTTGACAAAGGAAACCATATCGGTTAGATAAAGAAAAAAAAAGATCCTCTCTGTAACTAATGATTTTCTCTTGAAACTGTTCTAATGACTCTGAAAAAAAAGATAGTTTAGATTGTGAGTGTTACACCATTGTTTTTAATTCAGTCAGGGCACTCCGTCAGGTTCAACCATTTATTAAATAAAGACGTAAATTTTGTGACTCTGCACAAGTGACGCTCTAGAAAAATCTGAAGAAACATGACATTGACTTTTCCTGAGAGCACAACCACCCTGGCAGAGCTTGAGATTCACAAGATTTGGATAAATAGACACAATATAAACAGAACAAACTTTTGTCAATGAGGGAAGAGGCTGTGGGGGTGGGGGAGATTTGCAACGGTTCTGTAGTGGATCGGGAATGATGTGGGGAATGAATGAACGGTGGCACTGTTTTAAAGTGCACTAACTAGGAGGGACAGACGAGAAAGGATTGGACAGGAAACGGGCTCGTGACAGACTCCATGCCTGCCTGAAATAAAATAATAGATACTGCACGAAAGTGACAAGTCTCGGCTTTAATTCGAAAAGGTTTGTGTCGCTATTTGAACACTTTCAACACATGGTGGCCAAATTACAAGGGTTCACTATCAGTAACTGGACATTTAAATCAGTTGTGTGTTCAGATTCAGCCAAATGTATCAAAACTGACTGGACAACATCTTATTATTCAATCGGACATCAATCCCAAACAAACGGCCAAATCAACCAAAGAGCTTTTCAGAATGAAGAGCTGGAATTTCCTCAACTGGACAAATCAATGACCTGAACGAAGCATGCTCTGATGTCTGCGCGTCCAAGGCTTCGGGCAGTTTGTGGCTACAATATGTTAACTAATGAGGATTTTGTTTGGCTTCATGTGTATCTGTACAATTACTTCTGAACCCATAAACTTTGGCAGCAATGTGAGACGGTGTCTATCTCCCACGGTTCTTTCTATATTTATGTAAAGCCACTCAAATTAAATTAGACTTTAATGTAGTACTCATTCTTCCACATCTATATTAATGTGTTGAAGGACAAAAAGTTTGTTGGTGTCCAAATATTTTTTGGACTGTAAATTGATTCATATAAAAATGACAGAGACACATATGTTCATTTGAACTGTTATTTAATTGAAATACAAGTCAAGACCTTTAGTCTTTCAGTTTATTATCAACAGTAGACAATGTCCATACTTACGTTTTGTACAAAGAGGTATCAGTTATATAAAAACAGTACAAAATAGTTAAAAAGGAGACATACATGTACACGTCTGAATACATTTCAGCCAAACTTCAAGTGTCAGGAATCTTTCTGTCCGTGTTTGTGTCAACTCTGTCCTCCTCTGTCACGCACATAGACCAGAACTGGCCATCAGCTGAGTCAATGAATAACCATTGGCATCAAGGAGCATCACGTTAAATGAAAATGTGCTATGACTAATAAACGTGCTTCCATATCCTGTAGGCGTGCCGGCATGGCGCCAAACGGCACGGGGTGAAATGGAAATATACATTTGTTACTTCTGTGAGGCCATGCCAGACACTAAAACTGGAACACAATTAAATAATATTCCATAAACAGGATCTGTATTAAATATTCTATTCATGCAGTATATTCAGATGAGAAATAATTTAATTGATCTTTTAAATCGCAGCGCTGAACGGCTGCTAACTGACGATGGAGGTCCGTGAGACTATAACACTGTCGACTCCACTTTGTCTCCGACTCCGCGTGTTGTTAGAGGAACATCTTCTACCAGAAGTGAACACTTGAGCAAGAAATAATCAATAACAGCTGATACAACAGAATCATGAGGAGGAGGAGGATGAAGAATATCACCTGTTTCTTCTTTCAGGTAATTATGTTGGGATGGTGGAGATGATACTGGAGATGGTCACGAAAAAACACGTCTTCAGTAAATCTCTGCTTTCTTTCATTACTTGAATGTTTTTTGGGGGGTGAACGGCTGCTGCAGGTGAATTCATGTTTTACTGACACTCTGCTGTTTAATATTTTAAAGTCCATCATATCAGAAAGTAAAGTAGTGCCCACAAAATAAAAAAATTAAGATTGATTTCCTCAAACCACTCAATGGTCTTATTACACTTTTGCTTTTGGGGCAAATCATACCAAATAAATCAGAAACATTGATTACTGTGTTTGTAAAACAGAATTATGTAGCTCGTAGATTAACAGGACTTTATGCTACATCATTTAAACTATCTACCTGACAAATGAGACCACGTTTTAAATCTAAGTTATCTATGGAAGTTCTGCTTCTTAAAAGCAGGCTGACTGACTTTTTTTCTCATTATTCACAGTAACTGCTGTACAAGTAAATGTCGCCGTGCGTTTCCTCATGCTGGAGTTAGAGTCAGGGTGGACAGAGGCTGCGGTGTCCTGGACTAGGAGGCGGGAGGTCGTATAGCACGGCAGGAGTGGCAGCAGGCCTTGCTGTAGTACCAGTGGCTGCACAGGTTGACCTTCAGAGCCAGCAGGCAGTTGGTGGAGGGCCGGTCCTGACAGCTCTCATCTGGGACATGATCAGAATCGAGAGTCATTCATGGAGGCAATTTAATTAAAAAAAAAAAAAAATCTAAACCCAGGACCTGGTTAAAATAGCCTTGGACTGTCTTTTGATACCAAACTCACTTAAGGAAATATGAACGTTTTCTGCGAGACTGCTATGTCATTCAGAAAAATTAGCTTCTTTCAGCAATTGGGAGAAACTCCATCATATAATTTTAACACAACATCTTTCATTACAAACAAGCGACAACCAGCAGTGACGTCACCCGTTGGTTTGTGAACGGCCATTATGAAACCTTGAGTTCGGAATTTGGCCGGTGCCATTTTGCTAGTTCGGTGTGGTTTGGAGCAGGAAGTGACCATATTTGGATGAGTTGGGGGAGGAGCCAGCGGTGGATCTGACCAATCTGATTGGAAACCTAACGATACTACGTCCCGCCCACCGATAGCTGTAACCTGACTGCACCACAGGCCTGGAGTTGATTTGGTGCAAGAGTACACGGTTGGATTTACATGACTAATGTCATTGTGATCATTTTTACTTCTGTGCTGTTTGTGTCTCCTTCGCTCTGCAATTACACCACCAAACCACCAGTTGACAGTGGGTTTCTATGCCACCCGTTGTTTCTGTGTACTTTAAACAATGCCAAACTAAACTGAGTGGAAACTGTTGGAGCTAGTAAAAGTTAAACAACAGTTACTTTAACTGAAGTCACTGCAACACAAACAAAAGGGAAGGAGACCATTAGAAGGACACAGAGGCAGTAACAAACTAGATAGATAGATAGATAGATAGATAGATAGATAGATAGATAGATAGATAGATAGATAGATAGATAGATAGATAGATAGATAGATAGATAGATAGATAGATAGATAGATAGATAGATAGATAGATAGATAGATAGATAGATAGATAGATAGACAGACAGACAGACAGACAGACAGACAGACAGACAGACAGACAGACAGACAGATACTTAATTAATCCCACAAGGGGAAATGATTTCACTACAGCACCATATACAAGTACAAATGACAGAACAAAAAATAGAGGTAGTAAAAAATATAAAATATATATTTTTTTAAAAAGTACATTACATACAAACTACATAAAGAGATGCTGTACTTCTGGTGAAACTTGCTGACCAACCAAATAACTGTTCACTTGAACTTAACCGAGAAGTGACTCACATTTACAATCCCGAAGCATGATGAATCATGTGATCAGTGTGTGTATTTGGAAGCTTGTGGAAGAAGTTTCCTGTGGTTACCTGGCGGCTCGGTGGGGCAGGCCTGTAGAGTGCACGTCTGCTTGGCCACCGGTTTGGTGAGTGGGTCGCAGCCTCGGACCAGCTCCCTGTCCTGGTAACACTTCACGTCCCTCATCCTCACGCCCACGCCGCACGTCTTAGTGCACTGAGGACACACAGAACACAGCCATCACACACCACTGTTGAACAGGAGGACGGATTTGCAATCTTACTTTTGCAGAGAGTATTTATTTGTCTGTCCTTCATTGATAGAGAAATATAATAATGCTTAATACAATTCACCGCGGTGAGAAGCTAAACTGACAAACAAATGTCATCTGCTAAGAAAACATGATATTTTGCATGTAATTTCCCATCAAACTTTTATAATAAAAAAGAATACAAAACCTGAAACTGTTGATTATCGTTGAACACAACTATTTATTAATTAATATATTTGCTCAAGTTGGGACGCCTTGAATGTTATTTTTGCTGTTCAGTCAGGCAAAATGTCACATTTGCTGTACAAGCTTACCAACCGAAGAATGAACAGGATAATTAATATTATTATATAATTTGAGCATAGATCTTTCAACCTCTCTCACTTTGATAAAATTGTGTCTGTGTCGGCAGTTACAAGCAAACCTCTTCAAATGATCTGCAGCTGCTCTAGTGACAAATTCGATAAATGTCTCTCGAATGGAAAACTAGAATTACCAACTCAGTTGTTTTCCCAATCCAACCAGTCACGATGCAGTTTACATCCATGTCTGTCCAGACCTGTACAACACATGTCCCCTTACAGAATACCGTGCTACTATTAAAACCGTTTTAAAATGTGGTAGCACGTGGAGCACGTGGAAAACATATTATCACGTAATGTGTCACAAATATTGCAAATTTTCACCAACACTTTTTCAACTAGTGCAGTAATGTGAGCACTGACAAACATAAAGTTTTAGCTATACATATTAATAAATATCAAAATGTACAGAGGCTGTGTAAAGACAGTACATACACCACAGCATCACTGTAAAAAAGGGAATTGTCGGGGAGAGAAGACATATTTGCCCACTTAATTTGGTTTTTGGGGCATTTTGATATTAGTTATGGACAGTTTCATCAAAACATTCGCATTGCATGTCTGGGAATAAAAACTTGATTTGTAACACTTTTTTTTTTTATCTTCTTTTGTCTTGTTTTTATTTGTATTGTCTATGGATCTATCATCTCCACACTGACAGGTCATTATTGCATCACAGTCGGTGCTACAACAGTCCAGCCTGTGTACTAATACACTTCACATGAGATTTCAACATGTTTTCACATTTGAAATTTCCAATGTGCAAAATCACGTTTCTGTGATCACATGAGTTTTTGCACATGGAAAACTCAGGCATTTTTTTCTTTAAAAAGACTTGGAAGGAATCCTTAAGTGTTCACATGAAAGGCCAATTAAGCTCATTCAGTTCATCCTCGAGTCCAAGTGAAATTTAAAGAAATTCCTTGAGATATTTCATCCACGTGAATCGGACAGACAGACGGACAACCCAAAAACATCCAAAAACATCAAAGGGTAACCACGCTAAAGACAGATAAGGAGAAACTGTGTTTACCCATATTTTGGTAAATATGAGAGCTTGGATGGAGATCGTGCTAATGGTATTATTTAGGAAGTTTCTGCGAAGGTTCGAATACTTTTTCTTTTATGTATCTGGATTTTATTCAAATGTGTTGTAATTGCTATGAATCCACGCTGATTACAAAAACTTTGAGTTCCTGTTATTTTACGCTCAGAGGATTTTAGGTGGGACCTTCCTTAAGTATGTTGTGTTGAGCTCACCTCGGACCAGGGCGTGGTGTACCATTTGAAGCATGGCCTCTCGAAACAGGTGTTTTCGTCCTCGGGCTTCTCGCCGTCTCCACACGCCTCTTCATCAAATATCTGGAACTTTCCTCCGCTCATGCCGGCGCACAGGACGATCCTCCGCTTCATACCACGGCCGCAGGTTGTGTTACACTTCAGATTAAAAACAACTTTAAAAAGTTATGCATATTCATATCTAATAATGTTGATTCACTTTTTTTCTGTTATTTACAAAGCAGTTTCCAAAAAAGTTTTTTTTTTTTAGCAGATGTGGAAAAGTAAAAACTGTAACCAGGTGACGGGACAACTTCATTTTTACCCAACAAACTGTCTGAAAATAAAAGCTTTTTAACAAAGAAATGCAGCAAATCCTCATATTACACAAGTTGGAGTTACTGCAAAGAAAATAAACAGTTGTCAAAATCGGTGTTAATACTCTCTCAATACATAAATGAAGAGGTTGTCTAGTGCTTTGTTCCAAATGGTGTACTTACGGACTAACATTCATTATTTAGAGTGCATCAGTGTGTTCACACTGTCAAGTACAGAAACATGCAGTGCACTACAAGATGATGCACTCAAAACAGTCTAAAAAAGAAGTGTGAAACGCTGGACACTTTCCGATCTAAACGGTCGCCATCTTGACTACGTAGAGGAAGGGGGCGGGGCCACCGACGAAAAGAATCTTCAAATGAAGGCGTCTGTTCCTGAACCCAACACAAAGGTGTTTCTTTTTCACTACTAAATTCCTGCACCACAGGAGTCAGAGTCCTAACATGTAAGAGCACTATTTGTTACTGTAGTGAGGGAAGTATGTCATTTGGAACACAGCATGCATCTTTCAGGCTTACTAAATCGTAGTTCCATAATTTCAACATGGTGACGTCGCCTCACCCTCTCCCAGTCTTGACTCAGCCAGTGAGGAGCGCAGTCTCTGTCACCACAGGGGTGGATGGCCAGCGGCTTGTTTTCAGCAGCGCACTGGTTCTCAGGAACCACACGACCCTCCGGAGCCTTACAGTACACGTGGCGCACCATCTTCCCCTGGCCGCACGACCCCGAGCACTGCAACAGTTCAAGGGTCAAAGGTCATACCGGATGATTCCTAATCAAGAGTAAGCATTCCTGTTGTCATCGCCGCTGAGGTCAAGCCAAGTAACGTCACGGGGAACATTGAGGTCAGATCAGGTCACATCATGTTGAATAAAAAAAAGAAGCATCATGTGAAATAAAATCGTCTTAAAAATGATCATGTACCATCAATTTCACATAACGTCACAGGAAGTTTGATTATTCCAACACATGTCACCAGAGTTTATTAGTTACTGAAGTTAAAGCATCCATCAACAAAAAATGACAACAAAACCTTATGCTGTGTGTCTTGTCTGTACTTGTTTGTAAGATTCCATTTCCATTCATTTTGAACATTTTAACCTTTAACCCCACCAGCCCACCAACTGAGCTCATCTATTCTTTGTTTTTAAAATAATTTGTAAAAGTAGATCACAATACCTGTTTAGACCAACTTTTTGAAGTAAAATCGAGTAACAACACACATATACACAGCACGTATAATTACTTACAGATATGAGTTTATTAGTTGTGTTGCTTTATCCACATCATAATCTATTTCCTCCCATCTGTGCATAATAAACTGATAAATCTGAGCACATTACAAATGAAATTTGTGCTGTGAGTTGGTAATATCCTAAATATTAACTCAGGAAATTTTATTGAACATTAACTGGTGCATTGAAAAAAAATATATTTTACAGTATGGAAATAACATATTTTGCAATCCAAGTTTTTCCATGTTGAATGCCGTGGTTGTAAACTAAACCTGCGAGCTGCCAGACTTGTTTTTTTTTCGACACAACAAGCATAAATTCACTCTGTGGCACTGATGATAGATTTTTGCAGAAGTGGATCGACAGGTTGTATTTTTCCAACAACCCTGAAAATTGAGGAATGTTAGATGGAAGAAAAAACATCTGAAATAGAGGGAAAGAATTGAAATAACCGCGTCAGACACAGATCATGAGATTGAATCAAGTGACGTTTCTTCACGGTCTGTGATTCCACTGCTACTGAGAGCAGCGGATACAGGAGACAGAATGTGTATACAGTCACACTGTATGTTACGTCATTGTCCCTCATGTATACTGACATGCAGCACCAGGATCATGCGGACTAAAGACACTCACAGGCCCCCACTCGGACACGGTCCAGTGGCGCTCGCAGGGCGGACCGGTGCAGTTTTTGATGGTGGGCGGTTTGGTCATCGGGTCACATGGTCTGGTCTCATCGGAGCAGCGGACGTCGCGGCTCACCTGAGCTTTGCGGCCACATTTAGCAGGACACTGGATGGAGGAGAGGCATGGTCACCCTTATTATTACCAACACCTTCTTTATAAAATTAATATTAGTAAACTCAACTGCTTAATTTAAGCAATATCGCTTTCTGCGCTGAAGTTCCTGCATGAAGGACACAGTTGACTCTTGATGTTGTTTTACAATAATGAAACTGTGAAATACACAAAAAACAATATCACTTTTTCTGTACCGTATTCCAGAATGAGTAGTTGTGTGAACACTGTATTAATCTAGAGAAGGTGCACCTTACATGTCAATCATTTCTTTTGTGCTGTACAAACCCTGATGGCATCCAGGTTTTTTTGGTGACTGTGTTTCTGGAGAATCAACGTCTAATCTAATTTAATACAACAAGAATCTGAATAAGCCAATAAAAACAAAGAAAAAGATCCAAAGGTAAAGATGTGAAACACACTCCTTATCTTTGTTCACTTGCTCCTTGTGTTTTAAAAAAATGCAGGTTTTATTCTCAGCAGGATGACTCATACTCGACCTCAGTCCACTCCGCCACCTCCCACTGTGGACCGCAGGCAGGGCTCTTGCACGCTCGTCTCTCCATCGGTCTCTCCAGCTGGGCCATGGTGCACAGGTCACTGTACACCGAGCTGTCCAGGCCCGGCGACAGCATCTTCCAGCAGCGCACTTGACGAAACTGGAAACCCTCCCCGCAGGTCCGGGAGCACTCGCTCCAGCTGCTCGCCTCCCATCTGAAAGAGCGCATCGGTCCAATCTTATCGGATCATTTTGGACAAAGGTTCTGTACAGGAGCTCTCGGGTTTAATAAGATTGTAGTGGTCAGATTAACGTCTGGTTCAATAAAATGTTGTTTTTCCTGAGTTGTACCTGGGCTGACATTCTCTCCCAATACAGAAGTCGTGGACCGGTTCTGGTCTGGTCAGAGCGTCGCAGTACATATCGTGCACCTCAACGCCGTCATAACGAATACATGTGACAAAGGACTTTGACACTCCTGGATTGTGAGTATGAAAAAATATGAGGGCAACTGATTTATACAGTGAATATTCTGCACAAGAAAATCCTGAATGTGCTTTACACGGAAGGAAGGAAGGAAGGAAAGATATCCTCATTAAAGAAGTTAGAATCACAGATGAAAGATGATGCACATAAAAATATTCAACTAGCAGCACCAAAAGTTTTTTGGAGCTATTTTTTAAGTGACTTTTTTTTACAGTGCTATTTATTGTAAAACAATAAGTCTGTATAAAATGCAGTGTAAGTTAAGTTTATTATTATAATTAAAAGAAAAGCGGTGAACATGAATATTACTGTGCACACCTTTGTTTTACAAGTTAAAGCGTCTGCTGTGAGGAGAACCTCTGGCCTCAGATGTGATCACATAAACAACAATACTACGACGTACATGCAAAGAAAGCTGCTGATGTGTGCACCGAGGTAACGTCAGAGTCGTGTGTGTTACTGCAACCTGTTGGGTTTACGGTGATGAGGGGGAAACTTCATAAAGGAAGGATGGATCGTCAGTGTGTGCGTGTACCTATAGAGCAGGTCATGCTGCACGGCTCCTGAGATGAAAGTTTCCAGCGGTACATATCGGCGGCGCTCAGCTTCAGGTTCTTCTGGTAGAGCCTTTGATTACCTCTGACACACACAAAAAACAAACAGGGAACCTTAAGCAGTAATTGCGGGAGCACTTTCCCCTTTTTGCCAACCGTATTTCATGACTGAATCATGGTGTGCATGCAAAGTGGTCGGTAGGGAAGTAGTGTGTTGTTGTGAATCTGAAACCTGTGGACATAAACCTTTCAAGACTATGAATAAATCTTCATAAGATGCATCTTGAGTGAGATATTCCTTTAAGGACATTTAAGGATACTCAGTAAACCGGACCTGAAAACACACACACACACACACACACACACACACACACACACACACACACACACACACACACACACACACACACACACACACACACACACACACACACACACACACACACACAATGAAAGTGTCTCCGAGGCCTCAGACAGCATCAGTGGGACGGTTGATTCACTGCCTGCATCCCAGCGGACGCACTTTGTTTTTTTCACCACATCACATAAAAGTTATGTGCACATTCTTGTCATAACACCGGTCGCTCTCCGTGCCAGACGTTTATTTGAACATCACGGGCAGTTTGAGTTATGCCTCATCAGCATCCCTCTATCCAGGCTTCACTGCTTCCAGCACATTATTTTCTCTCCAGAGGTGACAACGGTCTGATGGCACACTTTCCGGTTTGCATCATATTTCTCACTTTTCTTGCAAATACCTTTGAATTATTTCTTTCTAAGAGCGGCCGTATTTTACCCCTCCTCTCCCCTCTGCGCTCCTCTGCTCTGCTCATTTCCTCTCCTCTCGCTGTCTCTCGGAGGAGAGGGCGTGTCATCTTCTGTTTTATAGCTGCTGGCTGAACGAGTGAAGCCGTCTCGAGACACAGACCAGAGAAGCTGACGTGAATTATAAATATGGTGAATGCAAAAACCTGCCAGGTTGTACCTGTCCTGCAACATATCCCTCTGACTGTTTATCCACCTGCTTGGTTTACCTACATTACTGTCTCTCTATCAAACGGCTTACCTGCCTGTCAGTCCGTCTGCCTGTTTCACCTGTTCCTCTCTGCCTGTCTGTCCATGGGTCTCCCCTCTGTTCTTGATTTACAGTCTGTTTCCTGCTTTGCTCCCCAGTCTCTCACTTTGCGCTACGTCAACCTGACATCTTCTCACTGCTTGCCCATTTTAAGTTACCTAATTTACCGTCCTGTCTACCTGTTGCTGTTCTGAAAATGTAATAGCAGTTTAATGAACTGCATTTCCACTCGCTTACCTTCTAGTCTCACTCTGACTTTGTGCCCCTGTTTGCCTGACTGCTTTCTTTCTTTCCGACGTTGCTGTCTGTCTTGCCACCGCCGTCTAACTGTGACTTCCTCTGGCTTCTTCTTCCCCAAGATGTCTTCAAACCTGCTTATCCTCAGTCTACAGCGGATCCTGGGACATGGCAGTGTCTGAACACCGAGGCCCAGAGCGACCCTACAGCCCCGAAACATTCAGTCCAGACCAGTTTTACACTAAAAGGTTGTTTTTACAATTACAATTTTACATCTGATGTAAGTGCTAAGTTTCTCTGTCTCTTGACTTTAAGGGGTGGGCTTGTAATATCATAACTAATTCCATGCATCAATTATCTATACCCTCTTTATTCTGAACAGGGTCAACACAGAGAGACAGACAGAAACAAAGACCATTCAAGCACTGATTTAAACCTTTGGGCAATTTTTTTTTTGAATCATTAATTAAAGTCATATGGATGTCTTTGGATGTTGGGAGGAAGCCAGACTACCCAGAGAGAACCCATGCAGGCACAGGGAGAACATGGAAACTCCACACAGAAAGGCCCCGGTCGAGGTTTGAACCCAGAACCTTCTCTGTGTGAGGCGACAGTGGTAACCACAGCACCAAAGTGCCGCCCGTCATGACTGGTTATGATGGAATGTTTAACGAGGGAGAAGGAGTACCTGTCATTTTAGAAGGCTTAGTGAATGTTTTTTGTGAAAAAAAAAAAAACACATCAGACCCACATCATTTGTTCCAAGCACAGTCCTTTCAGATTTGAAATCCTTGATGCTCTTTTTACATGCTCTTTTTACACGTATTCTGTTGGGTTACCTGGTTCTGTTGGGATACATGGTTCTGTTAATATCTGGTTCTGTTGGGTTACCTGGTTCTGTTGGATTACCTGGTTCTGTTGGGATACATGGTTCTGTTAATATCTGGTTCTGTTGGGTTACCTGGTTCTGTTGGGATACATGGTTCTGTTGGGTTACCTGGTTCTATTGGGTTACCTGGTTCTGTTGGGATACATGGTTCTGTTGGGTTACCTTGTTCTATTGGGTTACCTGGTTCTGTTAGGTTACCTAGTTCTATTGGGTTACCTGGTTCTATTGGGTTACCTGGTTGTGTTGGGATACATGGTTCTGTTGGGTTACCTTGTTCTATTGGGTTACCTGGTTCTATTGGGTTACCTGGTTGTGTTGGGATACATGGTTCTATTGGGTTACCTGGTTCTGTTGAGTTACCTGGTTCTGTTGGAGCGGCTGGAGTTCCTCCCACTGCTCTGCATCGTTTTATTCTGGTTGACACTGTCCCCGCTGTCGTTGCGTTTGTGGCCCAGAGTGAACTCCAGAGTCTCGTTCAGATCAAACGGGCCACCTCGCTCCAGGCTGCTCAGGCCAACCTCTGCTGGTCCCACCTCGGACGAGAAAAAACTTTCTCCCTCTGCTAGCAGCTGATTGGTCGAGATGTTGATGAGCAGCTCGTCTGGACCTATTCGTCCATCCAGCAGGACCCTCCAGATGAGGTTTGGAGAATCAGGTCCAGTATCCAGGAGTCCGGCATCAGGGGCAGGGTTGGCCGTGCTGCCTGTATGGCTGCTGTTTCCTTTAATGGATCAAAGAAAACAAATTCAGCTTGGAGAGAAAAATCATATCACTTGTTCAAGTACATTCTTAGATGTAGCTTTTGGTCGTGTTTACACTTGAAAATTCAAGAACATTTTATATTCCGGTTGAAAGCCTTTACTTTTCTGTAGGCATGAACACAAGTAAACTGTTTTTTTTCTTAGGTGTCACACCTGTGCATTAAAGGGTGTTTACCAAAGATTCTCTTCGCTCTCAAGACTACTACCTGTTTATTTTCAGGTATCAGTGACCGGACACACCACAGCATCAATAAATCAACAGTAAAAGCATGGAGATTCACATTTTCACACATTTTTTAAATACCAGTTGGCAAACTTGCAAAGGCACTCTCTAGTTGGTTTGTCTATTCTATTATGTAGAAACATGACGCTGCAACATGGTACACTCGGTGGAAGGAGACCCGCTCCCGACGTAGATATTGAATGCTCATTCAAGGTAAAGAAAAGACGATTCTTAAAAATTATAATTATGATTATTATATTCCATTTCTTCCAACAAATGCCCTAAATCGAACACACTGGTATTTTAGGTAACCTGAATATTGTTGGCTTGATTTCATAAAAGGTGTGTAAAAACTCTAAGCACATTTGCATTTTGGTGGAGTGCAAGATACTTTTTTCCACGCTTGTGCTGAGTTGCTATTTTTGTAGCTCAACATCATCCGTGATGGGTTCAACGTTGCAATCAATTAAACCAGCCAATCAAACCAGCTCCTCTCTTTCCTTTTAAGACTGCCGTGACGCAGCAGACTGTCAGTTTTTTATTAATGAAAAAAGAGCAGACTGGCACTATCATGCAGGATTAAACTGATATACATGTCTGGAGGTTCAGGCAGTAATCACTGAATTAATGGTATTGTGAGTCGGGGCTGATAACTGATTTGCATTGGTCTATGAAAATTGTGAACCAAAATGCCAAGATTTGCACTGCATCTGCATTCTGCCGGGAATGAAAATACGTCCGAAAAATGTAAAAAATGACAATCTTTAGGCAAAATGAAACAAACACTGCATGAATGAAACACATCCCAAAAACACAGCTCAGACCGTTTCAGTCAGCAGCACCCAGTATCTATCCGTAGTATAACGTCAGCCATATGTATGGCCAGCCTTTCAACCGCCCTCTCCATCTCAGCTCACCACCCAAAGCGCTGGTGTAATGGCCTCGGCCGTCAGTGGAGCAAGCCGAGAGCCCGCAGGCCATTACTGCTCATGCTTGTGATGTACCCATTTTTAACAGAAGGAAACACCACGAAACTCTGAATTTTTCATCCGCTGCTGACCCTCTGATGTATCTGCACTGTGAATAATGCAGAGCTGCAGAGGGCCATCTCACACATACAGAAAAACAGAGTGCGTTCGACGATTGGGTTAAAAATCAGACCTGTTTCGTCTCTTCTGCTAATGGGAACCACCATTAGCACCATTCCCTTACAGGTTTTTTTGATGATATCATGGATTATGGATGATTCTATTTTACTTCGGCTACATTGGTATTGGCATTTATGTCACGAATAAGAACGAATTACAGTACAAAAATGCAAAAAATGAGCTGATGTTGATTCAGAAATCGTGCCACCATGACACTGATAGCACAGATGTTTGTTTGCAATTGTAAAATGCTGTAAAGATCAGCACATATCTTCTTGAATAACTTAATTGAGGAGGCTATCATCAAAAATGCTTGTTTTTCCTGAGTCAATTTTTTTTTTTAATATTGGTATTTATTTTATACATTTCGTTCAAGAAGTTTCTTTTCCATAGTTTGTTTATGCCTCTGCGACGGCGATAGCTGGAGACATTATATTTTTGGGTCCGTCAGTCCATAGTAGTGTCATACTGTAGTCTATTCTTGCAAACAATATATCTCAAATTTGGCAGAAACGTTTCCTTGGTCTCGAGGATGAACTCATTCGATTTTGGGAGTCAAAGGTGAAAGGTCGAGGTCACTGTGTCCTCACATCCTCCCTTACTTGTGAGTGCAGTGTCTAAGGAAAGACTTGAGAGAATTTCTTTAAAATATGGAACAAACTTTCACTTGAACTCACTGATGAGGTCTTGGTTGTCAGAAAGTCCCTGTGACTGAATGTCTTTCCCATTTTTAACTCGTCAACTCAAGAACGCTGAATGGAAATGTCTTCACATTTAGTACAAATGTTCACTTAGACATAGGGATGGCTTGATTACGTTTTGCTGACCAAAGGTTAAAGGTCACGATGACCTAACAAAACACGTTTGGGGCCGTACCTCAATAAATCATGGTCTAATGATGACAAAGTTTCACATAAATGTCTAATAAGATACAATTATGAAGTGATGACCTTTTATATCTAGTAGATTAAAGGTAGAAAAAAAAAACCTTCTTATTCAATACTATAACTTAGGAATAGAAGAGGAGACTGACCATATTTCAAATTTCATATTTCAATATTGCTGATTGTATAGATCTTCGGTGCTGTCGGGTTATAGATGTGCATGAAGCATCCAGGTTTTAGAAGTTGCAGCTTCTTTGCAGCAATATCCATAAGTGAAGCATTGTCTACTGTCAACCGGCTTTATTGGTCAACAGTGTGAACACATATAAGGATCCCTTTAAAGTCTATACAACATATATTATATTAATCTGGACTGATATAAATGTAAACTCCGACTTGATTGGTTTTAATTGCAGTGTGCAAGTAAATACTCTATTCTATTGTGTAGTATGTTAGAAACAGTGATCGCTACCTGTAAATTTTGGGGCGGCTGCTCGATCTTGTTCACAGTCAATGGCCGCTGTCTCCTCATAGACCTCGTTGGTCTCCTGGCCCTTCTGCCCATCAGCACCTCCCGTCTCCAACTGTCCCCCAGGGGCCCCCAGCTCGTAAATGCTGCTGTTGGGGGCTAGCCGACCACCCACTTCCACGGACACCTCACCGGCGGAGGTGTCTGACCCGGTGTAGACGGGAGGAGGGGGGACGGGTGGCAGGGAGTCTCGGAGGACGGTGTATTCGTAGGTGATGTAGGGTGTGCGACCGTTCTGGTTCCACACCTGTGATTGTGATTGATGAGAGGAGACTGAATCATCAAGTCAAGGCCACACACACAAACATCGACGCTACATTTTATCATGGACAGCATGATGTTTTGATTAATTTATATGCATTAAATACGTGGAGCGAGTTTACCAAGCTACCCTCTGATAGGAGTGTGACACTGACCGCGGGAGCATGCATTAAACAAAGGTGGAACTACATGACTGGGCTTTGATTTCACACAAAAAAAGCAACATGTGGTTTGTTGAATTCATCGTTTCAGTGTTGTAGTTTTATTGTGGGTCTGCCAAGTAACAAATGGTTTATCCATCAAAATTAAGATTTCTTTTCATCTGTATGTCTAATGGAACTTTACAAAATAATATTCACTGCACTGAACTGAGATTATCTATTGAAAAACAAAGGCAATCATATATTTTTCCTTCTATAATTTTGCAATGTAATAATGTACCACACAGTTGATTATCTTACTGTTTAGAAGCGATCCAAACATGCTGTAATTTGCTCTTTGATAAAAACTGCCAAATCAAGGTCACTGTAATCATTTTAATATTTTACTTACCTCAATGACATCCAAGCTACTTGACTCAAATCGTACATTAAATAGTGTGAAATACTAATGTATTAAATATATAAAGAAACTTCTCCAAATTCACCAACGATATAAAGTATGATTTGAACACATGCACAAAATGAACACTTAATGAACATCTTGTGCATTTTCAAGGGCGGATGCTGTTTGTGGTTCCCTGAAAATGTAGTCTTTCAAAACTGCACCCGCACACAGTCCCCTGTCACAACTCCTTCCTCAGCCCTGCTTCTTTTTTTACTTCACACATTCTGCCTCGATTCCTTCCCTCAGCCTCTATTTACTCCCCAAGTAAAAGAAGATGGTCTATAGTGCTACAACAGTCTTAAATCTGTTCTTTTATTAGTCAGATTCAAATGAAACACTTTCACAAAAATAAAGACCCCCAGGCGACCTCTGAAATGGGACCTACTGTAACACCAGAGAACTGACAATAAAAAAAAACGGAATCTTCACTCATAATTTGGGGTTTTCTGATTATACTGTGGAGAGATTACAAGGAAAGGAGGTTTTCAAGATCACAGTAACACAAACTGTGGTAAACTTTTTCCAAATCACTGTTGTGTTGTTACATTTTTCACAGATTTTTTTCAGTATATCTTTGTAACTGGTAAGAAGGGAACTGAGCATTTTGATGTAGTTGTTTGCTCTACAATGTTTTTTGATTTGAAATAACTCCTGATTTACTCAAAATTATTGAAAATAATACAGACTTAGCTCGATGATCAAAAAGCAACAGGTGAGTCCGGCAGAAGGATTCAAGGGAGAGATGGATGGAGGAAGGAAGTACCAGGATATTGATGGCCTGGTCAATGGGGCCTTTGGCAACGATGTACTCAATCCCAGTCTCATACACATCCATGGGCCGGCGGTACTTGAAGATGGTGCCTGCTGCGTGGAAGTTCTGGGGAGTGTCCACCTTGTAGGCACCGTTAAAGAAGAAATTGCCCGCCTGGTCAGTCACAGCTCGGAAACAAAATAAATGGAAAAGTCAATGGAAAGAGCAAGCAAGCTGAAATGATCATTTCTATCAAACATTTTGGGTGTAGTTGGTTTGTATGTTGGCCTGTTTGTCAGCAGTAAAAACTATAGGCCCAAATTTCATCAAACTTGGTAAAAGGGTGTAGCATGGGCCAAGCAGGAACCCATCACATTTGGGAGTGGATGTAGTGATGATGGAATTTGTAATAAATGACGTCTTTTTGCAACATTGTAGTCAAGGCTTGCTGAACTGGAAGTGCAGCTCTGCACCACGGAAAACAATCCATTAGCTGCGGGCACTTCATGGTTTAGCTCCGAGCTAAATTTCAGAGTTGTTAGTACCGTAGGAGCCTGAGCGCTGCGCTCAGATCAGGCACGGCTCTGCTGCCACAGTACCGGCTCCAGACTAAAGGTGATTGGGCTTTTGTGGTGAGGGCCCCCTGGGAGGCTCTGGAGGGTGCATGCCGGAGAATCTGAGGCATGATCAGTGACCTCTTCAAATCACATCTTAAAACTCATATCTTTAAAAAAGCTTTTTATTAATTCCAAGCACACTTTTTTTCTTCTTTTAACTCTAATATGTCTTACTTATTTTATTGTTAATTGTTACTTGTGACATATCTCTGTCTGGTTTTATTCGCCTCAGCCTTGTAATGTTTTGATCCTGGAAACACCATGTAAAACACTTTGTAACTTTGTTTTGAAAAGTGCTTTATAAAAAAATTAATTAAAAAGAAAGTTTATTCTTCTTATTATTATTATTATAAACATGGCTACCAATTTGTATCGTCTGGTCTAAGCTGATGGCCCCCCACCTGTGTCAGATTTGGTTTTCTTACTGTTAATATTCTTGCTTGTGAAAATTGTTAAATTGTTGGGGATCTGTCTATAATACTGAAAGGTCTTGATCTTACTATAAGAAGTGCCCTGAGTTCACTTCTGCTGGGATTTGGTGCTATATACATAAAGTTGAATTGAAAGGGAAAATTCAGTGTATGGAATATAAATTCAATAGTGAGAAAATATAGGCTAGTCTAGAAACACGATGACTCCATATCCCAATCCACATTCACGGCTACCAGTAATCCTCTGGGATACACAAGTACTTAGAACAGCAAAGAGTCATTCTGGAGCACTCTGACAGTGGTTTCATTGGGGAGAGCTGGCGCCAGTACAAAAGCTGAGATGTAAGGGTTCAGTGCATATCATAGAAGAGTGGACGATTGTCCTTGGTGTTGTCTGCGTTCTTCGAATTCACTGCTGGATGTTAAATGTTTGTTTTTCTTGTAACGTGATAAGAGGAGGAAAAGAAGGAGGTGCGTACGTACCTAGGACATCAGCCGATTTCTTCCTCTCAGTGATCTGGATGTCCCAGGATCCTTCAGGGATTTGAGTGATAAAAGAGTAACCTTGACAACAGGAAATAAAAAAAAAAAGTGGTCAGTGTCATTTCATGATGTTTTTAATCAAATGTCCTACTTTTACTTCATGTAATTTATTTATAAAGACAATCGCTTTGATGAATCTGGATTTTTGATCGATTACATTTTTCACAAAATGTTCTGTGGGGTAACCGAACCCAGAGGCTTACCCAGAGTCGTGGCCCCGCGGCGGAAGTTTCCAGTGACTCTGCTGCAGCTGCTGCCGTCCCCTTGACAGACACCACACTTATCCAAGGTGTTGGAGGAGAACAGGACCCCGTCGCATCCGATTGGCTGATCGGCAATGCAAGAAGTGGACGTAAAATTAAAAACAAACTATGAATCATAAAAACTTCATTTGTAGATGTAATATACTGTTATGATATCGAAACATTTTAGAATGTAATCGGAAAAAGATTTAGTGTGACATGAAATTAATCATCATAAATAATATGAGTAGCATATGTGTATTACGGAAAGATTCAGATTTTCTGCATCGTTTCTCTTTGGGATAAACACATTTGTGTCTTTGCATTGACTTTGAAAATATTTAACTTGAGCAGCCATACTCGTGCAAGTAAAAACTGCCTTCACATTTGGTCTGAACACACAGTAAAAGTTACCAACAGAAATGTTTTAAATAAAAGGTTAACAACACAGACAAAACACAAACAGTTTTGCTGGTTCATTTCCTCACTACATTTGATCCTCATTCCATGGTGCTTCTGGAATATGACCAATGTCATGTATAAAAAAAGTATTTAATGGAAATAGGCTGTCAGTGGAGCATGGTTTGTGGGGGGAGAAGATGTGGGAGAACGGTAATAAGTATCTTTTGTCTGATTAATCTCCCTATTTATTGGCAGTAGTGAGCTGGGACTGCGGCCTCTCCGTCTCTCTCTCTCACACACACACACACACACACACACACACACACACACACACACACACACACACACACACACACACACACACACACACACACACACACACACACACACAGCTCAGCTCCAGAGAAGCAGGAGAGCAACAGATTATGGGTTTAATTTGTTAACATTGGGTGAGACATTTGTTTTGTGTTCGTTAAAGACGTCCGCAACTGTTCTTTTTCTGTCCGAGTGTGTTGCACCGGGGGGAACCCACTCGTTACATATTTTATGTAGTTTGACAGATGTGCTTGATTTAAAATTATAAACAAAACAAAAAAACATTAAAAATGCATTGACTGTGAACAGTGGTCTTCTGTTTGATGCATTACATTTTGAAATCTCAGTGCCTTTTGAAAAATGCCTGTGGTATTTCTGGTCAAAAAGGTTTGTGTAATGTAATTGTAATTGTTTTGGTGCAAACTCATTGAGGGGAACAACAACAGCCACAAAGTAAATAAAAAGCTGGACTCACCTCACACTTACCGTCCACGCAGACGCCGTGGTAGCTGCTGTATTTGCATGAGGTGCCGTCTCGTGCCATCACCATCAGCTGCCTCTGGCCATCGGTGGTGGTGCAGTGGAGATCACAAGGGTTGCTGGAGATATGAACGTAGTCGTCTGGAGACAACATGAGGAAGACAGGTCAAAGTCACGTTCTCATACCCACTAACAATGGAAGTATAACAGCCTCTGCTTTTAATTACATATTACTTATTACAATCACTGCTACTAACACAATACGTGTTGTACTACTACTTCCATAAACTCTGTTACTCTGCTCATTCTGTACCTTACTATATGTCCAACCTGCTATTACTGTTATAGCTTTGCTATAACCTTGGTAAATGCTAAATAGTCTTCACTTATATAACGCTTTATCAACTTAGCGGTCTCAAAACACTTAACACTGCTCCCCATTCACACACACATTTACATAATAACGGACAATAAGTGAATTAGGACATTCATAACTGGTATTGCCTTTGGTACTATACTACACACTTTAATTTATTAGGTAGGACACAACTACTGTATTAACAGTGAGCACAGGGGGCCCAATATGGAGTGAAGCTGGCCCCGCAGAAAGGAGGAAGCTAGTGATTGATCAGGTGCATGGACTTAGTTGGAAGGACCTCTGGTACATGGTGCAAGTCGTATAGGCTTTCTGCTGGGAGCAACGTATGACCGTCGCCACAGAACCTCAAGTGGTGGTTTGGTGAGGATCCAACCTGTCCATTATGTAGGAACGGTAAACCACATTCTGTCAGACAGTGAGATTAGTTTGGCACAGGGTAGACACACATGGAGGCATTATCAGGTTCTGAGGTGCTTGGTTGTTGCCATGGAGTGGAAGTAAGAGCAGGGAAGAGTGGAAACAATAAGGCAGCTTTTAGTTTTGTTAGAGGAGGGAAAGGAAAGCAGCGCAGGAAGGAACTCAGATAGACAAGCTGTTAGCGTGTTAAATAAAGGAAGGTAGGGGCTGGGAAATGCAGGTATGGTGGTCAGGTAGCCAACGAATGGTTCATTTCATTGAGCTGACAGTGCCGTGGGAAGATAATATTGATGAGGCATATATTTTGATCAAGCAGCTGAGGTAGAGGGGCGGCGGTGGAGTGCAAGGGTGTGTCCAGTGGAGGTAGGTTGTCGAGGGTCCATCAGCATTATTGCAGGAGCTTAGAATCCATGGACGGAGCCTGCAGCAGGCAGTGAAAGAGATGAAGCAGCTGAACAGGGCAGTCCTTGGATTTGGCAGAAGAGGAATGATAATGATGGTCGTGTGCGCATGTATGTTTTTGTGGCTTTGAGCAAAGATAAAGTCGCCAAAGTATGTAGACACCAGTCATTCTAGTTTAGATGTAGAACAGGGAGAGCAGGGGTGGTCGGTGTGAGCATTGAGCGGAGCAGTTCTGGGACGGCAGGACTGCTGTTGAGCCTTCCCGAGGTGATGTCGGCCAAACTCGAGGAAAACGCCGGTGAAGGGAGGCGCACACTCGATGACCCCAGTGAGATACTGCACCGTGTTGCCAAGGCTTTGTGCTAGGTGGTGTCTTACTTTACTGTATGAGCATAGCATGCGTAGTGTTAATATATAATCCTGTGAAGTAATGAGACGTTTGGCAGATAGCAACATTGACCCAGTTGTTGCTGTTATTCCGCTTATACCCGTTTGAAGCTCAGCAGCTCAGACAGCAAAGACCTCATTCACCTCTGGTGTGTTTAATGGGGTAAAGAGAAGTTGGCAAGACATTTTATGGGTGTTATTACCAGGATAGAGAGGTTTCCAATGGTAGTTCCTCCCATTGTAAAGCTGGGAGTTAAAGGACCAGCACTGCTCCTCTCTGAAGCTCCTCCCAGTTGCAGGGCACTCCTACAGAATAGAAACACAGCACAGACCATTTAAAGATGTCTGTTTCACACTTCTTACGGCTTAGTTATACGCTATGTTAAACAAATAACTTCCTTTTTTATTTGTGCAGCGATGGTTTTCTGAGAGTGCGTGATTGTTTGGAGCCCCAACCAGCTTCACTTTTAAACAGCCACACAGTCACGCCTGGAAACTGCTAGCCACAACCCCTCTACTGTCCGTCACTAAGAGGGACTGGGAAGGCTATAAGATGTGAAATTAGGTGATGCTGAACTTAACAGGAGGTTTGTGACTCACGTTTGTGTTGCAGAGGTGATATTTCTTAGCAGTGCCTGTACAGGTCATGTTGTCCTTCCCCGAAGCAACTTTCTTTCTTTGGACAGAAAACAAACATTTGGAGAAATAACATTTTAAATACAAATTTAATTCATAGAGAAACATTGGATTGGTTTGTGATCTGCCAGCTGAGTGTAAAAAAAACTTCAACCCAAAACTAATAACATAATTTACAGATGACTCTTAGTAACTAACTTAACCCTTTCATGTATAGAGGTCACTAAAGTGGACAGCTATTCAAATGTTGTGTTCTTGTATATGCATAGGTTTTGATGGCGTAGTTGCACATCAGCCACTACAGTGAACGCTATTGCATCATCCCATAAGAGGCTGATGTGCAACTATGCCATCAAAACCCATGCGTATACAAGAAAACAACATTTGAATAGCTGTCCACTGTAGTGACCTCTATACATGAAAGGGTTAAATGTCACCATACTAGGTGGCTGTTAAGCTGTTAGCTGTTATGTTAAAATCAACATATACAGGATGTTACAGTTTCCTGTTGAGAAAAATGATTAACTATTGGAGATTTGTCCAGATTCTCTGAATCTTTTAATCATATTATGTATCATAGATGATGAAATCCCTAAATTGTTTGCAATTTTACGTTGAGGAACATCATTGTTAAGTAGTTCAACCGTTTTCCCACACAGAGTGATGAACCTCTCATCATCGTCCCTGCTGAGAGACTTTTTTTTTAATTTTTATACACAATCATGTTACTGACCTGTTACCAATTAACCTAGTTAGTTATGAGCTGTTTAGTTTTTTTTATTACATAACTTTTCTAGTCTTTTGTTGCACCTGAAAATATCAGTTTTACTATTTGGAATGCACAAACTTTGAAACCAAATATCTCAAAACTGATCAGTATGAAGACAGAACCTTAAAATTCCAAAGGGATGAAATTTAAACTCCTTTTTGTCCTTAAATTTAATCATACATATTATAATGCAGATTTATTCATACAGTTTCACAGTAGACAGTCATATTCTATCTGTTGTCATTGCCCAAATGCATGGCAGTTAAATGATGTTCACTTGCAAAACTTTGACTGTCCTTTGTTGTTACTCCATTGTTAGCAGATAGTAAATGAATAAACATTCTCCTTAAGACCAGGCTGTTATCCTGTGTATTCCTGTAAAGCAGAGATGGAGTTCAAATTAATCTTGTGGACTGTGCTGACAGGTCATCATTGTAAATGAGAATTGGTTCTCAATTGATTTTACCTGGTTAAATAAAGGTCATATATATAATCAAAAAGTTGTGATTTTAGGTTGGTTGGTTGGATTCGCTGGTTGAGTTAGCCTGTCACCTGATAAAATTATTTTCCTCTTACTAAGAGTTGGAGCCTCAAATTTGACCGAGAAAATTTGAATTGTAGTAATTAGACAACAGGGTTAGGTTTTATGGCAATAATAACTATAACGAGGTTTAGGTTTGAGGAGAGGGATTTGGATAAATATACTTATTTGGTTTAGTGGAATTGATCATATTCCTCAAAATGTGTCTTCTCTCAGGTTAAGGTAAAGAGAGCATTATTATTATTAAGTCTGAACCAAGGTCAGCAGAAGAACCTAACAGAATCAATTTAGTTGAATTACATCATGCAGGAATATGCTTTATTTTTTACATTTTTATTGACCATTGTCAATGTGATTGAAGACACACAATCTTATGTGACACAACGCAGATGTCACATTACAAGGAACATATTGTTACTATGACAACATGCTGTTACTGTCTATGTGCAAACTGCTCAAATCAGCAGGGAGATGTTCCCAGTCGATGAAAAGGAAACCTGATGGAGGGAACGTAATTCATCCTGCTGGTTTTAGCCACAAGCACATTTCACTAAACCTTAGGCCACCATTGAAGTGACTTGTCTCATTTTGGTAGGACAAGAAGTAAGTGTCATTAATGTAAACCATTAACTTTAGGCATGTAGACCTGGTTTAAGATTAAGTTAAGGCTCGGTTTAGCTTCGGGTCACAGTAGGGTTTGGGCAATTATTAGCTATGGTTAGGGTAAGTGCCGAGGAAATGAATATACGTCAATGTAATATCCTATTGTGTGTATATGTATGTGCATATAAAGATGGACAACACATCACCACTTTGTACTTTTATATATAAATATCACAGAAATGTATGCTGCCATCTTGTGCTGGTGACTACAAGAGTCCGACCAGTCGTGAATAGGGCTGGAGACTGGAGACGTGGTGACAGTGTCCCACCCCCACTTCCAAAATATTATGCCTAAACTTTAGGGAAGCTGTCACGAAGTCCATCTTTACGTAGGATCTCTGGTGCAAACTGACTGACCTCTGTTTCAGGCAGTGTCTTTCCTGAGACATCACTCCGCCTCCACAGGAGCGTGTGCAGGCTGTCCATTTAGCCCACTCCCCCCACCAGTACGTGGTCACCTCCAGCTCCTCCTCCAGACTGTTGGAGGCCACGCCCTCTTCCTGCACAGGCACATGCAAATACATGCACATTACAATACACAAACACTGATAAGTCATAGTATTAGCATTAATCATGTTAATAGTATTAAAATCAATGGAGAAGCAGCTTTTTGTGTTTATCCTGCTTCTGACAAACAAACCAACCTTTTCAGTTTACAATGTGATTAAAATCTGATGACATTCATTATTTTCCTCATGTTTCTCTATAGGTGCCCACTTTCAATTGAAATTTTGTGAAAGTTCTAATTAAATAACAACTGATTTTTCTTGATTTACAACACAGTGCAGCACCGAATAATGTCCCAATGCTTACCCAAATTATGGTGTTAATTTGGCCCACAAAGCCATTTATTCTTAAAAGAAGATTTATACTTGTTTTGTTGCATTTAGATCTAATTTGGCCCAGAATCTCAATTCTGTCTCAATAATAAGCATTACATGTGGCTGGTATTCAAATTAATGTTTTACATATTTGGGGGAAAGTCATTAAAAACAATGCTGCCATTATCATAAGCGCCCCACAAGTAGAATTAGCACAAGATGTTAACAGCCTTTGTTGCAGTTTAAGTTGTGGTGGTATTAGTGACAGTTACAGCAGCAGTAGCGGTTGTAAAATACTGTGGATTTATGGAAACTGCCGACCCTCAGCGTGCGTCAGAACCAAACAGAATCACAGTAAATGAGCGTCACAGGGTTTTGTACTGGGGCTCCGGTGTGTGAAGATGTTCAGCATGCACACATTCCTGATGTGCATCAGCAGCCCTGAGTCAGGCCGATCAGGCTGCATCCCTTTATTCACACAGATTCATCAGAGTGAGTGCTGGAATGTGCACTGAGCTCCTTGTAAAGGTGTGAGACAGAGCAGCTGTGAGAGACTGTGAGAGACACTGGAAATACCAGACAGACGGCGTAAGTGAGACAGAGAAAGGGAGAGATGGATGGGTGGAGAGTGACAGTGGAGAGTGTAGAGACCAGTACATGGTTGGAAGGATGACAGATCAATCTGACAACACGTCCCAGTGATACGATTTTTTTTTTACGATTTAGACTGCTTTTTTTTTTTTTTTTAGTGGTCACACATCAATATTTTTTTATCAGCTTTTTTGACCTACATTTATTTATTATAGTACAAAACAGCATCACAATTAATAAACGTGAGGAACTGGAGCAGAGAGAATTGTAAAAAGGTCTGAATAAATTACAGGAGCACAAACTCATTGAATCATATGTGCTACACACTATTTTCACTTTCAAGTTTTTAGTCTTTTTCAGTGAAAAAGTTGTTAATTGTTAAATTAAACACACCGACTAACAAACACTATCTTTCCAATAATACCAGTTGTTTATCTGTGACAAAGAAATATAATGATTCACATTTAATCCTGTTTCCAATCTGCATGCAGCTCAGTGTCCATCTCCACTCTCACTACTACTGGTTTGAATTATTCATGAACTCGTTATTGCATAAAAATGAAACATCACAAGAAAGAGTGGAACTGGATCTTTGTAAAGTCAAAGTAATCATGTTATGAGGAAATATTAAGGATCTCTAATGTCTTCACGAAGTCCTGATCACTTCACAACATACAATACATCAAAATAAACAGCTGATGATATTGGTTGTTTATTATTGTTTGCATGACACAGCATTGTGGAATTATACATTTTTTGAATCACAGCTAATTTTGTATCTCTAGCATCAGAAAAAATGAGAATAATTTGTCATAATTTACCACTGTTGTTTAATGATATTTTAATCTATTTTCTTTGTATATGTAATAGATTTTTTTTACAATTTTAAAAAAAATATATATTTCATAACTATTCTACCTCTATTTCTTTCAGTTTATTGGTTTTATCCTGTATCTTTCCATGCTCCTGTAGGGAAAAAATTTCCCCTTGCAGGATCAATAAAGTCTCTCTCTGTGTCTCTTTGTCTCTCTCTAGCTCTCTCTCTCTCTCTCTCTCTCTCTCTCTCTCTCTCTCTCTCTCTCTCTCTCTATCTAATGTGGTGACCTTATTGCTACGTGATTAGTAGCCATATCACCTGGCTCATACTTTTCCCCTTGATATAAAGACTAATATAACATATTAGAAAATACAAAAGCAGTAAGTATTATCACATCAAATGATGGAAGGTCTGGATAGTCTTCACTGTTATGAGAAAAAAAACAAATATAACAAGTATGGATGGCCCTTAGTCACCAAAATAAGAGCTTAGAAATAAAGGTAGTGAAATACCCTGAAAAGGATTAAGAAAGCTCTGCTTTACTAAAGCATTTTTTTTTGTGTGTGTTTGCTGATAATTGTGGGATAGTTAGCGCTAGATCCAGTTTAAGCAAAACATTGTGCTGCAGCCATCTCCAGATCACATTTAGCTGAATCTGTCCACCAAATGCTAAATGCTCTTCATGAGTAAAATAGTTCATAAAGGTAATATAATACCTTGGTACCTACTCTCTTAACTTGTGTTGTGATACATATTGGTGGACTGTTGCCCAGGGCAGGGTATTATATTACCTTTATGAACTATTTTACTCATGAAGAGCATTTAGCATTTGGTGGACAGATTCAGCTAAATGTGATCTGGAGATGGCTGCAGCACAATGTTTTGCTTAAACTGGATCTAGCTCTAACTATCCCACAATTATCAGCAAACACAAAAAAAAAATGCTTTCAGGATTGTTCAGTTCATGGAGAGACTGCAGTCTGTCTGTGAACAAACAAATGCGTGGGTTGAAGTGATACCCTGCTTCCACAGATATCTATCTGGTATATTTGCTTAGAATAAATGTCGAGGTGATGTCTGTAAGTAGGCGTTGTTGCTCCACATCATTCTATATTGTTAATGTTGTACTTCACACAATAATTGTTGTACCACCCAATTTTCAAAAAAGTCGGGACGCTGTGTAAAAGGTAAATAAAAACAGAAATCTGTGATTTGCAAATCATGTAAACCCATATATGACTTAAACTGTTGAAGGATCAATACTGGCCCCAGTGCAGCTGCATTACCTGCATGTATGGAAGTTATGCAATTATACCCAAAGACACTTTGTCATGTGGAATGGAGGATGCTGGGAATAAAACGAGAACTCGCTGTGCCATCAAAGGCAGAGCCAACTTGAAGTGTGTCACACAGTTTGGTAGTTTGTTTTCCAAAAGAGTACGTCTCACTTATGAGGTATTTCACATTTGTACTAAATGTCTGAGCTCTTCAGTTTGTAATTCATAACTTGAACCATCAGGTTCGACCCGACCACGTCGACAGGCTCAGGGTATTTCATAATTTCAGAGGGTTTGAGAAGCGGCAGATCTCTCTCACTGCCTGTGTAATGTGTGCCTTGCAAACTTGATTTTCCTTTTAGCTCTATATGAACAGAGCAGCTACACAGCCTGCATGAGATCCCCATTTCATGCACGAGTCATGCCTTGTGTCATGCATCCTCTATAGGCGTGACATGTACTTTTCACACGCAACGTGAGCAGTTCCCAGCAAAATACAGGAGGAACAGATCTTTTCTCAGACAATAGAAACACAGTGTAGGTTTTAACCATATTTTGGCAATAATCTAACAGGTGAAAGCTAGTATTTTTTCGTTGTGGCCACCCTTTATCCCATCTTACCTGTGTATCTTGAAAAAAAGTACGTGACTACTTTCTGGTTATAACTCCTTTTCAGACCTAAAACATCAAATTTTGAAGATAGATATTGTAGAGTTGCACAAAACATTGTTTGTTGGGGCAACTAGTGTGAGCATGAATGATTTAAAATGCTCTATGGAGAGATTAGCATTCAATCCATTCAAGGTCACACGGGGATTCGCCAAGTCTGGCATCAACAGCTCGTACTCTTTGCAGCAAAAGCTCTTCCTCAGTGAGCAGTAGATCAGCAGGTTCACATATTACGTATTGTTTCAGGACAGTCCTGTTGTCTTTCCGCTTCTACAACTTACTTTTAGACATTCCACGCTACATATGTCCAGTCAGATTCAAAGACTTTCAAATTGAGTCCTGTAAAGCAACAGGGAGCTCAAGCTTTTCGTCCTGACACGGTGATATGTGACACTCCTTGTTTCCCCAAATCTCTACAATGAAATTGACATGACCAACAATAGCTCCAATAAATGTGAAATAAGACAGGTTTAAATACCAAAATTGTCCTTTAAGCGACTTCAAATACTTGTTGACCACCAAATAGCCCAGAGGTTAAAGGCATTTTTTGCTCTCTAAAGAGCAAAATTCAGCACAGTTTTAATTAATAATTTTTTAACCCCTAATTACCTAACTATGTCAGGTGTTTTACTAACATAAGCAAAGCCTTTCCATTAATGTTATGTACCTGCAACCCCCTGCTGGACAGGTTTCCCACAGACACCGCCAGCGTCAGGAAGCCCAGCAGGAACACGCCCGTCTCACCGCACTGCTCCCGTGACCACACTCTCATCCTGATCAATCAGAGAGAGAAAGAAAGAAAGAGAAAGAGGCTTAATATGTGTACAAAAACATACGGTTAAAGAGACCATTCTGGTAAAGAGTTTGTTCGGCCTTTGCTGCAGCATCTTGGCGTGTGCCAGTGCACCAAATGTGACCTCAATCAGCTCCAGCAGGCACTGCTCTATTACTGATTACTGGCATTTGTGCAGAATGTATGAAGCTTATTACTATTTAGTTTCTGGCAAAAAATGCAGAACATCTCTTTTGATTTAGGAAAATGTACTACAACTAAGATTTCCAAAGAAAAACCTCAAGAAAAAGGTTTTGGATACTGTGAAGTTACACTGCAATGCTTCTGCCTAAATCTGAAAGACAATTAACTGTCAGAAATCAAAAGACATTACACCCAGACCAACACAGCAGCCAGTGTCGTGATTAATAGAGGGTATTAGGGCCAGAAACCTGTCTGTGTGTCTAGATGGAGGAACCCAATGATGAGTCTTTAACAGAGACTGAAGGCTATGAAGGGAAATATCATGACCGCTAATGACTTCTTGTGGCCAGGTTATGTGAACTGTGGATAAAAGCCTTTTGCCGAGACGTGTGGGTGTCTTTTCACGTCTTTTCATTCTCAAAATCAAAGCTTTTCAGCTTCCAAACCCACAGAAGTGCCTGAAGTTGGATTTTTTTTTTTTTTAGTTCATGAAAACACATTTGTGGTCATAATATTTCCTCTTTGACTCTCCAGTGAAATCCCTGACTTCTGAGAACATCTGTGGTTGTTTAGGGCCGTACATGAAGTGCTTTCTTTTACCTTTGCAGAGAGAGGAGGGTGTTTGACAGGAAATCACAACAGAGCTGATCCAAGATTCAACAGCACATAGAAGCAATTAGAGAGACTTTCAAATAATAAACATACACCCAACACTAACTGGGGTACACAAGATTATGTTCAAACCTTTCCTAAAAAGTACACTGGGGAACACACACTTATTTGTTATCTTACTGAGAGTTAGATAATAAAATTATTACCACTCTATAATTAATGTCATATGCATTAATTGCATATTAATATGGATTAATTGTAGCGCTTGAGTAAGTATTGTTAACCTAGTTTTGCATAAAGACTGGAAATAGAGGGAAAGAAATAGCCTGACTCTGTCCAAAATTCCTGAAGCTCTCTAATTAATTTTAGATTGTTTGTTCTATGTTGGGCAATATGACCTATAACTAGTATGAATAATTGTGTATCGTGACACACAGTATGTATCTCAATATTTTGAAATCTCCTCTGAAGCCTTTCATAATTGCAATAGTTTTACCCCTTCGAAGCATACGCTTATACCAGTATGATTCAAGCAGTCCATGCAAAATATGCCTGCATTAACGTTGTTTATGTTTTTTCATGCTTTTATTCATTAGTGGTTTCCATTGGAACAATTTGCATGCAAAAAGGGGGGAAAAAAATCACAACTACCGTCTGAGCTATACAAAACAGTTTCTTTTCATTGCTGTTTATTGTTAGCCTGGAGCGAACCAGACCCAATTTCACTGTGTGAATATATATGTCTGTCACGCTCCATAGAGAATCGTTTGCAGACGTTCCATCCTACCGGGCATACACCTCGGGTTCATTTTAACCAATGAGCTCGTGCCGAAACCGGCCGATGCTCTGCCACCACCAAAGTGTTTTTTCCTGAGCACAGTGGGTTTTTTTTAAAGTTGTTTTTAATGAACGCGAGCAGAATGAAGAGGTGCTGAATGATTATTCTGCACCAAGCGGAAACCAGGATTGACGTCACCCATTGGTTTGTGAACGGCCGTTATGAAGCCTCAAGTTCATAATTTGGCCTCAATCTAGACTCGATCTGATTGGAAACCTGACGATACTACGTCCCGCCCACCGATAGCTGTAACCTGACTGCACCACAGGCCTGTCAATCAAACAGACACGCCCCCCAAACAGGTCTTTTTGAATCTTCTTTTCTAATGAATGAGGGATTATTTTCAGATGGACCCCCAGAAAACTAAGAAGAAGGAGTGACTTTAGCTAACAACACCGAGATAACTGATGGACACATTTTATTCACTTTGTATTTGATGAGAGAAGTTGAATGGGAGTCTATGGAGCCAGAGGCTTTTTGGAGTCGACCTCTAGTGGCACTCGGTGGTGTTGCACTTTAAGACACTTCTGCATCGGCCTCATTTTTGACAGCCGGAAGGTACGAACACTTTTATATACCATCTATGTTCTGCACTGAGTGCTGAATGCTCAGCAGTTTTTCTGGTCACCAACAGTTCATCAAGAGTTGAGCTAGTCACTGTCACCAGCCGTCCAATCACACTGAAGGAGGGGGGGTACGAAGCTGGTAAACCACTGACACTGCTCGCTGATTGGTCCGCCCTTCAGATTGGCTGTGAAAACACTAATACCAGCCGAGTTTCCAGACTGTATTCACAGCGAAGAAAACTGAAGGTGTGAGCCACAGTCAGCGCAGACAGGCTAGTTTATTTTATCCTTAGAAAGCTTTTTTTCTCAACTACCATCCCAAATTTGTCCTAAAATAAATTTGCATCCTTGTTATTGGCCCCAAAGGGCGGAAGGAAGTCCTTGACCTGAAGCAAAGTCTCATTCTGGCAGCTAAAAAGGGTGTCCAGTTTGGATGTCCATGTTAGTGATCCAGTAATTTACTACATGTCACGCATTAACAACACATAATACATTGATATCTTTGATATATTGCCCTCCCGTGGTTAGTTCCTGATGCCTCAAGCTTTTTTCCCTTACTTTTCATACTCCCTACATGGATTCTTTTCCCGTCTAACAGCAGCTTAAACGCATTTAATTAAACAGAGTTTTTAAAGCTCCTGCCTGCATTAGAGTTGTATCATCAGTGCATAAAGCTGGTATCTGAAAGATGTTCTGGATTACAGCATCATGTGAATTTTAACCCAGTATGTACTGTCAGGTTTCCAATCCTATTCCAGACATGCAGGTAAAACAATGACATGGCAGTTGAGGGGCATTTTTTCAGACAATGCACGCCGATGCCAAAACCGGCGCGCTGGCTGCAGGTATCTGAATGTGCTGGCGCTCATGGGCTGGCGCTGGCAGGTGGAGGGTGACATAGACATGCTGTTGAGAGGCCACAGGTGTTGGAGACGGGAGTTGGACAGCGGAGGGGCCCGTGTAAAAGTTAAACAAGCCCCAATGTACTGGAAGGACAGAGAGGTAAGTTTCCGAGGACTTTACACAAGTAGGCTTTTGTTGGGCTCCTCAGACTGTAAGGAAATGTAGATGCCTGTATGTAAAGGCTGACATGAACAGCCACAGGAAAAGGAGGGTCCTTGAAGGACTTTGGAGTTGTATATAAGAATTTCGTGACTTCATGAAACCTCAGATTTGTCAAAGAAATACGGCCGTTTTAAATTAACCGGTTTCATTGCTCAAAAAGTCCGTCTTACGACATAATCTGATTCTCTTATTTCAATTTGCATGTGGGAAAATACATAGCTTAAATTTATTACTGAGTCGTTTAGCTTTAAAATGTAAAGGTTTGTTAAATTTGTAACATTAGTAATTACAGAATTTCACTCAGCAAAAGCCCATTGTATTTTGAATATTCATTGTTTAGATAATAACATATAAATTAAAGAGATGACTAATTAAGATACTCCAAATATAAACAGATCAAAGCAACAAAGGGAAACAGTGTACAGTGTATTTTGTTGTAGTATAGCAAAACGTGTTTGGAGTCTATAAATGTCAACGGGCCAAATACCCTGAGCCTGTCGTCTTTCAATGAACCCAATGCTTAAAGAAAGATGAAAACGTAACATATAAATGTTTGGGAAAGCCATGTTTTGATGAGTTGCAGTATTTCTCTGCATGAAGAATGTGAGCTTTAAACAAACATTTGCAAACTGTACAGTATACCCTGCTTCCATGCACAATCATATTCCTACATCCCACATACTAATCTGCAAGTGCAGCGTTGAACTGTCAGCTAGATGTTGTTGTCCCTAACAATTGACAAACATTTGTTGAATTCTCTTTCAACTTATCGAATATAAAAAACCTCAAATCCTTAAAAATTTTCAAGGGAACTCTGAATGAGTAAAAGTCAGGGGAATTGAATGATTTCTGGAGACGGTCTGTTGAACGCACACACATTTACATTCATCTACGCAGAGTTTCTAGGAAAGAGCTCAAAGCATAATCCCATATCCTCAGGTCCAGTTAGGCAGCCTTGTTAAAATAAGCAAACAGCTCGTCTCGCCCTGTTTGCAGTCTGGCTTTCTCTGGCACTAAATATTAGTGACAGGTGTCCTGAAGCAGGCGCAGCAGCACCTGGACTTCATTATCCAACCAGACACAGCTGGATCCGGGCCAGCTGCCAAACACACACACACACACACACACACACACACACACACACACACACACACACACACACACACACACACACACACACACACACACACACACACACACACACAGAGGAGACGGACACTCAGTCAGACACAGCTACACATGTGTATACACTCAGCCAGTCGCGTGACTCAGCACACACTCGCATACACGCTGGCCGTCGTGCACCCTCATGCTCAAGCTTGAGCCATGTGCACGTGCAGGTATGCAGACACACTAACATGAACACACTCAAAAACGCTCACAGTCCCTCTCTTTTTCTCCCTCTCTGCTGCTTACGTGCGTGCACACGTGCACTAACATAGACCCGAGTCGGGGCTCCAACTTGAAACTAAGGATTTGCCCTTAAATGACCCCTTGAAGATGTGGACTGGCCAAAAAGTCTCAAGGCTATTTTGCACCAGAAGTGGCTGTGACACGGACACCGGAACTGATTACTGCCATTCAAGATAATGCTCGTTATTCCACAAGATGCACTTTCGCTAAGAATTTAGATTTTTGACGGAAGGCAGATGGAGATCGCGTAAAGCTGCACAGAGCAGGAAGTCAGACAGATGAAAGCATGGAGGGTCCGGTCAGTTATTAAAATAAAACATCCTGCGCTGACTATTGATTGTAAATCCGAATCTGAATTCCTTTATTGTCATTGCACAGTACAACGAAACTGAGACAAAACACTACATCAGCGTTTACCCTCTGGTCTGTCAAGTAGGACAAAAAACAGCAAACTGTATTAACTTTATAGGCAACAGCACAAAGTAGGAAATAAGAACAATTGGCACAAAACAAAAATAAACAAATGTATGTTTACCCACTGGAAGTAAAAAGATCACTGAAAAATTATCAAATTAGAAAGTCAACCAAGTTGGGTAGACAAAACGCTTCGCTTCTGAAACGCTCCTGGTGGAGTATGAAGCCATGCAGAGAACAGACCAAAATATTGCTGCAAATTTTACAACAATCTTATCACTTTGCCACAATGTACCATCATTTTATCAAAAGGTTGTCACTTTGATGAAATGTTCTTGATTTGATTCATTGTCTTCACTTTGCACGACTGGTCTTCACTGAACCAAACTGTCCTCACTTGTTATCACATGACCAACATGTCCTCACTCTGCCAAAATGCCCCAATTTTCAAAGCAAGATGTCACAACAAAAACCCAAGGCACCTCAATTAAAAGCCAAGCTAAATTTTAAATGTTCACAGAAGTGGAGTCCCCTAGATTCTCAGGTCGACTATTCAATAGCATATTTCCACATTCGCTAAAAACAGACTCCTCGTACCTTCTGGTGGAAATCCTGGGAATAACTCAGAGGCTGAGGGATCTTCCAGTCACATGTCTCAAAAGCAAGTCTGAGAGGTAGGCTGGTGCAAGGCCATGTAATGATTTAAATATCGTCAAAAGAATATTTAAGACAACTCTAAAACTAATTGGCAACCAGTGCAATGACGTTGAATAAGGCAAATTATGTTCTCCCTGCTGTGTTCTGGTCAAGTTGGAAGTGGCTGGTAACTTTTTTTAGGATGACTAAACAGGAGAGCATTGCAATAGTCAAGCCTAGAGGTAATACAGCATGTGTACGTTTCTCTTTGTCAGCCTGAGAGAAACCCTGTCTGATTTTAGCAATATTTCTGAGATGATTAAAGGATAGTTTTGTTATATTTCGAATGAGTCTCAAAGCCAATGTTACAGTCCAGTATAACTCTAGCATTATTATTATATATTATGATTTCTGTTTTGCCACAGTTCCGTTGCAGGAAGTTATTTGACTTCCATTCCTAGATCTCCTAGATATTATCCACAGGGCTCAAATCATCATGGGAAACAGAGATGTATAGCTGTGTGTCATCAGCATAGCTGTGGATTTCAACTTGGTGCTTTCAGAGGACATCACCATGTGGCAGCATGTAGAGATTAAGAAGGACTGGACCAAAGAGCCACCCGTGTGGGACCTCCTACAATGTGTCTGTTCACTCTGAGGTGAATTCAGAGACGGATACAAAGATAAACAACCAGACAGATAAGATTCAAACCACCTTAAAACCCTTCCGAAGAGCCCAACCAAGTTCTCGAGCCTACGTAACAGGATGTCATGATCAACAGAAACAAAAGCCATACCAATGACTGATAGCCTTTATGAGTTTATTTATGAGTATTTTATGAGTTTATCAGGCTGTCAATGGTTGAAAAGAGGACTCTAGGTTTGTTTTGGTTCCTGTTGATCAGATTAGAGAAGTGGGCTTGTCTGGCATTTCTCAGGGCTCTATTATATTTCAAAAGGTGGTCAGGGAAAATGTCAGAGTTGACTTTTTCTCCAACTGTGCCCAGGTTTTCAATATTTACTTTTAAGTGTGTTGAGGCCCTTTACTGAAAACAATCAGTAACAAGTCAGGGTCTACACAGCATGCTGTACGTTGGTGGATAGCCCCTGTTTATTGGGATGGATCCCGTCCCATTTGAAGAGACTAGCGCAGTCCCAAAGCTAGTTCAAATTGTTGATAAAACCCGTTTTGCAAATTCTGCTGGTGCTCAGACTCTTGGTGGGTTGTGCCATTAGTCCCCACATGAACGAAATGAATAGAAGTCGGACTTGAAGGCGAGCTGAGAACAGGGACCTTTGGTCTGGTTTCAGTACAAACCTTTCGGTTCATCGGCGTCGATGAGCCGTCAGTGGTGGGTTTTTTTATTTTTTATTTTACTCTATTAATCCCCGAGGGGAAATTTCTTCACGACAGCAGGGGGGCTCTCAGGGGGGAGCTGCTTCAACAGGCTGCCACTAGCGCGGCGCCAGGTAACCTGACCTGAGGTACATGTTTTTGGGTGATGGGAGGAAGCCAGAGAACCCGGAGAGAACCCACGCAAGCACAGGGAGAACATGCAAACTCCACACAGAAAGGCCCAGGACCGGATTCGAAACCGGAACTTTTTTGCTGTGAGGCGACAATGCTAACCACTGCACCACCGTGCCGCCCCTTGTTGTGGCATCGCGGTCCGGGGCGGTAGTGTTGGTTCCAACTGCCCCTTCGGCAAAGTGGCGTTGAGCATGGAAAACAGCCAGGGTATGTTGACTGCTGAATCCGACACAATCGGGCATATCAGGGAGGTTGCCAATCGGTCGCCACAGCCAAAGGAGGTCGTTACTGCAAGGGGCTTTGCCTGGGCCGTGGCAACAGCAGAGGACTCCATGTTGAGTTTAGTTTTTTCTTGGAGCTCAGCTTTTAAAAGGCAGGTTCGAGAAGGTAAGGCAGAGTTGACACTCAGATTCACACTTGGCCATCGCACATACAGTCAGTCCGTTAAAAAGTTAAAAACCCATCGAAGCAAATTAAAGTGAGAAAGCAACCAGTGAGTTAAAACTGGGTTTTAAAATCGATTAAAACTAAAAACACTGAAAATCACAGTCCCTCACTCATGCAGTATGTGGGGAGAAAGTGGCCACCACAAGCACTTGCTAAAGTGTTTCTCAAGGCATGAAATCCAGATGTCTGATCACAAAAGTCAACGGAGAGTTAAAAGACACGGTTAAAACCAATTAGATTCCTCAAAGTGGATTGTTAAAATGTAGTTTAAAACTGGAGTATAAACTCACTAAAAGTGACCACATAGCTAAAAACACACCTCAGCTTGAGTAGGAAGTCAAGGAAGTCCATGGTACTATTCGGTTTGCTGGGCTCCAGACGTCCAATGATGAAAATCTTTGCTTGATGACAGTATGAAAGTGAAACAACACAAATTCCAAAGGTAAACCACAGAATCAGGACAAGAAAACTAGATGAAATAACTATTAAAAGCAGAGCTTGGAGCGGGCTGATGGGAATGCCGACACATGCAGACCCCACACCTCCCCGACACCTCCCCCACACCTCCCCCACACCTCCCCACCAAGATCTCGTGTTCGCCTTGCAAAAATGTCCTCACTATGCTACAATGGTCCTCACATAGGTAGAAGTAGAAGAGCACACATGCTCAAGAACCCAATCCATTTCATGCTTTGTACAGATTACTCCAGCTCTCACACACACACACACACACACACACACACACACACACACACACACACACACACACACACACACACACACACACACACACACACACACACACACACACACACACACACACACACATTCTCAATCGGCCTTTTGCTGTTCAGACACAGCCATCCTCTTGTTTCCCTGCCGGCGTGGCAGGGCAGGTACAGAGGACAAAAGTAAACACAGTCCCCTCGTCCTCCCCGTCTCCCCTTCCCTCGCTGCTGCTCCGTCCCCACCCCGACGGCCCCTGGGGCCCCTCGCCTCTCTGTCTTGTTGTTGTAGCGCTGGCAGCCTCAGACAGCAGAGGTTGAACTGGAGCCGAGCGATCAGACCAATATATCAGCCCAACACTGGACATTTATTATCTAATACTGGATCTCATCCAGGCACCTTTGGGCACCTGTAATATGAATATTATACAATTTAAATGAAATTATTTGACGGTAGTGTTGAATTTATGCTCTGTCAGCTTGTGATAGCAGTTGTTTACAAAACTGTACTAATGTTTTGTACATTTACAGCACCACAATAATATCATCACATCTTTTAGAAAACAGAGAATGACGCTGTTGGAGTCTTTCAAGATGGAAAAAGATGTGAATGGACAATGGACCTTAACCTGACACTAAAAAAAAAGTCATTTTGAATGAATCGCTAGCAGCAGTAGGCATCTGAGACGGCTCTAAAGCCCAATGTGCTGGTCCACACTCCATCTCCTCTTCAAACTAGACACATACACAACAATACACCACTATGCTCACCATACATGCTGTAGTTCGTGCTCTGCAGCAAGCACTCCAGTCAAAGTAAAACCAGGCAAATCTTTATACACCTCTGATCATTCGGGGCTGTTTAAATAGAGTAATAAGAATGTAAGTTGCCTGAGGAGTGCCTCTATTTTGAATCTTGCTACTGTGCATGTCTTGATAGGGTGGCATTCCCAAAGGAGGAACAATGACTGTTTGTTGACATATTTCCAACGGAGAAACTTCATCCTATCACCCGCTGAGAAGCAGATAAATAAATATCCGTATCATGTTCCCATGAGAGCTGGACGAAAGAATATTGGTCTGCAATCATGAAAGAGTGATGCAGTTACCGCCGTGGGTTGCCGTGGTAAATAGAGTGCCTTCAAACACATTACAATTCACCTCTCACACACACACACACACACACACACACACACACACACACACACACACACACACACACACACACACACACACACACACACACACACACACACACACACACACACACACACACACACACACTCGCTCACACAATACTGACAGCGAGCCATCATGGAAGGTCCTTGTCTGACCATCGGAAGCAATTTTGAATTCAAGTGTCTTGTCTCACCTCGACACAGACAGGAGGATCTGGGGTTTGAGCCACCAACCCTGCCTACTCTATCTGCTGAGCCAGAGCCTGCTGGGTAAGCTTTGCTTCAGATTTAGTGTTGGGTCTACAGTAAAGCCAGACAAAATGTGTGATATGTGTCCCAAT